>NC_090921.1:1487008267-1487336785 GCF_040938575.1 Ambystoma mexicanum
CCAGGCGGTAAGGGGTTTATGGCGGCGTAAACAGCGCCGACCCTTACCGCCTGATTCCGAGGTCCCTTAGCGCCATGGAGGATTTAACACCTGCTTTTAGCAGGTGTTAAAATCCATGGCGCTAAGGGACCTTGTTGTTAATTACGCCACCGTAATTTACGGTGGCGTAATTAACCCCTTCCCCACTCCCATTATGCCCTATGGGGCAAAAATGGGAATGGGGAAGGGTAAATGGGGATTGGGGACTTACCGCCCCACCAACCTCGGAATGGGGCGGTAAGTCCGCCAACCACCATGGCGTAAACATAGTTTACGCCATGGTGGTAAAGGTACGACCCAGGCGGTAACTTACCGCCTGGGTCGTAATGAGGCCCACTGTCCCCATAACTTACTCAAACAGCACCTCACTGCCCCTAAAACATCAGACAGCACCTCACTGTCCCTAAAAACACCAGACAGCACCTCACTGCCCCCTAAAATGACCCAGACAGCACCTCACTGCCTGCTAGACAGCACCTCACTGCCCCTAAAATGACCCAGACAGCACCTCACTGTCCCAAAAATGACCAAACAGCACCTCACTGCCCCTAATAACAACCAGACAGCACCTCACTGCCCATTAAAAACACCAGACAGCACCTCACTGCCCCTTAACCAAAACGTAGACAGCACCTCACTGCCCCTTAACCAAAACGTAGACAGCACCTCACTACCCCTGACAACAACCAGACAGCACCTCACTACCACATTAAAAATCCCAGACAGCACCTCACTGCCACTTGAAAATTCCAGACAGCACCTCACTACCCCTTAAAATCACTGGCATGATCCACCCATAACCAGGGGACATGCCCCTACGAACACGACAAACAAAACACCACAGGACAACATGTAAATCCCATGAAAATCATATTAGAGAAAGTCATGGCGCCAAAGTCACTGTGCCAACCCCAACATTTCCATGAAATGCAATACCCTAGATGCACAACCTTGGCACCAAAGTCCTGCACCAATCCCAGCATGTCCATGAAGTGCAGGAAAATAAATGCAAGAATGACATGGCGCTAAAGTCCCTGCGCCATCCCTGCACCCCTATGTCCAAATAAACCAACCTGGAAAAAAAAGAACAGTGTAAAAACAAACATTACAATTTCCCATGGACCCCACACCCACAAGTCCATACAGAAAACTCAGGGAAAGTCCTAAACATTAGGCCACCACATAAAAACAACAGTAGTACATGAATGACAGGCCTTAAACTGCTGACATTGACCCAGGACCCAAACCATATCTGTAATAAACCCCGAGGCCACTACATTTACACATCAGCCAAATAACAACACCGGCCTCCCCCAACACCTACCTGACATTTGATCTCCAACTCCTTAAACGTCTTCATCCTAGAAAGACCCCACAAGTCAGGATCGAGCTGCCTTAGGCTCATTACCACACCGCAGCACCTTTTGCCGAAATTCCGCTGCCGCTTCTGTTCCTTGATGCAGATGACAAAAGCACACGGCACCTCCAACACGTTGCCACCAGCTTGTATGCCCTTGATGCCTCCAGGGAATAATAGCTGCACCACGACCCACACCCTAAAATACAGGCAAATAACTGCACTGTATGGCCAAATAGCTCTCGACTCTTTGGGCAGCTACAACGTTCCCCGTAACGCTAAACGTTCCGCGAACACGTCGGGCACTTCAGAAATGACAGTGCGTTCCAATGCTACGACGCGTTCCAGCAACTCACGCCGGAACGCCCTCTCCAAAGCTGCCGACGTCATCATATCACCACTCAGCCGCCAATCTCATACACGACCGGCTCCTCACCAGGCTGCACGAAGACAGCTTCACAGCCAGATGCGACCGCACCAGCCGTTTCCCCTTCCAAGTCCTCAGTCCTCAAGCCAGTACTCCAACTGACCCGCACCAGAACCGCCGCCGGCATGCCACAAACTGTCACGGGCACTGGACAGCTCCTCCTCAGACTCCACAGGGCCCCTCTATATAGGCCCCTCCGCAACTGCTGCAACCGCCTGGCTTGCAGAAAAATAACAGCCACCTTCAGCCGCCAGGACTATATTCTGAGGATCCACAACCTGTACCCCGACCTGGACCTCCGCTGCACCACCCGGCCTGCAGCTCCTTGTTGCGGAATAGATGTCACCCTGGAAGGCAGTGCTTCTCAGCAGCTGCCCCTTCCCAGCAGCACAGGAACCATCCTCGTCGCCAGTGTGGTAAACTATGACTCCTTCTTCATAAGACCAAGACCAGAAGGTAAGTAGTTTACATATAGGTTTATTTCTCTTAGTTGTAAAGTAGAGAAAGCACTGGGACATCCATCCAGCCCAGCACATTAGGTCCAACTGACAACAGTAGAACCCAGCATGCCAAACATCCATCAACATTCCACCCAGAGTCGGAGTGACATCACCACACCAACACTCCACCTAGAATGTCAGTGACATCACCAGACCATCATAACACTCATATCCATAATCAGGCCCAGCACATATTATGACATAGGGCCGACACTGGGCACGGTGTGCAACAGGCTTCAAGATAGGCATGATATTGGCAATATTTAAACAAATCAACCAATATCTTTTTCAACAATAAAGCTTCCAACATTTGGGACCTGACATTCTTTCATAGAAATGTAGGCCTTGACAGCATATCTCACAAGCCAGGTACCATGTTCCTATTCTCGTTTCTACTTAATGATCATGGAAGACATGTCATGCATGGTCTTCTGTCATTCCCTCGCTTAGACATAATTACAGATTGTCTGTAGCTTGGAAATTACATCTCAAACCCTCATATTCTTCTAATTCCACAGCTCACTCTGTTTACAAACTTGCCTCATAGTATTTTCAAACCCATCAATTCAGATTTTGGAGTTGTAATGAAAGATAATGTACCACATTGAGAAGCAGACGCATTTGCACGCATTCCTTTATACGCTTACTCAAAGGGCATGCTTTTCTAAAATATCTTCAAACATTATTGGTTTACTTCAAGAAAAATCCACAGAAAGTGAAATACATCGCTTGTCTTTGTTGAATTCTCATTGGAGGCTGTCTTCTGGACCCCAGTGACCTAGTGCTCCCTTGCGGAATACTACAGCCTACCGGATCCGGCAGTCGGCCTCTCTTTACATTCGAAGCAGGCAGCGCTTAGCGCTTGCGTGTGCTCCAGCGGAGTGACTGCTGAGTTACCTTTTATTGCAGTCTGGCTGCCCAGCAGGCGTTATACTGACGATAGGGCGAGTTTTAATGGAAGCAAACTTCATTACTCAGTCGAGATAGTAGCCTGCGGTGTCAATTGAGGCTGATATTGTCAGTGCATGTGAATAAACATTAACACAGAACTGAGTCTCCCGTTACCTGGAATTTAACTAGTCTGCATTTGGATTAATCTGGGAGATGTGCACCTGCTAGGCGTAAAGCCTTAGCTTTATTGCCACCACCTGGCTGTGCCCTTATTCAACGCCTTTGATGAATTGCGATTTATGGATTAGAAAGGGCACCATGGATAGGAAAACACCATCCACAAACCGTGTAGCCATTTTCAACATGGATAAAGAACATGATTAAGCCAACATTATTCCCCACGGTACTAAGGGGTTGGGTTCGAGTCCAGAGGGGAAATCCCGCATCTCTGACTCAGATGGTAATCAGACTTTCTTCTACTCTGTGTAACGCTCCTGTCGCCCTTTCAGCTATGAGTAGCTGTTCAACAAACCTTGATTGTGCAAACAGTCTGTGCCCTGTTATGGAATGTGGTACTGCTGACTCGGCTGATTTGAAAACATCATGCTCACTGGATCATATTGACACAGAGGACTTGCTGTATTGCCCTGACAAGGATTTAATATCAGACGTCTCAATCTTGGCCCCCATCATTGCCAAAGAATTGGCAAAAAGAGTCAGTCTCTCTCTTGGTCCACGGTGTTGCCTCTCCTTTGTGGGATGTTAAGGATGAAGTGCAACTATTTAGAACTAGAGTGGCTCACTCAGTACAGTCATCGCCTATATTGTTTATTGGTAAATGAGGAGGGTTTCCACCTCAAAACTCTCTGTCTAGAGTGGGCGTAAATTAAGAAATGGCCAGCAGTAAGGTATATGTTTTTTAAATGACCATTTAGGTATATCTGTCAATGTTAATACAGGGGAGCCTGTTGTGGACTCCTTCTTTTTCCCGGTTCTATCCAGAATACTTACTTCTATGGCTAGGGGCCATGACACACTTCAATACGAAATGCAAGAGGTGAGGTCCACTTTAAAAGAATCACTTGCTAAAATGAATTTTTTAGAGGGTTTTGTAACAGCAGTAGGGTCCATGATTCCAAATTTAGAGGATCCGAAAGCAAGGGCAGAGGAGGCAATTTTGTCTAAAATAATGGGTAGGTTGAATATTTGGCTTGAGGATAAAATAAAAAATTGCGTTATAGTAAATTCCTACTCACACGGCTCTAAGAAGGGTATTGTAAAATTGGGTGCTCTCCTGCAGTATTGACACGGCCCGTGTCAAGAGGAATCCTCATTGGAAGTTATGGAAAACTCATCACCACCACGCGGACAAGTAGAGGTAGCAAAAGAAAGGGAGGAAAAGGCATCTGGTAGCAATAGTCCAGCACATAATTGTATCATTGTTAGAAACCAAAACATTAAAAACAAAAAATCATAAAAATATCTCAGAAAATCGTGCAAAGGGTTCACGTAAATTTTTGCGGGAGTTGCATTCAAAATCTAATGTAGTAGCTATACAAAAGGATGGTAACATTGTGCCTAAGGTGAAAACAAGGATACGCTCTCTAATAACGAGCCCGTAACCCATGGCCTCGAAACTGAGGAACGGACATCTTTTACTATGGCCACCTCCCGTAAAGCAAAGAAAAAACGAAAACATTTAATGCCTACACCAGAACATATTGATAGTATCAAGACATCGCAGGTTAACAATGAGGTTGATGTTTCATTTGATCTCAGCGTACTGACAACACGTTCGGTGGAGACTGCCTTAACCCCAGTCACTGCAAATGCTGTAGGGATTCCTGCATGGCCTGACTCCGAAGAAGTGAAATTGAAAGAACCCTTAGATAAGGCACAACTGCTACTCATAATTAGAACAATTGTGGTGGATGAATCTCGATTGGTGCCAACTGTGCCCTCCTTTAATCCGGTTGAAACAAAAACTCACGTTGCTGAAAAAGTGTACTCAATTTTTCTCACACTTGAGGGGAAAAGACTGAAAACTAATATACAAACAGGTCTGTCTAGCGTTCCTACTGAAACACTTCCCATGGGACTAAGATATAAACCAGAGGGTCGTTTTGAGCCAACAAGAATTACTGACCCCGGGAACGGGTGGGGCCAGTGGTTGTGGGGGGGTAGACAAGTCAAATTATGTGACCCCTCAAGATGAATGTTCATGACAAGGCCATCTGTTTTGTTTATATCTTAAAATGAATGTCAAGGTAAATGGGGTGTACCCACTAAAAAGACAATATATTTTAGCATTGTTTTTGGAGATGACTAAGTTAGCTTCAATTTTTTCAACAGACCATGGAAGTGTTGCATTTTTTGATATTGATCATGTTGACATGGTCAAGATGGGTTTCTCATCGAAAACAATTGGAGACATTGGGCCTCATCATAAGTTGGACGTAGCAGTAAAAATGCAGGACTAACGCTATTACCACTGTATTACTGCTCTGCACAACTATGAGTTGGGTTGAAAGTTTCCGCCCACTTGCTGCGCAATTACTGGGAACTACCCACCGCAATTCGGTATCAGACACAAATTGCGCCGGACTGAGTTGCGGTAACGCTAGTTGCATTGGGTGTTATCCCAGTGCATTTACCGCTGGGATACGGCCAACTTCTGATGACCTCCATTATCTTTTCTGAAATCTTACTTTTTAAACAGATGGGCTATGAAATCACTGAGAAGGCAGATAGTGCTTTGCAGAATAAACCTGGGCTTTTGATGACAAGCTCCTCATTGTACCCCATGAGCCTTTGGTAATAAATGTGAGGAATGGGGTAAGTGCTGTTACAGGTGATATGTTTAATGTAAATACAACTGTTTCGAATCCCAGGTCAGTCACTTATCATTGGTCGAATGTATTGAATGCTTTACATTCCAAGGCACTCAACTCAGTAAATTGAACTTCAAACTCTAATTTTAAACTAATATTATTATCATGGGATACACTGGGATTCATCCATTTGTTAAACAAGAATGAACTGTGGGCACAGCATGACTTCATTTGTTCCCGGGAAATATGAATTCTGGGGAATTTTTGTTGGATGGGTTCTCGATCTGTGCCAACCCAGCTCTTAAGGGAGAAAAGGGCTGACCTTTTGGAGGTTTATTATGTGCATTAAGAAATTAGACTGGCACTGCCATGGGCAATCCTGTTACCAACAGAGCAGATGTACTTGCAGTTAGACTGAAATGGTGGGATGATTTGAATTCTTTTGATTCTGTATGTTTAGTGCTAAGTGTCTATTTTAATCAAGGAACAACTAATTTGAGCAATTTCTTATATGATGTATCTGAGATTTTAACAACTTTCATTCCAGAGGAAGGAGCTTCTGTAATTTTACTTGGAGATTTAAATTTTGTATGTTTGGATTTAAAGTGGACTAACAATGCAGAGAGAAGGAGTGGTACTAAGTACTTAAGAGAGAGAGGTCAAATTATTAGAGATGAATTGGAAATGTGGGATTCGTCTATAGGAAATGGAAATGTTAGAGGTGATATCCCTCTAGTAATACGTGGTGAAATGGCCTTTCAACCTCCACTCTTGATTATATTTTTATATCAACAGATGTATTTGTACTCTGTAAGGGACAAAAAATGTTGCATAAAATCGGGCGGAGTGATCACAGCCCCCTAGAACTGACATTAGCTTGTAACATTTGGTGTCCAGAGTCCAATGTAATTCCACTTGAGGTTTCAGTTAGACAGCGTGATCATGCAGTTATGTGGATGCCACCACAGGTAACACGGTTTAATCATCTAGAGGATTATTTGTATTCAGGGGGTTGGTTTTATAATCCACCCCCTTGAATTTGTTCCGATGTTCTAGAGGCTTCTTGTAAATCTATCCTCCTTTAACATTGTAAAAGGGCATCAGAGACTCAAACGCAACATGCACAAATTAGATCAACCACCCATCAGAAAAAAAGGAACTGAAAAGGTAGATGAAGGAATTGAAACAAGCGGGGGTAGGCAAACAATTGAGATAGCAGTATAATAAATGATTGGTCAAAAGCTGATAGATTTTTAAAAGCTCAGATGGACGCTGAAGCAATCCTAGATATCTTGCAAAGGTGGGACGGAAACCAATTCTGGTAATTAATTAAGACTCCAGGGGCCTCATTACAAGGTTGGCGGTAAGGCAAAAACGAGGCCGGTATACTAATACCGGCATCGATTACCGCTCCGGTGTATTCCGACCCGCAAACCCGGTATAAGCGGCACCCTAAACAACAGTGCCGCCAATAGCGGCATAGGCACGTACACGCGCCCCTTCGTGGAGCAAATACCGGCATGCCGGTAATAGGGGGACATCACAACCAACGTGGACATGTAAATATCGGCATTGCGAAGCCGGTAATCATGGGCTGCACGATGCCGGCCATACAGACATCGCGGACCACCCGCAAACAGCAATCAAGATACAAGGCAGCTGCCACAGGTGTGCACAATCCCCACAGGTGGAGTCAATGGCGGCTGGGCCAGTATAAACTGAGCACACCCACACACCACACCCCTTCCAACACCAAAATGCTACCACTAGCTGTTGCATTCATGGGGCTGGAGGACATGCCCATACTGCTACAACTACAGCAAAAACAACAACAACTACAGCAGCAACAACAGGCAGCACAGAGGAGACGCAGGAGGAGAAGGAGGGTGAGACAGGCCCAGCAATTACCACCAGTGCAGGCAGCAGTGCCTCGTAGACAACCACCAATCCCTCGCACCAGACACAGCCCTTTTAACCTAACCCCTGAGCAGATCCACACCCTGTACCGGTTGGACAGTGACACCATCACCACCATAGTGGACATGATACAGAACGACATTGCCAGCCTCATAGAAATACGCACTGCCATCCCCCCGCTACTAAAGGTGGTGTCTGTGCTATGCTTCCTGGCCACAGGCACCTACCAACACACAGTGGGCCAGCTGCATGGCATTTCACAGCCACTATTTGCACGCATGTTGAACCAAGCTCTGGATGCCCTCCTGAAGCACGCAAGCAGCCATATATCCCTACCATGGACTGCCCAGGAGATAGCCAACACCAAAGTGGGCTTCCATGCACTGGCACAAATGTTCAATTGTGTTGGTGCACTCGACTGCACCCATGTGGAATTGGTAGTCCCCCATGCCATAGAAGCGGTGTACCGCAATCGCAAGCAATACCACTCCATCAATGTGCAAATGGTATGTGACTCCCGCAAGATCATCACACATTGCTGCGCCCGATATCCCGGATCAACACATGATGCCATGGTACTGCGTAACTCCACGCTACCCCATCACATGGAGCGACATGCTGGACCACATGCCTGGCTACTTAGTGAGTAGCACAACTGTCCCATGGGAGTGTTTTGGGGTACTGATGTGTGGGGATGCATAAGGGGGGCATACTGCACCTGGGTGGGAAAGGGGGGGTATACTGCACCTGGGTGGGAAAGGGGGGGGGGCATACAGCACCCGGGTGCCAATAGCCGGTGATCGGAGAATGCATGCAGAGATAAACACTCCTGACCTGATCCAGCCAAACGGAACATGACACATCACTGGGCCACATATCACAATCAATGCATATCGATACAACAAGTAAGAGGCACAACCAGGCCACCATGTTGATGGCAAGCAATGCATGAATGAACAGGATGGCAACTGTGGCAATGTGGTCAGTGTGACCATGTATAGTGAGGGATGAACAGCATGAATTGGAGGCTAAACATTGGTGCACTACTAAAGCACATCTGCATCAGCATGCATGATTACACCCTGCATCATCTATTGAACGCCATCCAGACTACCACACCTCATGACAGTATAGATTGCATCTAGGTAACATTTTTGCATGCGTACAGGGACATGTGCATGCCCACACCAAATAGCTGCCGCCATGACTGTGCTCCCTGAAGGTGGCAGTTCAGAGTGACACACACCTATTTTTATCTGCTTGCAGGTGATGGAGGATATCCCTTGAGGCCGTGGCTACTCACCCCTGTGCGGAACCCGCACAACAGCCATGAAGAGGAGTACAATCGTGTGCACACTCATACCCGTGTTGTGATTGAGCAGACCTTTGGCCTGTTGAAGGCGCGGTTCGCTTCCTCAGCAGGTCTGGTGGGGCACTCCTATATAGGCCTGAGAAGGTGGCAAAGATCACCATGGCCTGTGTCATGCTGCACAACACGTGCGTCCGGAGAAATGTACCACTGCCACCTGACATTGACATGCATGGGCCGGATGAGGATGATGAGGATGGAGACGGAGGTGAAGTATCCCCCCTGCCAGTACGTGATGCACTGGATGGCCATGCTGTACGCCAAGCACTAATTCACGAATACTTCTGAAACACAGGGACTATGATAGACATGTGTCAGTGACACACTGGCTCCATGTGTACATGCACACTTGTATTGTTTTTGTGTTGGCCCCTGAACACCATCACACATTAAAAGTACATGCACAAAATGAAGAATGTCCAGCCATTGAATTTTTGGCACACAAGGGTGTATTTTTCAAACAGGCAACAATGTGAACACTCTCCCCCAATCCCCAGTGGACTCCCCAACCCACCCTACAAACCCCAAATAACCCCGGTGAACTCCCAACCCACCCTACAAACCCCAAATAACCCCAGTGAACTCCCTAACCCACCCTACAAACCCCAGATGTCCCCAAATGTACTCTGATGATTGTTCCCTTCACCAACGTCCATGTGTCCAACAGCCATTGCCTGGCCACCCTACTTCTTGGCCTTCTTGGCATCTGGGGGTGGCATGTCCGAGTGCCGTGCACTCCTCCGGGTCATCCGCACGGGGCTTGAGTGGGCAGAGGTTGAAGGGGTCGTAGCAGTGGACGTGTCAGAGGCTGGTCCCACGCCTGCTCCAAGGCGTGGCTGCTGCATTTGGAGCAGGATGGACATCAGGACTTGCGTCACTGCCCCCAGGTAGTCCCTCATGAGAGTTGCGGACGCGTTAACGGCTGCAGTATTTGCAGCGATGGCAGCTGTGTTCTCCTCAATGGCATTAGCGATGTCCCTCCTGGAGTCCTCCCCATCGGCAATATACTGCCGCATTAGTTCTAGCATCGACTCCTGTCGTACCTCCACCCTCGACAGGCGAGCCTCAAAGGTGTCGTTGGTAGGGGAGTGCTGGTGGCTGGGGTGGTGGTAGCCGGGGTGGTGGTAGCCGGGGTGGTGGTAGCCAGGGTGGTTGATGGCGCTTGCATGGGACCCACATCCAGGGTGCTGTCCTCCTCGAAGAGGCACATGTTGGAATCTCCAAGGTCGGAGTCGTGGAGGCAGGGATAGTTACTGCCATCGGCCTCCAAATGGGGTGGGGAGGCAGTCATGGGGCTTGGGGTGGGTGTAGTGGACACGACTGTGACACCCTGGGTGTCCACATTAGCATCCGCAATGTCCGCGGTGGTTGGCGGTGCAGGTACGGGAACACCTCCCACTGTTGTGGGTGGCTGCTGCTGGTCTTCATGTGTGTGGCCCACACTGGCTGCAGGTGTACTTTCCTGTGTTTCAGCCCAGTCTGGCACAGTGCCTGTTGGTCTGGCCTGTTTCTCAGGCTGGGGGGTGGTGGTGGCGGTGGCCCTTCTCCCTTGCCATGATGTTGATGCCCTTGCACCCCTGTCCTGCCTGGCATCTTCCTGAACGGTGCCTGGGGGATAGAAGAGATGCAGGTAATCAGTGATGGTGTCACATGCCAGCGACATTCTATTGCGCTGTGAAATCTCCATACATTCATGCATCCATTTATTACAGGGGTGTGGCATTTGGCGTTCTGAGGGGGCATGTAGGCTATGAATGCATGGCAGGTGGCATGCCATTGATATGGTGTCTGTGTGTTGGGTTACATTGGCACGGTCGAGTTATGTTGCTCGTGTGTTGGTGTTGGGATTGGCACTCAGCATGCATTTGTGTGTGGCAGGGTGTGGCAGGCATTCTTGACTGGATGTGTAGATGTGGGTATGGGACATGCATTGTCTTGCCTAGTCTCACTTCCACGTCACTTGTGCCACGTCATGGTTTCCCCTACAGGGATGTGCTGGGTCACTCACCTCCTTCTGTGGATGATGCGGCACCCATCTCCATCTCTCCGAATCCCTCTATTGACTCTGGATCAATGAAAGAGCTGGCAGTCTCCTCCCATGGCATCAGCTTTGCTGGTGAGTGTGGCCCCTCGCCTGTCGCCATGGCCGCACTCCTGTTGACTGCCAGGATGTTCCTCACCCTGAGGCGGAGGTCGTCCCACCACTTGCGACAGTCGCGCACTGTACGTGGGGTGGTCCCCACAGCCGACACCCTCTGGGCAACCTCCTTCCAGATTTGCTTCTTTTTCATCTGGGCAGCATGCATCATGTCATTTGACCTGATGATGTCTGCATGCTGGGCCAGAGGGTCTGCCAGCATATTGAGCTCAGCATCAGAGAAATGCTGTTTCCGCTTCCGGGGAGTCATCTTCCTGGTTGCCTTGGACATCCTGAGTGTTTTCTGATGCAGCGCCACACGAAAGGACTGCTGGTTGGGGAGAATGGTAATGGATTGTGTTTTTAAAGATGGCCGTCGGCCCATTTCCCGTTCCTGCACAATGACATAATTTCCGGGTCCGTTTTTGTGAACACAGTATTTACATGTTGGTATTAGCGTGCTGGTATTTAGGGGTTGCTCTGAGGCGGTGCCGGTATCGGCGGGTCCTGCGATGCCGCTATCGGGGGGTTGGAGGGCCTTTAGCAGCATGCCGGTATTTCCATTACCGGCATGGGGATTAGCGCGTGCACGCACACTCATAATCACCCGCTATTAGCGGGTTCATACAAGCACGGACCCGCTCTTACCGGCATGCCGGTAATGACCGTGATTTTACCAGCCAACTCGTAATGAGGCCCCAGGTGTCGAATCAACATTGTACACTCAGCCTATCTCCCAGGCTATCTGGGAAGAGCACTTCAAGGCATTATAAACCGCTAAAAATGGCAGTGACTTTGATCGTTCAAATCACGTTATGAGCAAGGAGAACACTATGGAGTGGTTCTGTCTTCTGTCTTGATATTGATGTAGTCTCCCTTCAGAGTTCGATTATGAAATGTAAGACTTCAAATACTCCAAGACCGCTTGAACTGCCAAACATGACTTTGAAATCCTCCCCTGATTTATGGGCAAAGGTGCTTGTTCAATTGTTTACAAACATCATGCACTCGCACTTTATATCTCTGTGTTGGAAGGATGATTTTGTTGATTTAATGTATAAAAAGGGAAATAGAGCAGACTCCAATAACTATAGGCCAATCTCCATTTTAGACGTGTCTAATAAAAACTTTGCAACGTTTGTTTTAACAGAACTTTAAGGTTAGATTACATTGATAATAGGCTTGGATGTATTCTAGTCAGGTTTTAAGAAAGGGGTCAGAACTTCTTTAAATACATTGGTTATCCAGTTTTTAGCTAAACAATCGAAAGTGGCCAAAAGAGAACTATATGTAGTATTTTTAGATATCTCAAAATATTCGATTGTTTAAGAAGATCCACATTATGGGATAAAATGCACAAACTTGGATGTCAAGAGGCTCTTCTAAACATGCTGATAGCTCTTCACACAAATACTAGACTTAGAATTAGATTTATTTATTTTTATTATTTATTTATTCATGGCATTTGTTACACGCCAAAACCCAGAGGTGTCACGGCGTGGGTTACATAAAAATACTTTGTCTGGTTACAAAAGAAATTATAGAGCAGTCTGGTTACAGAAGAGTGCTTTGTCTGGTTACAGAACAAGTACACAGGATACATGCAATCAACATGGCTATGGAAGACCTTAGTTGCTACAGAGGTGAACATAGGGATTGGTTAGTATTTGTTGAATAGCCAAGTTTTTGTGAGACTCTTGGAAGCGCTGTTGAGAAGGCTCATATCTGATATGCATGGGAAGGGAGTTCCACATCTTAGGCACGGCCACTGGAACTCTTAAATCTTGGGACGCATAGGTGGATGCTGTGGCCCGTTCTTAGGGATCTAGTTGGTCTTTTTTGGGTGACACTATTGTAGAGATATGAGGGGGCATTGTTAGTGATACATGTGTGTGTGATGATGAGAGATTTAAATAAAATTCTTGCTTGATCGGATCAACAAGGCACTTTTACTGACTTAATGATGAATATTGATAAATAAAACATTTTAGTAATTAACCCAAAAAAGACCAGAAATGGAAAGCATGTCAAATGTGCATTTAAATGGAAATTGATGAGCAAGGTGCTTGAGAAAGTCAATTTCTTTTAAATACTTGGGGATGTTAATAACATCGAACAATGATAAACTAGGGGTGACACAGTTCACTAATTCTGCGATAATGTCAATGGTCACACAATTGAAACAGTTGGACAGTAAATTTGGTTGCTTTTCTCTAACTCAGTAATTAGATACTATCAACAAAAATAACTCCTAATTTAATTTATGGAGCTGAGACGTCTCTAATTAATGTCGATTGGACTAAAGTTGAGGCCAAGATTTTGAAAAAACATCTTGAACCTTTCCCAAGGGGTGCCTCTACCCACAATAAGACATATTTTGAGCCTCTTGTCTCTCCAGGTGCGTATGACTTGGAGCCCTTTACAATTGTACAGAGGTTTTCTGGCGCAGCCATTTGGATCCTTATATCATGCATTAGAGGGCATTATTGAGAATAAATCATGTAAGGTGTTAACATCATGGCGAGATTGGTGTGTGTCTACACTGAAAGAAGTAGGTTTTTCAGAGGAGAAGCTGACATCCTGGTGAAATAAAACATTATTTTACTCTGATTGGGTTATTAATAGGGATCTGCTCACAGGTTTTAAGGCTTTTAAACATTTCGAATTTGATGCAAAACCTTTAATGTACTTCATTCTTTTTTATATAGGCACCCTTCAAAAAAATATAGAAACATGAAGATTAGGCCCAAGTTAAATATTTTCCCTACTAACGATGTGATTCGTGCAAGGTTAAAAATAATGAAACAAGATAGAATTTGTTGTTTTTGTAAAAATACGGTAGTGACACTGGAACATGTATTTACAGACTCTGCATCCTTAGATCAGGCAGGCTCCTCAGTGTTTAGTAAATTTGGCCTAAATCATAACGAAACATTGCAAATATTTTTTGGGTAAAGCTTGCTCTGTAACTCTAGTCCAACGATCTGTATTGCTGCGATAACATTTCTAGATTTGCTTTTTATTGATGAATTTGCACTTTGATCTTAGATTTTAATATTTGTACTGTTGTCTTGCCGTTGTGTTTTTTTTTTTACTGGATATCAAGAAAGGATGTTTTAATTGTATGTGAAGAAATTATGTGTTTTAACAATATTTTAACATACATGATGTTTTTGTTTTTTTCTTTCCCTTTTTCTTTGTGTGAAAGGTCTGTGACAAACTGTATCACACAATAAATAAAGAGATTGCTTGCTTTTTTTGCTACACTCCTGATCTGAAATGGTTTCCATCATTACTGTACTGTAGAAGTAAATCAGGATATAGTATTGCTAGTACCACACACTGGTTTCTGTATTCTAGAGTTTCAATTAATGCTGATCAAGAAACTTTCCCCACACATCATCAGAGCTTTATCAAGAGGAAGGAGGCAATCACAGGTGGGAGCAGAGAATTTAACCAGAATAAGGAAGTAGGTGGACGTAGAACTTACCCAGAGAACGGGGGCAAGCAGCAGGTAAGGAAGGTTATCAGTCTGCAGGGATTGGGGCAGAAGTTTCCACTCAACCCCTGACACTGCTATTATTTTCAGATCAGGTAGAGCAAGGGTGGACAACTTGTTTTTCAGGAGGGCCGAATGAACCACACAGGTCCCAGACAGTAGGCTGAATTATCTGTGGGAGTGAGCGGGTGGTAGAGGCATTGGTGCTCAGAAAGTGAGTTAAAAATATCTTGTGTTTTAGGGTGTCCTTTTTATTTATTACTTTTCCACTGTATTACATGATACATGTTTCCTTGTTATGAGTGTGGCGGTCCGGAAATAAGGATGACGTAGCAATGTACCGGCACCCTTTCCGGACAGCCACACGCCAACCCTGCGGGCAGTGGCTTTTACGCCTGGCAGGTCTGACCTGGCACGCTTAAAGGTACCCGCCTGCACCGAGTAGTCAGGGAAGCACCAGCACCGTTAATAATGGTGTTGGTGCTTCTGTGAACCCATTCCTGTGGATTCGGGAATGGGGACTTAACAAATCCGCCGCCTGAATTCCTGCTCTACCGGGATTTGCAATGTCCTGGTGGCACCGAGAAGTCAAGTGGCGGATTTGGTGTTACGAGGACGGCGGCAACCCACCGGTAGCACTGGCGGGTTACCGCCATTCTCGTAATGAGGCCCCATGGTCTTTTAACTGCATTACGACTTTTATTTGGATTATGGGACAGAAATCATGTTTTTGAATAGCAGTAAACCTACATTTATCATGAGGCAAAGACAAAGTCGGGACCACATGGGCTTCACACACCTGACCGACTGAGTGACTGGCTTTAGGCCAGGGAACACTTCATGATCAAAGTCATGTAACTTGGAGGGCCATAAATGATGTCCCGAAGGGCCGCAATCGGGCCATGGGCTGCATGTTGTGCACCACTGAGTAGAGGTTTTCTATTTTGATGTCCTTGCATATCCCTAATTTGCATAAGTGTGTGATATTTTTCTCTGAATATAATGCTACATTTATTTACCTCTTAACACCTTATATGCTTGTTCCGTTTGTATCTAAATATTATTCTCTAATCTCAATCTGCCTACCCACCTTCTGTCGAGTCCTGCACATGCATTCAAACACCATGCACACCAGGATCACCACTGGGTTTGCAGGCCCTTCGAGTGATCTGGCCCTGAAGACGCCATTTTTAAACAGACGATGTAGCCGGAAAATAACGTTGTCTCCTTTATTTATGACAGATTGTACAGGTACCAGAAGCAGAGCCTTTGATGTTCCGCGTTATGTCCTGCGATGTTTGCCCTCTTAATGTCAGTGTTTGATTTGGCCCTCTGCCTGGACAGAGGGTCATGGGCCTACGGGTGCCCTGTGAATGGAGCTAGCATTCAGAGTTCTGAACATTTGTGTTGATTTTGACCTGGTGATAAAACTGAGGGCTGAAATGTAATTCGGTGGAAAGTAATGGTTGACTCACAGAGGAACGTTACGTAGCATAACATCACAGGGGGCATGCACCACTGCCCAGGGAGCTCTTAAAGCACAAGGTCACTAATTGAGGGTGATATCATTCAAACCCTGCATCTTGTCTTCTTGTATTGTGTGATAGCCAGTGATGGATGGTGGACTTTTCTTTAACTGGAGGGGCGCACCTATTTGCCACAAATAAGTGCGAGTATCCGAGATGTAAACTAATTCGGTGGGTCGGCCAGTTTGGGTTTCCACAGCTGCATGCCTGTAGTGTCTGGAACAGGCCTGGATCCATAGATTGGATACCCATCGGGTCGGTCTAAAGGAGGATTTACACTGAGTCCCTTTATTTACCTGAAACCTCCCCCACTGGACTTGTACCCCTTTAGTGGTATAGGTTTATTGGCTTGTAGCTCAGGTTGGCAACAGCACCAGCAATGTGCCAATTTAGGGCTCCATTGTATCATTTCGCTGTTAAGCTGGACAGGTGAGCAAAATGATATCCATTCACTTTGGTGCTCACACGGATGAGCCAGTACACGTTGTTACCTTTGCAGTAGTATTAAGTAATTATATAACACAATCGACACAGTCCCAATTGGGGATTGGTTGGACCTAAGTCTCTTTGTTATATTTTTTTACAGCAATCAAGTCTCTCCACATTTGAACTACGTTGGAGCACGAAAAAGATGCACACCTTACCACATTGATGGTTCTGTGCCCTGAAGAAGGCTGGGTCTTTCTGATAAATAATTGACCCGAGACCAAAACTCAAGTTTGTAGTCTTTATATTGCATATTGTGCTAACAATCTATTTTGGAAACAAGTCAGTTTGTCTGTTGAATAGTCACACGTAGGTGTAAAATTACCACATGCCATGTGCAACAAAGTAGTGGCGCACAGTATTTTATAGGTTGGTAAAAATCACCATTTCTTTCAATTTATATTTGTTAGTGACATTTCATTATTTATTGATTGGTTTTTCCATTGTTGTTCTGAGTGTCGCTTGATTGTGTATGGGTGCTTGTTGATTTGCTTTCTTTGGTTAGGTGTGCTGTTAATGAGGGCAGTTGTTCTTTCTCCGCCACCCCTCTCCCCGGTTTCATTGAAATACATCTCTTCATGTGATTTGTGTTGCATCTAGTATTTGTATACGCTGTATTATAGAGAAAAAATATTTGTTGAGTGTTTTTGGTTACCTACATAAACATTGTTCAACCTGGCCCAGTGTCTGTATATTTTCCTCTTGACTTTGTCTTTTTATGTTCTTGTTCCTAATGTTTTTAAATTATGGTATGGAATATGTTGCTTATGTTCCAATTTTGATTCCCACTGAGTCCATACATGAATAAAAATTGTGGGTTAACCTTATTTTTGTGTCTACTAATTCTACAGAGACAGCTGTTGACATCTTCGTCTATTTCTATAACACTGTGTGTTGTGAGTCCCTCATGCTTGCTAAACTTAATCCTAATGGGTACACAGAAATAAATGGTGGGAGAAGGTGGAATATCCTGTTCGTCTCACCAATGTTATCAAAAATAGTCATAATTGTGTGCAAGAATGGCACCATAATGTGCTCCCTACGGTACAATTGTGGTACAGGGTAGCCATACAAATCTTAACTCTCTCCTTTTTGGGCCCAATAACTAACTCTAACAATGTCAACCTTCATGTCCCTCTGTCCTTTGTCTCTCCTCCTCTGCATCCCCCCTTCCATTCTGCCTTCTGACCACTTACTCTAAAGCTCCCACTGATGCTCAGCCATTGTCTAGGCAAATGTAAGCTTTGTACCACCATTCTCACCAAGTAATACCCAATTCTTCCCCTGCTTTACTGGATGTCACTCTCCTCTCTCACACTGATCTGCATCCAGAAATACTCTCTAAGCCTTGAGCCTCCTTTAGCATGTATACTCTACACACTAGATATGCCAGCAAACTTGCAGCAAACTTGCATTATGTCTTGGAAGAGCGTGAGTTCTTTTTTGGGATGGGATGAAACTTGGTTCTACTGCAATTAAAGAATGCTGATAGATTAGCTTTATACTCCAGGCGGAGCTCCTTTTCAGTCACAGAGTGAGCAAGTCCAAGGGTGGTATTTCCTTGATCTAGCCTTTGTAAAAATCCACTACTAGGATTCCAACAAGCAATACCTCTTCCTTAGAAAGTATTACCTACAAGTGCATCCTTAATCATAACCCTTGTGCTACGACAGACACTATTTATAGAACACCAGGCGATCCCCCTCTCTTTGAGGAAGAATGGGTTGACTACATTCCCAATCTCCAGACTATATCAAATCCAATTATCATCGTCCGAGACTTCAATATATGACTTCAGTCGCTGGCCCTAAACATCTGGGCTTCTCACTCCACCCACATAAAAAGCCACACCTTGGATGTCATCCTCGTGTTTTTGCAGCTACATCATTCTAATGTCCAAAAAATTCCCATTCCTTGGACTGGCCACACAACCTTGTATGAAGAGGTCTGGCAAGACAAACAATGCAAAGCAAACACACCCCCATTTCAAGCTTTGGCAGCGTCCAAATCAAACTAATAAAATATATCTCGGCTCAATCTTTTACAGACACCTTCATTAAGTCTGCCATCTGCACTTGTCCAACAGACACCCTTCTCACCAACCTGTGTAATGAGCTCAACAGAATCTCGGATGTCCTTCCCCAGTCATCAACAAAAACCTGATACGCTTATCAAAAGTAAACAACCAGTTACACACCGAGCTAGCTCTTCTCAAAAGCAACAATAGAGCCCTTGACTGCTGCTGGTGTAAAATCCTACCTACATGAGTGCATTGCTCAAACTAGCAATCCAATGGCAGAGCTGTATAGGACCGACAGCGAACTTTGTTCCCCTTTGGAATGCATTTCTTTTCCAGTATCATCCACTGATGTGGCTGACAACCTGCCCACCCTTTTCAAATACAGGATAAGAGCCATCTATTGGACAATCTTGGTCTTCGCTATATCTTCACCACTACCTATCCTTTAAAAAAGCTGAAACCACTTTCTCTTCCTTTAAGCCTCACTGACTGACCTCACTAATGGTAAAAAAAATGAAACCATCTTCTGAGCAGATTTTTCCTTTCCCTGATAAAACCAGAAAAGGCAAAATTGCCCCTCCCGCCCGCAAAGCTTTTCAAATAGCCCTTGTTAACATATCCTTGGAATGAGGTGAATGTCCTTACCTCCTTAAGAAGGCACGCTACCCTCACTAATAAAAAAGGCCAAAGGTTGCCTTAATGTTCCTGAAATCTATTGACCAATTGTAAACTCGAACTTCATTTGTAAAATCCTTAGAAAAGTTGCAATGCAATAGCTTCAGAATTACAGTGAATCCATCAACTTCATGTATGACCAACAGTCTGGATTAAGGCCAGCAAGGGGCACTGAAGCGGCCCTTCTTTCCTGTAGGGATTGAACTCTTGAACTATCTGGATCAAAAGTCCTGGACTCCTCATTCTTCTTGCAGACATACCGCACTGGCTTTTCTCCAGATGTGTAAGCCTGAGTAGTTTACGGTCAGAGGCGATGGAAAGGAAGGCTCACGACCAGCAGAAATCAGTGCTTCATAAAGCCCTTGCCTGACATCCATACAGACTGCGATGATGTTTCTCGTTTTATTTGGGAGTTTCATTATGTGAGGTGATTCCATACTGTAGACTGTTTCAGCCTGTTGGGTTGTCTATGGACAGATGTTCTCACAATCCTCGACTAGTTTCCATTGTTTTCAAAGGGTGGTCTAAGGGCATTCTAAGCCTTGCACCGTGCAGTTTGTCATTATGTCAAGGTCAACGTTCTAATGGACCTCCAGCACAAACTCTAGGATGTCCAGACTTGCTGAAATTGACATTATTACACCATGGACTTGATCTGACTACAGGCTGCTAAGTAACTTTTCCTTAACCGGTATGGTGACCATAGGTATCATACACTTTCTCTTGTTTACAGTCTGCTATCTCTGTATTGCAAACATTTAGAAATACTGATTAAAATAACGTACATTTGCTACAGTAGAGATAAGATCCAAATTCAGAATCACCAAGGAAGGACCTGAAAACCCTACTCTTCAAAGAACATCTTGCCTATCGCTCCACTCAACTCTAAACCTCCCGCTCATGAGCTTCCATGCTTCGGCTTTCAATCTCAGCTCCTCTGTTACCACCAGACCCTTTCTTGCATTCCCCTGGGGTGTCTCCCTTGCATGCAGTGCTCTGTGACTTCCCAGACACATGTTCCCTTTATAAAGTCCCTCCATCCATTCATACAAAACGTACCCATTTTCAGGTTTTTTGAAGCTCGATGAACTTCACAGATGTTCGAAAACGTTCAAGTGTTGGATCCGTATTACGTTAATCTCACATTCAGGCTAATAAAGTTTAGCCTACATGGTGAGATCAAAAGGTCAGAGTCTGTCCTATCAGTGCATATTCAAAAGAAACAAGAGCCACTTTGTACAACTAATGACCTGCAGGTGGGGCATTCTTTCGAATAGAAATTAAAATAAAATAATTGTGTTCAGCTGACAAAAAACAACCCTTTCAAAACTAACACGCACATCTCTTGTGATGTATTTACCAGGTACGGGGCTGCAATGAATAGGTAACATTTCAGTACTAACCTTCTAATACGTGATTGCATCATGCATGTGTCACATGTAATTGAGTTTTCTGCAGCCCCACAGGCCTTTTTGAGGTTAGAACTTACAGCCATTGCCAGGCCTTGTTGCAAAATGACTATCAGTGGTGCCCATGGAAGCAGCCTCTGATGTATGAAACATTGCATCAGGCACACTTCACATGGCAACTACCGCCTCCGCAATATGGGCTTTTTAGAGATAAAAGTCTGGCATGAACTCCATGTATTCCACCATTCTAAATCTCAATGCTACTCTTTTTGCCAATGTCTGAAGGATGAAAAGCAGAAAAACATGTGAAGGATTCTGCGTGTCAGCTTTGCAATCACTCAATTGCTTCAACCTAACTTCGTAAGGCAGGATATTGGAGTTATTCCTCTCCATATGCAAATCTGTGACCTTTCCCCCAGAGACTGCAGCAGGCGAGGTATCCCAGTGTGATCTTTTATTGCAGAGTTTAATGGTTGGCTTCTCGGGATGATATTCACCTTTGCAAAGCACTTCATTTCCTCTTGATCACCACCTTCTACAACCAGACCTTTTCCTTCACCTGAACTCCTCTCACTTCATGCAGCTTTTGGCAGGTTTCTAAATGTGTTTTCCTAACAATCAACCTGACCTAGTTCCAACCTCCACGGCCTTCCAACTCTTACAAGAGATGTTGTCAGATCTGAGCTGTAAGATCAAAGCTACTTATTTCGCACTTGTTGATTGAGGGGCACCACAGAAGCCTTCCCCTATTCTCAGTTAGAGTACTGCTGACATATTTCCCCTAACTGTAATGCAATGCCCATTCAGTTTCAACTTCAGACGTCCTTCAACAGTGACTATTCTTTGTGCTGCATTTCCTCTATGGATGTGGCTTTCACCTATTACTAAATGTCTCTCTGTGGGAGAATGGTTTCCCCTCCCTTAGTCTAGGATAAGCACAAATGGTCATACTATCTGAATTGCAAAACTTTTAGCTAGCACTAGTGCCTCCAGCTCAAGAGAAAATGTGAAACCAGCTAGGCTCATGTCACTCATTTGTTCTTAGACAAATATTTATTTATTTCACAGTGTGTCGAAATCCTTGAAAAAACGGCTTGACTAACCAACATAAACAATACTAAAAAAAGCAGATGATTGTTGCACTTTGCTGCTAATACACAAAAAATGTTTTTCAAACAAGATATTTGTGACTGGGGGCTAGCATACTGTAGTTTACGTCATGTTTGTAGAAACACAAGACTCATCTCCTCTCTTTATCGTTGTTACGAGCAAAGAGTGAAGAAAATAATTAATATTCAACTTGCTTTTCCAAGTTGTCTACTCTTGTTCAGTGTCTATTTCGTTTTTAGGAGAACAAAGCAAAGAGAACTCTCATATACAGCTCTCTTTTCCAAATTGTTGACACGTGTTTCGGCTCTTAACTCATGATACACTGTGCCCATGTGTTCACGATGTGTGATTTACTGAGCCATCTTCAGGCCATATAACTACTTGTAGTGCATCAAAGGTCAGATGACAACCCCACTGTTCACATCACCTTTAGTTAAGGCAGATAACATAGGGAACTTTGTTGAGGCAATTGTTTCCAGTCAGATGTACTTGGTTGTGCCCAATTTCTTCTTACCGGAGCTAAAAAGATTTTTGCTTCCAGAGTCTTTTCCTTGGATTTGTTCAATTTTCTGGGAGTATAAGTGTGCCGCACTGGTGTGCGTGCTTAAGTGCAGCCCACTGTCAGCATTGGATCTCATCAGCTTATTCAGAGAATTTGATTGTGCGTCTGACTGAAAAAGATCACTACTCGTCCTTGTACTTCTGCAGGGCAGTTGTAATTTTACCACAGAGCCCCCTCCTTTTCTCTTTCACGAAAGGATGAATTGCAGACCTGAAAGCTGAACGCCACCTCTTGCCCTGTATTTTGGACATGAATGTATCCGAGCCCTTTGTAAAGCATCTGAATATATTTACACATCAGTAACAATTGCTATAATAAAGAAAATGAAGGGTCCTAATTTAAACACCATATTGGTTTTGCGAATCACTTAAATATATCATTGTACATTTCTTTAGCAGGGCTGATATAAATGATGTCACTGACCTGAAGCCAGGCACTTCATTAAACCTTTTGCTTGGGGTGCAAAACTGGAAGTCGTGCAGTGAGATATGTAAAACAAATTACACTGGCCTATGGAAATTACCAATGTTATGTGCTGGAAGATAGCAGCAACATGTTTTGGACAGGTGCCCATACATGCTCTGTACTGTATCATTAAACGGAAGCAAGCAGAGCATGCTACTAAAAGAACATTGGTCGTTTTTAAAGTTTGAACTAGATTTAGGAAGACATTTCTTATAAATTAAGTGGCTAGTGGCGCACTTGGTTTATATTTTTGTATTACACTAGGAACGGATTTATTCATTACCTTTCACAAGGCTGCTTGAAAGGAACAATGGCAGCCCCATAACAACACGGGCCTCATTACACGAGGTCCCTTTGCGGGTTGGGGGATTTAACGCTTTTTGCAGGCGTTAAAAACCAACCCGCAAAGGGACACAGGGAGCTAATTACGGTACCGTAATTTGCGGTACCACAATTAGCACCTTCCCCATTCCCATTATGCCCTATGGGGCAAAAATGGGAATGGGGAAGGGCAATGGTGGAAGGGGGAATTACCTCCCCGCCAACCTTGGAATGGGGCGGTAATTCCCCTTTCTGCCAAGGCGGTGCCGGTATTTTACCGGCATGAACCATGGCGCTAGTAGCGCCATGGTTCTCTGCCATTGGTGTAATGAGGCCCATAGGGCCTCATTACGAGGTAGGAGGTAGCCATGGTGCTATTAGCACCATGGCTACCCCCCTTACCGCATTCCGGGTCCGGGTTCTCGAAATAGGGACTTACCGGGTCCTTCCAACCCTGGAGGACCCGGTATGTCCCCATTCCGAGAACCATTCCCCATTCCCATTCGAGCCCCCATAGGGCTCAATGTGAATGAGGATGGTGCTAATAACGGGCCCGCTAATAGCTACCTGGGGCCTCATTACGACCCAGGGGCTAAGGGCCTCATTATACGGTAGGCGGTGAGCCATGGCATGGCTCATGCCGGTAAAATACCGGCACCGCCTTGGCGGAAAGGGGATTTACCGCCCCATCCCAAGGTTGGAAGGGCGGTAAATCCCCCTTCCGCCATTGCCCTTCCCCATTCCCATTTCTGCCCCATAGGGCTCTATGAGAATGGGGAAGGTGCTAATTACGGCACCGCAATTTTGCGGTGCCGTAATTAGCTCTGAGGTCCCTTAGCGGGTTGGTTTTTAACGCCTGCAAAAAGCAGGCATTAAAGCTCCAACCCGCTAAGGGACCTCGTAGTAAGGCGGCAGGGATTTACCGGTACCGGTATTTTACCGGTACCGGTAAATCCCTACCGCCTACCGTGTAATGAGGCCCTACGTGTTTAACGGCGCCGTAAAAGGTTGCTGTGCGTTAAACACTTAGCGCCTAATTATGAGGTCCCTTTGCGGGACCCGACCTTAACGGCTGGTTTTACCAGCCGTTAAAGTAGGGTGCCGCAAAGGGACCTTGCTGGTAAGTACGGTGCTGCAATTTGCGGCACCGTACTTAGCGCCTTCCCCATTCCCATTGAGCCCTATGGGGCTAAAATGGGAATGGGGAAGGGCCCATGGTGAATGGGGAATTACCGCCCCGCCAACCTTGGAATGGGGCGGTAATTCCGCCATTCACCATGGCGGACCCCGACATGGACCATGGTGCTAGTAGCATCATGGTTTAGCGCTTTGGTCGTAATGAGGCCCCTGGTCTCTTAGCGGCTCCCGCAAAGGGCGCCTGGTAAAACCAGGTGCCCATAGTGGGACCCACAAAGGGACCTCGGAATAGGGCGGTAAGGGTGTACCGGCACCGGTCTCCTTACCGGTGCCCGTTAACCCTTACCGCCCACCTCGTAATGAGGCCCATAGTGTGCATTGAAAGGTGATGCCTGCAAGGGTTGTGTGCATGAGAATGGACTTCATGTGGGATGGAAAAGTCATGTCATTCAGCATGAACATGAATGTCCACTGGGTGGGTGGCCAAATAACACATGCATGTATGTGTTCCTCCTGGTATCACCCTGGGCACCTAGCCTCTCTTCTTATACAAATAGTTTTGGCTTTTTGATGTCATTAGGGTAGTTGGTGGAAAAAACATCTACCATTTCTCCCTGTCCTTACTTTATACATTGGGTGACTCTCTGACAGTTCATTGCATTAAGAGTCATTACACCAACAATCATCAATTTCCTTTGGAGAACCACTCACTGGCCTTACACTCCTGAGAAACAGATGTTTCCCATTCAGTATCAGGCTCAGGTTTGCTCATTAGTATCAGACCCAGGTTTGGTCAAGAGGGCAGGCGAGTTCACGTTTACGAACTCAATCAAGTCTTAACTAAATTTACAATTCAAACGCTTTCCAATTCGGCTTGCCAGTGTCAATTATTTCAATCCAGCAGACTAGACTGTTCGGAACTCAGCAGCTGAACTTACATAAAATGTGTTTGCAGGTAATGGGGGGCGGTTTGGGGCGGGTTGCCTTTACAATATGAAGCGGTGCAGGGCTGAGAGTACGTCCAGTGATGAGGGAGTGAACAACATGAGACAGATTGGAAACAGTGACAAGTGAACAAGACAGGAAAATAATATGCGTACAGGGCCTTGTGCCATTATTAATGAATGAAAAATATACATATTTACATTTTCAATTGCAGGCGAGGCACCCATTTTTGATAAGCTGCATACCTGGGTGCCATGAACATCAGAGATGTCATTTCAGAAAAATTGACGCACGCATGGCTCACAAAAGTCAGAAGTATCCATTTGGAAGACAACAATGTAAGCAACATCAAATAATAGCACACAGTAGCAAATGTCCAAACGTGTATTTTTCAATAAAACAATAGCAATCATTACGGATTAGCAGATAATTATGGTTTGCCTTTTGGTTACAGCTGATTGACTGGACGGTAAATATCTTCCCTGGTTAACTACTGGGCAATGGTTCAGGGACGTCATTTCATCAAAATGCCAGGAGTCGCTGAGGAAACATCACATGATCCTTGACCTCTGATGACATCACAGGACGTGAGGTCATTTGACCCCACCCCGAAGTGACATTGTGGGAAGCGATGGAACACGATCTTTCACCCCTTGACAAAACAGGAAGTGGCATCCTAAGTACACTATGGAAAATGTGGTTACGATATCACGGTATGTGATATACATTTCATTCAAGAATGGATCACCATATGTATTGTTAATATCAGTGTGTACAGGCCCATATTACCAAATGACTGTGAACGCAACAGACACCCAGGGCCAAATGATAATGATGTGTTATTATATATCACTATGCTTAAGCGCTTTATATAGAACAAATATACATATAATATTATCCAACCTTTGTTGGTACTCATTTATCAACCTCAGAAAGATGAAAGGCTGAGTTAGCCTTGCCGGGATTCAAACCTGCAACCTGAAGATTACATACACATTGCAGCAGTGAGCGCTCGACCCATTGAGCTATCTTCTTACTGGCTCAAGCTATCTTACCAACTATAGTAAAATGAGCAATTACATGTCTGAATGTTCTCAAAGTCAGAAAGCAAATTACACTCTGTAGCGGATACCATTAAACTGGTAACTGAGATTTAACAGCAGGCCAGGTCATCTGCAGGTCTGGTGCAAAGTTGGCTACATGTCAAGCCTGCGTGAATCTACCTTTTAGGCTTCAGATGTTGGCAAAATACATACCATTGGGAGGGTTCATAACAGTGTAGTGTATTAAAGAATTTAAAGCAGCGCAAGGAAAGCAGCGCACTCAGACGGCGTCCCGTACTCTGGGCACTCCTCACCTCATACATTAAAACACACATCCTGAACAGCATGCTATGGAGACAAAGCATTAATTGCAGCACAATGAAACCAAGGGTCACTTTATGTGCTCGGGTCAAACATTTCTACACAAGCTTTTCGGCACAAGGCTGTTGTCAAGTGACCGACCCCAACGAGATGGAATGTCTTGTGATGATCGTAACAGAGACAATGGGCCTCATTCCGAGATTGGAGGCAGCCATGGTGCTAATAGCGCCATGGCTGCCTCCAATAACGGTACCGAGTCCGCCCTCATTCAATGGGGACTTACCGGTCTAGTCGGACCTTTGAAAATATCATTCCCCATTCCCATTTGAGCCCCCATAGGGTCAATGGGAATGGGGAAGGTGCAAATAACGGTACTGCAATTTGCGGTACCGTTATTTGCTCCCTGGACCCTTTCCGGGTCCCGCTAAGGCCGCCTGGTTTACCAGGGACCTCGGAATAGGGCGCAAAGGGATTACCGGCACCGGTGTCCTTACTGGTGCCCGCTATACCTTTGTGCCCAACTCGTAATGAGGCCCAATGGCAGAAAACAAATGCTATAACTGCAACTTGCGAAAAGCAAAACACATAGGGCCTCATTACACGGTAGGCGGTAAGGGTTTACCGTTACCGGTAAACCCTTACCGCCTTACTACGAGGTCCCTTTGCGGGTTGGGGAATTAGCGCCTTCCCCATTCCCATTATGCCCTACGGGGCAAAAATGGGAATGGGGAAGGGCAATGGTGGAAGGGGGAAGTACCGCCCCGCCAACCTTTGAATGTGGCGGTAATTCCCCTTTCCACCAAGGCGGTGGCGGTATTTTACCGGCATGAACCATGGCGCTAATAGCGCCATGGTTCTCCGCCTACCGTGTCTGAAATGGTTGCTTATTCTACTCTAAATACTTTTTTGACGTTTTTGTCTGCATTAGTAATTTGAGGTTTTGAAGAACAGACTAAATCAGTGACTCACCCCCTGAAGTGTGCCTGAAATAAACCTTTAATTCATCTAGCAATTATTGTATAGAATTCCAGAAAGACAAATTATTCGTTATTCTTATTATTTCTTATTTAGGGTCAATGCTCAAAGTGTTACACTTGTGGAAGCCCCCGTTTTTTGTTAAGAGGTCTGATCAAGAAAGCCAGCCCTCCAGAAACAAAGGGCCGCATGGAACTGGGCATAGCCCAGGAGCTTCAATTTAAAATAAAAAATAAAAAAAATGTTTTGTATTTCTTTTTTTAGGGTTAGCATGGAAGACCACGGGGGTAGCAAGGGGGAGCTCAGGGGTCGCAGCTGCGAGCCCTGGCAACCCCCACATGACATCCCTGCTATAGTTCTGCACTTTGGAGAAGGTGGTTTGCAAGATATTGGGAAAGGACAGCAGGTCAGGGAGGAAACATATTTTGACATTGAGGCCATTATAGAGTATATTATTTTATCCGGGTGCCAAACCTATGAAAGCTAGTAATGCCCTCACCACAAGTTAAAAACATGACCATTGGGCGAGAACGCATGATGATGCGGAGTGAATTATCATACAGTATAGTGCCATTAAGGTTTGAATGTTTCTTTTACAACAGGAAGAGACAAAGAAGACACATTGGGCCTCATTACACAGTAGGAGGTAACCATGGCGCAATTAGCGCCATGGCTACACCCTACCGCCTTCTGGGTCCGGGTAGACGGTATGGGGATTTACTGGGTCATTCAGACCCTTGAGGACCTGGTAAGTCCCCATGCCAATTGCCATTCCCCATTCCCATTCGAGCTCCCATAGGGCTCAATGGGAATGGGGAAAGAGCTAGTAACGGTACTGCTATGCTCTGAAGTCCCTCAGCGGGTCCCTTCCTTAACATGTGGTCTGACCCGCTGAGGGACCTCATAGTAGGGTGGTAGGCGATTACCGGCAACGGTGCCCTTACCGGTGCCGGTAATCCCCTACCACCTACCGTGTAATGAGGCCCATTGTAATTTTGGGAGTGGAAATATATATTTAGCCGTTAGAGTCTGACAGAAGTCGAGCAGCCAATCATGTTGCTTGGAGCTTGGGCATTAACTATTGGAAGATGCCCGTTTTGCGAGCACCTGGATTGGCTGTTCAGCTTCTCAGTCCTTCCATCTCCCTCATGTGTACCCTCCTTTCATATCCTCTAGAGACTCACATCAGCCCTCATTTTAGGTCTTCCATCCGCTTGTACTAATCCGACCCCACACACAAGACCAACATCGTGATCCCCAAATGGAGGCTCCAAGGAAATTGATGTATGCATTTACATGGAGAACCTGCCTGCCATTTCCATTACATCCATATTGGTTGAGGTTTTGTCATTGTTTCTGGAAAAACAAAACTTGTGTAGCCTGTTGCGTGATAAACAAGCATTGGTAATGCCAACAGTTTGGGCTTTTGTGTAGGCATGGGAAATGTGCTTGCCAGGCAGTGCTGTAGTGGTATTAAGGGGCCATTGATGGTAGCAGGTGCTAAATGGTGTGATTACCTGGGCATCTAATAGCATTGCTTGGCAAATGCCTAATCCTTATATGCAAACCAATACCGTTGGCTTTTGCCAATGCTTATTTTTAACAGGACTTCAGTGAAGGACATGTATAGTGTTTATAAATCGAGTAGCTGATGGCAGACCAGTTTTATAAATTTGTATTACACCAGTGGGTGTTTAACGCTCTAATTAAGTCATTCATTCTCAGAAGACTGCTTTGGTAAGGCTTGAAGATTAAAGCAAGCCCATGGGGGTGAGTTTTGGGTGGGTAGGGGCGGGAACTGGGCGGGGGAATGGCAACAGGGACTAGCATGAACATGGGCAGTCAATAGGTGGGCAAAGAGCCAAACAAGACCTTCAAGCTTCGTTTCCCTCCTCATATGCCATTTCTCCCTATCTGTATAGGAATGCAATAGTTTCATATTTTATTTTATTTTTTTTTTTTCATTTTTAGATTGGGCTATTAGGTGGCTCTGACACCTAATAGCCCAATCTAAAAATGGCAGCAAAGCGGTAGTTATGAAATTACCACTACTGTACTGCACTACCGGATTCAGACTTTGCCAGTGAAGTTTAGGAGATACCACCGGATTATAGCTGGAGGTTTTTCCTCTACTTTAACACCAACAATTTCAGGAATAATAGTGGGCAGAATTACCAACTCCACAACTCCTCCAAATTGCCTTCAGAGTCCTACAGTCTCTGCAAATGAGGTTTAATGTTGCCATTATCTATTTATATATATATTTGTGAAAGTGTGTTTGTATTTTCGGGGTTGCCTCCAGTCCCATAATAGTTAGTGGCCTGAAAATATGACCGATGGTCCGCATACCAGTCTGTGGTGCATTGACGATAGTGAAATCTGACCAACTCTACCCATTCGCCCTGCACAGGGTAGGGTCCAGCCCTGTGCTATCAGTTTAGGTGATTTTCAGGAGATTGACGATTTTGCGACTTTTACAAAAACAGGAAGTTAGGACACAATAAAACATACAGAAGGCTAGAACAGACTCCCACGTGCATGTCAGTTACAGACCCGGTCAACACCCGGTGGTACCTCTAGTTGAACTCATAATCTAGCAATAAAACTGCAAGACCAAGTGGAGGTAACAGTAAACGAGTTTGGCAGTGTTTCTGCTGGAACTACTACCACGCTCTTAATGAGGCCCCACAGTGAGCACTAGAATTTATCTGGCTCAAGGCCAGAGTGGTTCATTTTTTTTGCACATTTGGAGCTGGGACTTCTAAACATTTGTGCAAGCTCTTCTATGGATGCACTTGCACAAACATGTTCTGTGAATAATACCAGAACCCAATTTGTACATTTGTGCAAATCTAAAATGTGCAAGCCATGCCTGCACTTATACGAGTCCTTACTAATTGAAGCTACTGATGGTAAATAAGAACTACAGTGCACATTTCCCCTGTTCTGTCCTTTACAATAATGTCCACTTTACAGAACCTCTGGCTCTGTGTTTGCCCCTGCATTATACCCAAGGTCGGATTTGAGCATAAAAATGTCTTGGGCGCCAAGACAAAATGTTTATGGGGCCCACAGTTACAAATTAGCCCTTTTGTAACAGACTGTTTGAATAGTACCCACGTGGATGTTTTTTGATAAAAAAATATGATGCAAATTGTGCAATTTAATGAACATTTATTCAGCAACAATGGCCAAAACTACTAGCTCCATGGTGAACTAAGTCACCCACTTTGACCAACAAAACTGGCCCAGACTAGCATTTTGCATTTCTGGTTTGGGCATTGCCCTATTGCCCTGTAGGCCAGTCCGATCCTAGTTAGGCCACCCCGCTGTGTCTTCTCCAGGTCTTTGAGAATCATTGCTTATTTCTCCACATTCCACTTGCTGCAATGCAGTCCCATTAATTCCCCACTATCGGTGAAGTGCCAAATAAGCCCATGGCACTTATTCAAGGGCTGCAACTCCTCTGGAATATTCTCAACTCATCCTTAATAGACTTACCTTTTCTGTATTTTCACTGTCTCTGTCTGTTTTACACCCTCTCTATCGCTTCAGTTCTCCGTTTATAAGTAAATGTACATGTACGGCTTCACCCCTCTCTTGGTAGGACTTGCTACGCAGACTCCTCCGGACCGTCGCTGATTATCTTTATCTTTATGAAGATGGGGATCGAGAATCGGGCTGTCGGGAACAGTCTTCGATTTCCCTTTTTAGACGTCTCACCTCTGTTTTTAGAGCATAACATTTGCTCCGTTTTCTGTCTATTTTTAAACGTTTTCTTCTTCCCTTCACGTTAAAGGTGTTATATCAAGTTCTTCCTGTTCCCATGATGCAGGAACTGCAACACACCTGCTCAATGTCACAACGCCCGGGCCTGTCAGAGGCACAGCCCCAGTCGATGGCCCTACTGCCGTGGGGAATTCATACAGACACCAACTGATTTATTGCAGCTGTGAAATGCAGGTGCTCAGCTCTGAATGCCGGCGGCCATCTTTCAGGGATCAGGAAGAATTCTCCGAAAGGACCCATCCCTGAAGCTCTAGTCCCAGAATGTAAACCGAGTATCACATAGCAGCCTAGCATGGCATGCTAACCAATCTACAAAAACAGAGTGACTCAACTGGTCTCCAATAGACTCTAAAAGGGCTGCTTCTATGACAGGTCAAACTATGCTGGTGACTTTAGTACCAAAAGTAGGGTCTTTTTGCACCCCCGTTTCTCGTTCTGCTACATGTTGTACATCGAGGCAACTTGATATTATATTATATTTATTTATTGTGAGTTATGAACTAGATAACAGTTGATTATTATTGTGATAATGTAATTATGTATTGTGTGTTGCTTGTATGTGCCTACGGTTATGATTAGCCGAGTGCACGAATGAAGAAGAAGAAGGGCGACATCATTCGGCGAATGATGCACAGTCAGGCGAATTCCGACAAGGCCATCGCACCGGGCTTTGGGATGCAATCACTGACAGAGCTATTTCAACCTGGCAAGCTGCGAAGGCTAAGGCTTGGGAAAAAGAGAGTGAAAGAGAGGGTGAGAGCATGACTCGAGGAGGGGGCGTCTGGGGTGAGAGATACATAGAAAGGGGCTCAAATAGCGGGGCACAAGGAGAGAGACAGGAAGTGAGGGAGACAACGACAACGAGAAAAAAAAGATAACTACAGACATGGAAAGGTACACACAGAGTGAGCTTATCAGAAACAGTTTGGTCCCCCAGCAAAGCCCCTGGCTTCACGGCAATCTCTGGAGCCTGTCAGGGCTGAGCTGCAGCCCACTTAAAGCTTGGATTGAGGAATAGCTACACGTCTTACTTTCCATTTAAAGCATTGCCCACCCAACATTGACAAAAAAAACGACAATGCTCTTAAACGCTCGTTAATGGTTTCTTTCTCTCCCTCGTTTAAGCTTTTTCCAGCTTCTCGGACATTCTCAGTAAATGTACATTTCCTGTTGTGCAGATATAATAGATGCTGGCCGTTAGTTGACTCCTTAACGCTGTGAACTGTGGCGGCCGCAGTCATGCTGTCAGACTTGCCTTTACTGCGCGGAATGGGCCCTTGCGTTGGGCCACTGCAAATACATATTTCAGACAGTCAAAAAGACAATCAAAACCTTGATCTGTGCTCATAAAATGTGCGTCCCGCAATTTTTCCAAATGGTGCCCTTGTGAGTTTTACAATAAGGAACACACAAGCGTTCTTAGCACGGGCCACTGCCGGAAGTTGACTAAGTGAGTGACCACAATGAAATGTTTTGCAGACCACGGCTTCCGATAACGGTCATTCTTTAAAAGCTGAATAGACTTTAACTATTGAAGGGAATGTAAGGTGTTATCTCTCCCATGTATATACTTTGGCAATATGTCTAACCTGTCGTGCCTGAAGTGCTATGTATTGTATCGTATGTTATTAGTGTACTGTGTAGCGCTGGCCAGAGAAGCGCGAACCTGAAACACGTGTTGGCACTTTGGAAATAGAGATTTGCCTGGGAGCGGTAGGTATCCTGTGATCTCTGTTATCTGTTTGCTCTTGCACAAGCCGAAGATTCAGACCCCTGGCCCAGGAAGCAGCAGCGCTGACCTGGAGCAGATAAGCGTGGAAGGCACTCACAGAAAGAAGCGTTTTACCTGAAACACACTTAAACTCAGGGATGTCATTTGGGGGTTGGCCAGGGGTAGCAGCTGCTACCCTTGCCCCCACCCCACCCCTATACCTGTCCTTGCGACCCCCTGGGCCACTTGACAAAGAGGTTGTGACAAGAGCAGACATCTGTGTTGCACCTGAAAAAGGCGGTTGTAAATGGACCTAAATGTGCCGCAGCTTTTTTCACCTGGACTCTAGATCTCATTAGCAGGAGAAATAACAGGGAAGCCGCCATCACTAACAGGGTGGCAGTCCATTAGTGAAGAATGCAGGGGGCTAGGTCTAGCTAGCTGGGAATGGGAAAGAGCAGTCTGCAGTACTCTGTGACAGCAGAGCATGAACGCACATCTCAGTTTCTCGCTGTCTGCTTTGCACATCCAGTGCGCCACTGGGCCTGTGAGGAGAGGGGCATGCCCCTCTCATCACAGGCACAGGCAAAAAAAGAGCAGCCCCATGCTTTATCCCATAGATAAAGCATGGGGCTGCTCTTTTTTGCAGAAATAATCCCCTATAGCCTGCGTAATGGTGAGGAGGTAGTGGCTGAGGAAATGTGGACCCTTTACCATGTATTAGAAAACGGTTTTGTTTAAAACACTTCATCAGCTTATTACTGGTCAGGCTAAAGTTTGTAAGAGGTACAATCCCTTTTGTGTATCCTTTCTGTGCATTGTTTATTGGGTGTCTCTTGTAGGGTATCCTTTCCTTCCTATAGATATCATTCCCTAAAGATATTTCTGTATTTGGGACTGGGCATGCTCACACTGAGACCCATCCCCTCCTCATCGTAAATTCTAAAGGTAACAAGAAGCAAAAGAGCCTTGGTACCCCATTTTAGTGGCTGATGTTGCAGCCCTTTTATACACACCACCAAAAACTTAAGCTGTCCAAATGAGTATGTGTGGTTCATGGTTACAAACATTTGGATGTAAGGGATTAGTGTTGTGAACAGTGATGTGGGCACCAAGCCATGTGTCTGTTATTTATTTAGAGGTTCACACATACTACCCTTTTATTACAGACTTGATTATCAAATATAGCTATCCCTGATCACTGTTATATTCCTGAAATGCTCTGTAATTCAATGCAAATCAGACTGGAACACTCATTCGTACTATTTGCCTCCTTTCCCACTCTCATAGAGGTATTTTGAAAGAGTACAATAGCAGTGTATCAGACTGTCCACCTTGGAATGATAACCTTCTATCAGAAAATAATTCATATGTTAGTCTAGTATTGACCCTTGCCAAATACAAGTGGGGTGGCATAAACACAGGACAAATGGGCCCTCGGACACCGGCAGGCTGGTCACGCTGCAGTGGGCCACTACAGACAGTTTGAAACTGCATTCAGGCAATGCCTTCCCTAAGAGCAAGTGATAGAAGAACCAATTAACTGGGCAGCAACAGCTGTGTTTTCACATTAGATTTCTTCTGTAAAGTAATTAAAATGACAATGTAATGAAACCAGCTTAATTTGTATAGCAATGATTTATTGATATTGAGGAGGGGTTTTGTCGTGCGACACAGGGGTATAGTTCTGGGGAGACGTGTGCCAGTCAGGTGGTGAGGGGGGCTTAGGGAAGGTTCATTCTTGTGTTTCGCCATGGGCAGTAAGTTGACTAGAAACTGTACTGGGGGGCTCGTACATGTTTCCTACTCACATTCATAGAGGAGGTTGTCCATTCTGTGCCTTACACCAAGAAATAAATGCTCATGTATTCATTAAAGTAAACATTCAAAGGTGTATTGAATAGATTTAACATGAGAAAATATTTTTTTGTACAATTTCAAAATTTGCTAGAAAATGATTGTTGAAAATATTTTGGTTTTTAAACAACTAGCCTGACAATATTCTGGTTTTTAAGCAATTAGCCAACACATGTTTCGACCTTGGCTCTTCTTCAGGGCTGTGCTTGAGTTGTTCTGTGAGATGTAACATACTTTCGGACAATCTCTGGAACGATATTCGGTATTAGGAGTTGCTGGCGTCCCTTGCGTCCTGAATGAGGTACTGGCGCGAAAGCCACATGTCAACAGTTATTATCTTGCAAACTTTGAAATTGTCAAAAAAATATCCTTTGTTGTGGTTAATCTATTCAATACACCTTTGACTGTTCACTTTAAGGAACACATGAGCATTTATTTCCCGGTGTGAGGTGCAATTTCAGATTCAGTGTGTGTTTTGTACTGTTCAGAAATTCTTTTTCGCGTAACACCTGGGAAACGTCCCCATCAGTCTCAACTCTGACTCCAAACCAGTTACTGTACCAGGTAACTAGCGCAGGCCTCAATCAGGCTTATTCCCACTTTATTCTACTTGGGGTTGTCCATTGTGTCATGTTTCCTACTCACTCACATTCGCACAGGAGGTTGTCCACTCTTCCTCCTCTGTAACATTTTTGAAGGGGCTCATACATGTTACCTTTCCAGCCATAGAGTAGAGAGGCTTCTCATTATATGTCAGTGATAAAACACTAACACAAACTTGTGGTTTGTCTGTAATGCACGAGCAATGCATGTAGTTTAAGCAGGGATGTCATTTCACCAAAATGCCAAGGGTAGCGGCGGTGACATCACACGACCTGTGACCTCTGATGACACCACATGAAGTAATATAATTTGACCCCACCGCCAAGTGACATCACATGAAGTGATGGCACACAACCTTTCACCCTTTGACAAAACAAGAAGTGACAGCACGTAGCCTTGTTCCTCAGTACACTAAGAAAAATATGGTTACGATATCACTGTAATATGATATACATTTCATATAAGAATGGATCACCATATGTAGCATTAATATCAGTGTGTATGGGCCCATATTACCAAATTACTGTAACTGTAAGCAGACATCCAATAAAACAACCTGGGCCATTTGCAGCACTTGGGCTAAACTCTAAACAGACAGAACATCTCGAAGAGGCCTGAACCCCAAAGAGCAGAATTGTCTGGCCACAGACTGAAAACAGCAACTGACCAGCACAAGTCCAACCAGAAAAACAATGGTCTTGAAGGTTGCCCAGAGCTGTGCTAGTGGTTATGAATGATTTGAAACCCTCCATCTATTCCTACATTTATTTTTGTTAAATGGGGGATGAGTTAGAGGTCACAGTAAGTGCAGGGATTTTATTTTAAAATATAAGCAGCAGCTCGACAACATCATCCCTAGAAAAGCCTGCTGGGCCTAGAGACCCAGGCTACTCCTCACTCATGGCACCCAATAAGGCTGGAACATGTCTGGCGATGTGTGTGTTCTCATGCAGAAGGGATGTGACCTAGTAGTTTGGTCTGGACTGCCATTTTTGGGGTGGGACCAAACCTGATTTGCCTTTGATCTTTCCCCTTCTGTAGTGGCATGGCAGGCTGAAAAGCAGTGGTCTGGAGGGTTTCCAGAGCTGTGCCCGTGGTTATGAATTATTTGGAACATTACAGCCATCTCCTTTCTGTATTGCTTATTTGATAAGTAACCCACAGTATGTGTTTGTTAGATTCGAAAGAGAGGGGAAGGATGCGTTGCAGGTCACAGTAATTGCAGGTGTTTTTTAATGTTTAAATGTAAACAGCAGCGGCAGCTCCAGGGCATCACCACTACAAAAGGTCCTGTTTATTATGTTCTTTGGTCCTTTATATCTTCTTAATGTCAGCCCCCTCCAGCATCTAAGCACTGGAACTGAACCCATTTTGCACTGCATCCTCTTGTTCCCAAAGCAAGTGTGTTGCCCCTGTGCTAAGAGCTGGCACTGGCATCTCTTATTAGTGCTGGCCTGCAGCTAGTGAACATCATGGTGTGGAAGTGTAGAAAGGGCGTTTGGGCTAGTGGATGTACAATTGAAGGCAACTTCTTTGACTGCTTTATGTGTTTAAGTGTGGGCGCAGTGTGGCATACTCGACAGAGCCACATACACAACACGTATGGACATGGGACACATGAGACAAAAACAGGCATATGTGCTATTACATAGAGGAGCACTACATAGATGCCATTTCCCAACAGGGTAATGACTTATGCAGCGCACAAATCATTGCTGCACACATATCACTGCATTCATTTGCCATCGACTACTGTCGGCTTGGTGACACACAATGAACCCTGCTTTCATAATCAAGGTGCCAAGTCACATTGAGGAGTCATCTGGTGTGCGCTAGGCAGTGGTTGGTTTATTAAGAAAAGGAAAAGACCTTTGATGCTGAGCGGATGCATTTAGTCCATGTCCCAAAGCAGCCACTAGACCACTTAAGCAAGAAAATGACAGTTAACCTTCCCAGGCATGTGTCATATGCAGTGCCTTAAGTGGCACTACAAATTGAGCCAGGGCTCATCGAGGGGGCGTGGCCTAACAACGGGGATCTTGATGGCCCGTTAGGCCACGCCCCTTGTCGAGCCCCGGCTCAATGGGCTACTGGCACCCCTGCCAGGCAGCCTTTTGTAGAGATTAGCACCCTCTCCCCTATGGGGGAGAGGGTGCTGATCTGTGCATTTATTTTGTATAGGCTTGCCTGGCAGGGTACAGCGCCTCGCCTATTCAGCCTTACTGGTGATGCTGCCCCTCGCCAGCTGGGGAGGGGCAGCGTCACCATTAAGGCTGAAAGGGTGAGGCCACTGGAAGCAGTCACTTTAAAGATCTAACTGAGGAGACGACATGTAGACACACAGCCTCTCTACATGAGGGACTAAGGAGGATATATGTACAAGCCTCTCTACATATGTGTGTGAGGAGACCTGCACAAATACCTCTACAGATGGAAATGAGGAAGCATAGCTAAGTACCTGCACAACTGTGACTGAGGAGGAAACGTGCAGAAGGCAGCTGTGACTGTTGGGAGGACATTCAGAAGTCCCTCTCGTCAGATGTGACTGAAGAGGAAACAATTACACGTCCCCCTCTACACATTTGATAGAGAAAACTTACACGAGCTACTCTACAGTTGGGAACGAGGAGAACTGTAGACGTGTGATTGGGGAGGGGACATTCAGAAGTCCCATTCTATACATGTTACGGAGTGGGAGACAATAAGATGGCCCCCTTGTTATATCAGACTGAAGAGGAGAGATGCAGAACTTCCTTTCTGCACATGTGACTGAGAAGGAGACATGATGAAGCCCTTCACTACACATGTCACTGAGGGGGTGACCTTCTGAATATTTGCTTGAGGAGACATGGCCATACGCTTTGCGCAGTTGTGACTCAGTCTACTTGCAGAGGCCCTCGTACTGCTAAGGCTTTCGAAGCGGAATGCTTGCTCCACTATGTACATACAGTAACTGTGTTTGATCAAGGGTCATTTCCAGGCCCTTTTATCATCGATGCCACTGCAGAGGGAACAGTGACTAATTCCAATATAGCTTAACTGAGCAGGGGGCTTGCCCAGGTACCAGCTGGACTAAGAGAGGCAATCATATGTGCCTCTACTGGTGTGTTTGAGGAGGCATGTACTGGCCACTTTCCCGATTCCACAGAGGAATGACACCGGGATGTTACTAATGAGGGGATTTGCGCACAGCGATTCCACTGTGGTGAAGATGGTGGAGGAGGTCTGGGGCAGTACATGTTCATGTGGATTTTTGTCCGGGCAAGACACGCACACGGCACTTCTGCAGCAGTGATGGCTTAGGGGACCTAAACAGACTCTGGTACATCTGAGGATGAGCCGACGGGCAAGCATTCACTGCACAGCAAATGCTCCAGCGTATGCAAAGTACAATGTGTGATTTTTTTATAAATTGGATAGGATTTGACATCAATACCTATCAGTGGAGTAACTTTGCTGAAAATGTTGGGGGGACATGACATCTGAAGAAAAGGTGCCCCAGCCAAATGAATGGGGACAAAATGGTGTGCAATGAAAGTTGGGGGGGGGGGGGACACCCCTGCCCCCCCCCTAAAATTACGCCCATGATACCTATAATCAGGGCGGGCGTAGCTCTGGCGGTGCCCCGGGCTTACAAAATTTGGCGCCTCTGTGCCCCTGTCCTGAGAAGGTACAGCCGGCATTAGCACAGGAGCTTTTCACTTAAATAGGGTGGTGCCAGCCCCTAGTTTGGGAGGGCTTAAGCCTCCCACTTTGAGGTGGTTGCAGGCAAAATACAGCACTCTGCCTCGATGTCCGAGTAACACCTGGGCAACAATGGGAAAGTGGTGCTACCAAGATCCTGTGAGAACATTAGAGCTTGCTCCACCACCGCGCCAGCTCAGGGGAGATATTTTAGGCTCCCTTGCGCCGGTGTGGCCGCAGCGCCGTATGTAGCACAGGAAACATTTCTGTCCAAAGCACCAGGGCTAACACAGGAAACTAAACTCCCAGATCGGTTCCCAAGCCCAGCTTCAGAAGGCTTGGCATGAGACTGCACAGAAACAGCCAGCCCTACATCCTTGTTAAAAGATGTCTACATTGGTATCTATGTCTTGCAATGTACAGACATTATTTTTGTTACAGTGAGCAGTGTGACCAATGAAAACAGAGTCCAACTTCCATTACTCCCTCAGAAGGATTTCTTGCTGAATCACAGACATGATTCAAATTTAAAATGCTGTGCCTTCTTAATAAGAATGCCCACAATGTAATTTGTGAAACATACATGTTGTATTAAAACAAACGCCAGCCTTGAAACTAGAGGCCATGCCCCTTGGGTACACCCTCTTCTTCCCCAAGGAGGAGTGGCATGGGCAACTTTACAGAATGATTTTGCAGGACACTTTAGGCGTGGTAGCGCATCAGAAGGGTCCTGCCTTGCGCTCGATTTTATTCCCGCGCCCTCACGTCCCATGCACTTTTGTACTAAATGAGTGGCAGGTGGCATTTTAACACACACACAGCACCGAAAAAATGTAGGGCCATTATTGATGCAGACCACTCATCTGTTAGAGCTCTGCCCAGGCCCTGTGGACGAAAATATATGCAAACATCCCAACATATGCATTAACACCAGTATAAGTGACTTCACAAAAAAGGTCACTGCAAGAAGCACCATCAATCTTTGATACGTAGTGGCATCCAGGGAAGTGGCTTTAAATTAATTAGTTTGTTGAGTGGCAAATATCTTTGCGGTGTAAAATACATGTAAAAGGCTATTATAATATATGCAGCAACTCTATAGTTATTAAACCATGAGGGAGATTTTTTGAAAAAAAATAGCTTACAATAACATAATAATATAATACCATAAGCTCTGAAATGAATCACTAAAAGGGACTCTGGATAAGACACAGTGAGTTTGCATGATTTGGCCAGGGTCACACTTTAGATAGGGGTTAAAACAGCATGTGGGCAATTTAAGCAGCTGACCACATATCTTTCCAGGTTTCATTGATATATATACTAAGGGCCAGATTCATGGAATTTTTTGCACGGTTCAAAGTGACTTTGTACTGCTGAAAAGTGACGTTGCACGGCCGACACAAATCCTGATTCATGTAACCGTGCAAAGTGCATTTTTGCAGTGCAAAGTCAGTGCAAAGTCATTTTGTACTGCCCAAATGGCGTTGTACTGACTTTGCACTGAACTTGCACTGCAAAAATACACGGTTCCATGAATCAGGGTCTGTGTCGGCAGTGCAAAGTCACTTTTCAGCAGTGCAAAGTCACTTTTAAACGTACAAATAATTCCATGAATCGGGCGCTTTGACTTCAGCTTTATTTTGCCCATCTTGCTGCTTGGCACCCTGCAAAGTAGCTGAGGCAAAACAATCTCACTTGGGTTTTAAAACCGGTCGTGCTGCATTTTTCACCCTTGCCATTGCTCATCAACCCCGTTCACATTTCTTAAAGGCCAAAGTCCCGTCTAATAGCCCCCCTCCTTCCCATCAGTGTCCAGTAGCTCCCATTGTAGTGCTGTTTACACAGAGCAGGGCATTGTGGTGCTTCAAGGACCCTGGGGAGAGCCAATCTGCTGCCAGGAGCTCCAGCTATCACACCTGTGTGGGTGAGCTCGGAGCTGAACACGCTTGGATCAGGCTGGGGTGTGTGTGTGCAGCACAGGACAGAGCTCATCAATACAGGTAAGTCCCGCTGGAGCCTAGAGAATTTTATTTTGGGCAGCAGCGCTCCATATAAGTGAAAAGCTTCCTGCTCCAGTAAGGGACATGGGAGATTTTAACTTTAATTCTAATGAAAAGTGCCCCGATCCCGTGTTGGAGAGGAGAGCTTTTAATTTAAACAGAGCGTCGCTGCCACACCAGCTCGGGGGAAGCCTTGCAAATGCTACCCCATGCTGGTTTAGCAGCAGCACCCCATTCTAATGAAAAGTGCCTCACTCGCGTGTTGGAATGGGGAAGCCTATTAGAGACTACCCTGTGCTGGTGTAGGAGCGGCGCCACATTCTAATAAAAAATGCCCCGATTGCGTGTTGGAGTGGGGAGCTTTTCATTTAAACAGAGCGTCGCTCCCACACCAGCAGGGGGAAGCCTTGCAAATGCTATCCCATGCTGGAGTAGCAGCGGCGCCCCATTCTAATGAAAGGGGGGCCCCGGGGGGAACGCGAAGTGTTTCCCCCCGGGGAAGTTTTTGGCGCTGCACACGGCCAGCGAGTGGCCGCGGGGGCAGAGCGCCGCTCCAGGGTATTTAAGGGGCTGGGGAAGGTTCGGGAGGCAGGTGACGGTTGGAGTTGGCGATTGTCTGGAGTCCGTGTCACCTGCTCCCGAGCCTTTCCCTGGTAGCGGTGGTGTCGTCTCAGTTCGGTGAGGTAGCATAGGTGAGGGGATTAGAGTGAGAGTGGGGGAGGTTAGGCTTAGTGAGCGTTAGCATTTATTTTCAATTTTATAATTTGGCGCTACAGTCAAAGTAGTGCATAGCCGGGGGCACCATACATAAGGTGCTCCCACTTACCGGTGTATTCATTTTCCCTGGTGTGCTGTCCGCACCATGGGGGGCGGGAGTTTTGGGCTTCCTCGTATCCGGGGGCCCTCAGGAGTTGGGTGTTGAAGGAGCGGAGCGCATGCGGTCGGGTGGCACCCGCCCCCCTCAGGCGTGGGTCCGTGAGGGAGTGGAGCCTGCTGTCCGAGCTCGGCTCTTGGTGGTGGGCTGGATCGCTGCCGTCGCGGGCTGTCATTGGGAGGGCAGGGCATAGCGGTTGCGCGAGCGGCAAGGTTGTTGGGGTAGCGCCGTGGGGGGAAAGGATTGCGGTCTATCCCGCTTGGGTGCCCGCTCCGGTTCGACTGGGCAGGAGCGCGGTAGCAGCCTCCGGCCAGAGGGGGCGGTGCGGGAGCCTTAAAGGGCCCGCGGCCTATTGACAGAGGGGGAGTGCGGTGCGCACGGCAAGCCGCCAGAGGGCGGAGTGGCCCGTGGCCTTTTGTGGGCAGAAGTTGGAGCGCGTGTTGGGAGCTCTGGGTAGTGGCACTGTTGGGGGGATAGGGGAATATCAAAGAGGGGTCCACAGGGCGGGTTAGTTCAGGGGAATTAGTTAGATTTTTGGGGGCACCAGGTGGGGCTGAGCAGGTAGGCGGTTATATTAAAAAAAAAAAAATAACTTTTCTGCTTGGTCAGGGTGGGGAGTAGTTACCTGTTACTATTATACCTTTTGTTAGGTAAACCTTGATCTCTAGGAAAGTAGTCTTTGGCATAGCGGCATTTTGGGTCCAGGGGTACCCATTTTATAGGACCTTGTCCACGGGTAGTTTCTGGCTCAGGGGCTTAGTTAGTTAGCGGTAGGGGCTTAAAACTGGTGCACAGTCTGGATTAGCGGTGCTCAATGGTGGGACAGGGAGCTGGCAAGAAGGCCCTGGTGGATGCTAAGGCTCTGAGGGAGGCCTTGGAAATTATTAGTAGGGCATCTAGGGCCCAGTTGCAGGATGCAGTGGGGGAGGTCACGGGGGTGAGGTCACGGGTGAGGGGGGATAAGTGGGGGTAGGACGCAGCGCAGAGCGGCTGCTGATGGGGCTCTCATGGCAGTGGTGGCTTGCAGCCCCGCGGCGGGGAGGGGTGAGGTGTGGGAATACAGGGGCAGGAGGATGAGGAGGGAATTGGACAGGAGGGCGTCCGGGGGGAAATGAGTTCGGGTGGGCAGCCATCGAGGGTGGGAGTGGTTGATAGTACTAGGGAGGATGGGAGTGCTCAAAAGGAGGTGGCTCCAAGGAACCACAGCGGGGCCGGGGATGGGGCGCAAAAGGGGGGGGCAGGGCAGAAGGGTAGAGGGGGTAAATACCTGCAGAAGAGTGCAGGCGGGAGGAGGAGGGAGAGGTCCCCATCAATGGAGGAGGGTAGGGAGGGGCGCGGAACGGCCCCCCCGGGCAGGAGGAGTGAGGGCGGAGGGCGCTGCGCAGCCCCCACTGGCCAGGTGGAGGGAGAGGGCTTTAGAACGGCCCCTCCCCGGCCATCGCATGGAGAGCCTAGAGGGTGCAGCATGGCCCCTAGCAATGAGGACTCCAGGGTGGAGGTCGGAACGCCTCGCCCGAGTGAAGAGGACCAGGCAGGGGTTTCCACGGCCCCGCAGAGAAGACGTCAAAGGAGTGGCGGGGCGGACGCCCCGGGCTCGCTGGAGGAGGATCAACTCGACTGGGGCACGAGCCCGCAGCCACAATGGTATTTGAGGGGTGATGAAGTTGGTTTGGGGGATTATGCGGGGCAAGGGGAGGTGGAAGGTTATAGGGCGGTGGGGGAAAGGGTGGAGGAGAGAAGATATTGGGGGTGGGATCTGGAAAGGCAGTTGCAGGGGGGTCGGAGGGTAGGAGGGCGGGGGAACTGTTGGTTGGATGAGTCCGCTGACATGTTTTGTCCCCGCAGTAGGAGCCCTCTAAGAAAAGAGATGAGGAGCATTGGTGTGGACGCCAGACCGCAGATGGCCGGTGTGGAAAGAGGTGAGCTTGAAAGGGAATGGTCTTCTGCATGGCAGAGAGGGGTCACGGAAAGGGGGTCAGGAAATGTAGGGGCGGGACGGCAAGGAGCTGGGAAGGAAGTTGGTGTACAGGCCATTGGAGCCTTGGGGGTGGAGAAGAGCATTTGCTCAGTGGAGAGTCAAACGGACAAGATGGTGGAGCCATTGGGGCTCGAGGTGCAAGATGGGAAAGAAAAGGAAGTTGAAGTGAAAGGCAAGGAGAAAAAACTGCCATACATGGGGATAACAAAACCGTTGGGGGCGCACTTGATGGCAGAGACCAGGGAGAAGATTCAGGCGGGGGAATTCGTAGACGTTTTTAAATTGCTCCATAGGGAAGTGAGAGCTAAGGAGGGGTCTAAAGAAGAGGAGAGGGAACTGGCTGCGCGCCCAAGGGTACCGGTGACTATTGAGACTTGGACGTCGGCATTTATCATTTATGCCAGTGTGTATTGTGAAAAATTCCCTGCACGTTGTGTGGCCCTGCTAAAATATATGGACGTCATTAGGAAGGCTTTCACGAGTTTTGGGGGCTTTGCCTGGGTAAGGTGTGATGAGGAATTCAGAGCGAGAATGGCGGCGGACAGTCAGGCGGTATGGGGGGAGATAGATATGGATCTTTGGCTGCAATGGATGGCCCCAACGAGGCCAGCCCCGACATTGCACAGAGCCAGTGGGCTGCCGGTGCCTTTCCGGCCCTTCCTTGGTCGCCCCGCCCAAGAAGGGGCGGGGGGAGGAGGCAGAGGGCAGTCCTCAGCGGCATGTTGGGCGTTTAATAAGGACGGCTGCACAAGGACCCTGTGTAGGTTCAGGCATGAGTGTAGTAAGTGTGGAGGAAAAGAGCCTCTTACGCAGTGTTTCCAACAGGGAGACAGGGGGAGGGGGAGAGGTTCAGGAAGAGGGGTTGTGGGGAAAAGCTTCTACGCCAGTTAAAGTGGGGGTGCTGCAGAAATGGTTGCAATTTTATCCAGACAGGGAAGGGGCGAAGATTTTGAGTGAGGGGTTTAGTCAAGTTTTTAGATTGGAGTACCAGGGCCCAAGGGTGCGCCGGTGGGCTGAAAATTTGAAGTCAGTCAAAGAAAATGTTGAAGTGGTAAGGAATAAATTGAGCAAAGAAATAGTGGCGGGAAGGATTGTAGGGCCATTTGATGACCTGCCGGGTGACTTAGTGATATCCCCACTGGGGGTGGTGCCCAAGAAAGCTCCGGGGAGTTTCGATTAATACACCATCTGTCAAGGCCGGAGGGCAGGTCAGTCAATGATTTCATTGCCCCGGAAGAATGTGGGGTTGTATATGCAAGTGTTGACCAGGCAGTGGAGCTGGTAAGGAAAGAGGGGCGGGGGGCCTTCATGGCCAAGTGTGACATCAAAGCGGCTTTCAGGTTATTGCCGCTGCACCCAGGGGATTTTTGGTTGTTAGGCTTGCAGTTTGAAGACCGCATATACATAGACAAAGCCTTGCCAATGGGATGCGCAATTTCCTGCGCGTTGTTTGAACGATTCAGCTCCTTTTTACAGTGGGTTTTTTCATTTAACTCGGGGTGGGAGAGTGTGCTGCACTATCTGGACGATTTTTTGTTCATTAGCGGGGCAGATAGAGAGGGGGAGTGCAAAGAAATGCTAAAGTTGTTTCAGGAGCTAATGGAGGAGTTGGGCGTGCCGTTGGCGGAAGACAAAACGGAAGGGCCTGCAGTGGTGTTGACATTTCTGGGAAATGAATTGGATTCAGTGGCTATGACCTCACGCTTGCCGCACGACAAGGTGAGCAAACTGGTGGTGTTGCTGGAAAAGGCGGTAGGGGCTAAGAAAATGACGCTGGTTGACATGCAGAGATTGGTAGGGCATTTGAATTTTGCATGTAAGGTGGTGGCCCCAGGACTGACGTTCTGTAGGAACATGGCGAGGGCTATGGCAGGGGCAAAGTGCCCACATCACCGGATAAGAGTATCGGGGTCAGTGAGGGAGGACTGTAGAATATGGCTGCGTTTTTTGGAGAAGTTTAATGGGGTGTCAATGTGGTTGCAGGGAGACATGGGAAGTACAGATATTCTCGGACGCAGCAGGAGCAGGAGGTTTCGGAGTATTTTGGGGGGGAAAATGGTGTGCGGAGAAATGGCCGGATCTGTGGTTGAAGGAGGGAAGGAGTATAGCATTCCTTGAATTTTTCCCATTACTGGTGGCTTTGGAGTTGTGGGGGAAGGATTTGCGGGATAGGAAAGTGAATTTCAATGTGGACAATGAAGGAGTGGTCCATGTGGTAAACAGGCAGTCAGCAAGGGACCAGAGGGTGGCAAGACTCATGAGAGAGTTCGTGCTGCGCTGCATGGAATTGAATGTGGTGTTTAAGGCAACACATGTGCCAGGGAAGGATAATGGCATCGCTGATGCATTATCTCGTTTTCAGTGGCAGAGATTCCGTGGATTGGCTCCAGATGCGGATCAAGAGGGGCGGCAGATTCCGGAGGAGCTGTGGAGGATAGGAAGATGAGAGCGCTGGTTTTGGTGGAGGGTTCATTGTCTGGGGGTCTAAGGAGTCATACAGGAGGGCCTGGGAGGATTTTATCGGGGTGGAGCGCGTAGTTGGAAGGGTAGATGGGATGCGGAAGAGAGGAGGAGGTATGATGTCATGAACTTCCTCCTGAGGTGCATGGACAGGGGCTGGTCGAGAGCAACTATAGCAGGAAAGTTAGCTGGAATTGCTTTCTACAGGAAATGGTTTTGGGGTTTCCAGCCGAGTGGGGGGGAAATGGCGAGTAGGATGTTAGAAGGATGGGCAAGGGAAAGCAAGAGGGACAAGGACAGGAGGAGGCCGATATCGGCTGAATTGCTGCAGAGGTTGGTTAAGGCAGTAGGGGGAGTTTGCTGGTCAATATGGGAAGGAGAGCTTTTTGCGACCTGTTTTACATGGTTATTTTTTGGGGCTTTTCGGGTTTCGGAGTTGGTGGGGGGAAAAGGAGGGTCTGGGGGATTGCAGTGGGAGGATGTGCAAATCACAGAAAGGGGTTTGGACATCAAGATTAACAAGTCTAAAACGGACCAGAGGGGGAAGGGTTCCTGGGTTTTGTTGGGGCAGGGGAGCAAGGATTTATGCCCGGTGCAGGCAGGCAGGTTGTGGAAGGAGCGGTGTGGAGGGAAGACAGGCTTGGTGTTTAAGCATGAGGATGGGTCGCCGGTTTCAGCGGCACAAGTTTTGGGGGTATTGCGGAAGGCTCTGCTAGTGGTTGGAGAAAAGGTGGAGGATTTCGGTACACATTCATTCAGGATGGGTGCAGCATCGCAGGGTAACAGGTTGGGTTTTTAGGCGGATAAGGTGAAAAGTTTGGGGCGTTGGAGGTCTGGGAGATACAAGGGGTATGTCAGGGATTTTCATAAAGGGGAATTTTGAAGGAAGGTGGCAGAATCGGGCGGACAACGGCGTGGGGGTGGTTGTATTGTGGTGGTAATTTTGTAATTTCTTTTTCAGATGCTGTGCGAAAGGAGGGGGAGTTGGCGCAAGTGTGGATTGTCGGCCATTCAATTGTTAAATGGGCTGGGAAAGAAGCGGAGAAAAGGGTTATGGGCAGGAAACTGGGGTGTAGCTACAAGGATGTGGTGGTAAGATGGCATGGATTAGGGGGCCTGCGCTGGGACCAGTTGCTGCCTATGTTGGCGGGGTTGCGGGAACGCTATGGGGCGCCGGAGGTGTTGATTATTCACGCTGGGGAGAATGATCTGGTAAGGGATACGGGGGTGGCACTGCTGAGGAAAATGAAAAGGGATTTAGTATGGGTGTGGGAGATGTGGCCCCAGGCAGAGGTGTTATGGACTAAGTTGTTGCCACGCAGAGTGTGGAGGGGGGCAAGGAGCGAGGGAGCGATAGAACGGGCTAGAAAGGGGATCAACAGAGAAATGGTGAAGTTTTGTGCCTCGGTGGCGGTGCAGGTGATGGAACATAAGGAAATAGTGTATGAGGGCTTTATGATCTTTAGGGAGGATGGTGTACACTTGTCGATTTATGGGAACAACCACTATTTGGCGGATCTGGGCTCTTGGCTAGGAGACTGGTTAAAGAGTTGGAAATAAAGTATAGTTGTGGGGGGGGTGGGGCAGAAAGAACACCTCGGGGGAGGGTTTTTCTGGTGCCGGGGGCATGGCTCCTTTTGATGTGGGGGGAGGGAAGCACAATGGGGGAATGGCACGGGAAAGGATGGGGTGGTGCTGTTTGCACAAGTGGGCCACCCTGGGGGAACAGGTATTGAGCCTGGAGGGGCATGGCCCCAGGGAGAAAGCGGGACGCCTGGAAAAGGGGTAAGGAGATGGTAGGGTCCAAGGGACAGTTAGGGAGGAAATGGCTTTATTTAATTATTTAATTGTTGGGGGAAATGAAAATGTGTAATTAGTTAATTGGTTGTTTAAATATTTCGTTAGTCTGTAAGGCCATTGAGCCAGGTAAGCGTTTAATTGTAAGCTTTGGCCTGTCACATTAAAGCGACCTTTTCCACTTTTAAATGAGTCTGGGTTTTTGTGCAGTAAGCCAAAAAGTGCCCCGATCGCGTGTTGGAGAGGAGAGCTTTTCATTTAAATAGAGCGTTGCTGCCACACCAGCACGGAGGATGCCTATCAGAGGCTACCCCATGCTAGTGTAGCAGCGGCACCCCATTCTAATGAAAAGTGTCCCGATCGCGTCTTGGAGTGGAGAGCTTTTCATTTAAACAGAGCGTCGCTGCACACCAGCTCAGAGAAGCCTTGCAAAGGCTATCCCATGCTGGTGTAGCAGCGGCGCCCCATTCTAATGAAAAGGGCCCCGATTGCGTGTTGCAGAGGAGAGCTTGCTGCCACACCAGTATGGGTTGCCTATCAGAGGCTACCCCGTGCTGGGGTAGCTCTGGGCCTTATTCAAATGAAAAGTGCCACAATCTGGTGCTGAACCCAGCATGAGAGCTAGTTGCTTTGACACACTAGCTTGGGGGAGCCCCTGCAAGACTCACCCTAGCAGGCGTGGAAACGGCATCTTTTGAAAAGCTGCTCTGCCCTGTAGGTTGGCAGCGCCGCCCAACTTAAGTGAAAAGCTCCTCCCATCGGTAGGAGTGTTTCACTTAAGTTGGGTGACACTGCCATCCAGCACCGCCGAGCCTTTTCCTTTACATGGCGTGCCGCGCCCCCTGCCGCGCCCTCACTATGGAGCTTTCCCTCCATGCTGGCGTGGCAGAGGCTATGGCGTCCTACATACTTTATATTAATTTGGCACCCTGGTTGACCGCCCAGGTCGCCCACACATAAAGTAATGATTACTCGCACGCCCTCATCCTAGCCCCAGCTCCTCGATTTGGCCCCTCCGTGACCTTTCTAAGCAGCCTATTAAATAAAGACTGTCTGTCTCATTTCGCTGAATTGTGTGGGTCATAGAAAGGTGATCTGCTTTGGCAACAGTTTGACTAACCGTCGGATGGTTGGCCTTTGCAATGATGGCATCATGTTCTTACATTAGGGACGTATCCGGCATGGCGGGAGGAGCGGGAAAGGACTATAGGGCAAGAAGGAGTGGTCGAAAAAGACAGTGAAAGCCTACCAGTCCTCTTCATGGGCTTCTGCTTCCCAATCCAACAACACCACTGCAGCTCGAGGCTGTCTGGTGCAACAGCACGCCCTTGCATCCCATTGAGGGCCAACAGTTTCACTGGATTGTACAAATTACATGTTGTGATTGCTTAACTAAATGTTCCTCATTTTATGAATTGTGAAAAAATCAAAAACAGAGCGGGTCCCGCTAGAATTCAAACATATTCATGAAGACTGCACAAAGCACTGTGGGGCTCTACATATAGGCGTGCCTGCCCCGTGCGATGAACTCACTCGAGTGCCTGAAGTGAATGTGAGTATGGAAACTCGAAAAGCCTGCGAGAGATAATAACACAGACACGCGGGGCGGATTGGGAGGCCACCAGCGGCCGGGGCAGTACGCGACTGCAGCCCCGTGGGGTAAGTCTGCCACACTGCGAACAAAAGCATTGCCAAAAAATAAGAAGACTTCTACTCCCATTGCTAGAAAAAACATCATGCAACCCTACCAGGCATTCTCTGCAGAGTAAGTAGGGATCTCGGCAGCAGGCACCTAGTGCAGTGAGCTGTGGGCTCTGCATTCCCTCATGTAGATGCAGAGGAGGAGTGCTTATCCAGAGGACCTTAGGAAGAAGGTGCTCCATAGAGTCTCACGAGCCCTTTAGTTATGCTAATCTCAGCTTTTAAATGGCCTTGTCTCTTTTAACCTGGCCATGGCTTGAGAGAGAAGGGGGAGGGCTCTGACCACAGCCCTAAACCAACACCACAGCAGACCTGGTGCCTTCGATGGGACCAACACCTCTAGTGAATGCCGGTACTGATCAATGCTCATTCTGCCCCTGCGGACAAGCAACAGATTACGTTCCCTAACAAACTACATCCTTCACACTGTTCCTTCTTAACCACTTAACTGCTAAGGAAAATCGACGTGCCCTCAGTTCAGCAAGAAGAACTGGTTGGAGTGTATTAGCATGGACAGAGGGGAAAATACAGCATACTTCTTTTGCAGTGTTGATTCACGCGAATCAGAGGTATGTAGTCCATGTGTGCAGGTATAGGTTTATCTTTGGTGACATGGTCAGCTGAGGTATTTCTCAGACCCTCTAGGATATTGTGGCATGAGATGTACATTTTGCGGCATAAAAAAAGAACTTTTACGGCACAAACTTGTATTTATTTCAGCATTTTTGCAGTACATTTTTTAAGGATTAGAGGGTGTAAAATTGGCACATTGCAGGAAAGAGGCAGTGTGCGTCACTTTCAAGAGAGCCAGGTTGTCATTATTTGTACCCTTTTTGTCAATTTAATAGGAAGAGTCCTAGATGTCACTGGCTTGACAAAAGTGTTGGTTTCGCACAACCTTTTTGGTTAATGTGCGTGCCTATTTCATATTGTCAACTGTATTCATCATTATAAGTTATAATGGTGGAAATATTCCCCTTCTGTTTTCCGCTATCCCCCAAACACCCACATACCTCTATCACCAACATCCCTCTCACTCACCAATTTCCCATCACAACTTCCACAGTGCATTTCATTTGTAATTCGGAATGTGCTTTTAAATGCGCAGAAACGCCCTCTGATTTGCGCAAAGAGGTGAAAAAGGTCATTTGAATGGTTGCATACAAAATCCAACCATTTTGATGCATTTTGTGGATTGGGCTACTTTTCTTTAGCACAGGTGATGTGATTCCATTAATTGCATCAAAAAATGTTTTGAAAACAAGACTCCTTGTGTCTTTTTTCAAAAGAAAGGTTGTTTTTGCAAAACGGCCACTGTTGAGGGTGTTTTTGCAGAACGGCTGTGTTTGTGCTTTTTTCGCGGCATTTTGGGTGATCGCAAAATCGCTATAAACTGAATGGTCATTTTCCAGCGGGAAGACCTGTGTGCCCTTAGTGTGAGGATTGTAGAAGCTGGTCAGAGCTTAATGTTCTTATTGCGCTGGGTGTGATTGGCTTAGGTGATGTGAGCAGCATATGGTCAAAAGTTGGAATGTGACCAAGTTAGAAAATCCAGAGTTGGGATCTCACTGCAGGGTCATCACATAGGAGCCCTTCCAGCCACAAACAACTGTGAGAGCATCAAAATGGGCCCTTGAAGAGGCATCTGCGCAATATCAAACACCACAGATGCCCGCCCGTGGAACAGGCACCGCAATGCAGATATCACCGGGGGCACACCCTTGTATGAATTTCAGAAAGCGGGATCCATCTCGCCCCCCCCCATGGGCACGGGCAGATGATTCAATGGTCCAGCGAGGCGCAAGTGTCACAAAGCACACCCTCTGAGAGAAGTTGCTATAGTGCCAAGGGCACCATGGGCCCCCTTGGGGGTCTCTTATTAAAGAAAATAGCGCAAGGTGAACCCCCAGGAGCTGGCACCACAGCACAGACAGCCTGAGTGCCCCAACCCAGGTGCAGACCCCGGGTGCAAATATCAAATAACAGGATCCTCTCTGCGCCTTCAGGACCCAGTGCAGTTATCGCCAAGGGCCTGGCATATGCTGAAAACGTTCTATCATATGATTTGATTTGATATTTTATGTATAGCGCGCACATATACATGTGCTTCAAGGCGCGATCATCTTCTGTGAGGCTTGTCATTTTACGGCGTGTAATGTTGCTTTCCTTTACACATTATTCCTGCACAACTACCCATACCAGAGTGCAATATGATATCCTCCTAAAAGCGAGGCATGATCGATTATTGCACACCTGACCAGGCCTGGACTGGCCTATAGGGATCTCTGGAGATTTCCCGGTAGGCTTCTGCACCCTGCGCCTCTTTTGTGTGGTATTTCCAAATGTTCCCATGGGAAAGGGGTTGGGCTTGCTGAACATGTGTAACATGGGGCCACTTTGAAAATATTTCCAGAGCCTCTTTTATCCTTCCCAGTCTACCCCCGCACCTGACAGGTGCAAGATGAGATTTCTGCAAATTGTATTATGGGTGATACAACGTTCAAGGCTTAGGTAGAGCACTGATGACCCTTCGTAATAAAGTCTCCTGTTTGTAGTCATTGTTTGATGCGAGACGGCTACTTCTTGTTATGCAGAATAAGGTACATAGCATTGATAGCATTTGCAGTTCCACGAAAAAGTGAACACGTTTTGTACCATCAGAAAATACGAACATCATGAACCAAGAAGATTCTGTTTTTTGAGGAACAGTCATAGATTAAGAAAATAATTCGGGGTCTTTGAAGTCCTAAAGCCCAAATATTGAGACTTAACTTGAACTGTGACTTGTCAGATAAAAAGGACCACTCCTGTACTCTCTACGGTCTTCCACAGCCAATAACAATCTGCCTATTTGCAATGCGCCTCATTAGGACCCAGGCGGTAAGGGGTTTACGGCGGCGTAAACAGCGCCGACCCTTACCGCCTGATTCCGAGGTCCCTTAGCGCCATGGAGGTTTTAACACCTGCTTTTAGCAGGTGTTAAAATCCATGGCGCTAAGGGACCATGGAGTTAATTACGCCACCGTAATTTACGGTGGCGTAATTAACGCCTTCCCCACTCCCATTATGCCCTATGGGGCAAAAATGGGAATGGGGAAGGGTAAATGGGTTAATGGGGACTTACCGCCCCACTCACCTCGGAATGGGGCGGTAAGTCCGCCAACCACCATGGCGTAAACATAGTTTACGCCATGGTGGTAAAGGTACGACCCAGGCGGTAACTTACCGCCTGGGTCGTAATGAGGCCCATTGCCTAAGTAAATGGCAGTGTCAAAACGAGGGCTTTGCAACTAAGGATGAGGCACTGCTGGCGATGCATGAGCTTTGCAATGCCCCTTGCGGAGGCATCAAAAGACCAAACAGCCCCACTTCCCTACAATGGGAAGCAAGTAGTGGGCAAGCTGCCGGCACCACGTCCATGGTTGGTACGCCATCGGCACACATATAAAGGCCCCTTATTTTATGTAGCACATTATACAGGCTTTCCTGATTCATGGAATTCTTTGCACGGTGCAAAGTGACTTTTCACTGCTGAAAATTTACTTTGCACTACGCAAAGTGTATTTTTACAGTGCAAATCCGTTTTGTAAGTCATTTTTGCAGTACAAAATGACTTTGCACTCACTTCGCACAGCAAAAATACACTTTGCTCAGTCCATGAATCAGGGTTTGTATCAGCAGTGCAAATATTCCTTGATTCGGGTGAGGTCAGCTAGGCTTTTGGCATCTTGGCAGATAATGCACAAGTGGCACTATCACAGTATTTAACTAAGACGCTGGTCAAGTGGGAAATACACGATTTGAACTCCTGGGACAATTAGTGCACATCTGCCCCACTACTTGAGCGTTGCTCTTAGTCCCACTAAACATGCAGTTGAGTCACGCCTGGCAGAGTCTCGGCGCAGCGAGCGCAGCTGGACGCTTGACCCCCCACCAATGATTGACTAGCCATGCCAAGGGGGCCACAGGCAGCGCAGGGCACGCGGCGAGCAAGCGGGTGCTACTCACTAGGATACCGGTAGTAGAAGTCATTGTCCAGGTTGGAGAGACTCTTGTTTTTGATGTGCTTGTGCCACTCCAAGGCGTCGGTGTCTTGGTCGTAACGGACGAAAATTGCAAAGAGGATGATGGTGATGCCCTCCAAGACGAGGCAGAGCACGGGCAGCTTGATCCGCATGTTGGTGGAGTACCCCGTCATCTTGAGGCGATGACAGGCGCGAGGAGGCAGGGGTCAAGGACGGGCGCTCGCCTCTCCTGTCACAAGGCAACCTGGACAACAGCCCCCGAGCAGCGCTGGGCCACACTGGAGCCTTGCGCCCAGGCTGCCGCCTCTTCATGCAGGGGCTCTGCCCTCACAGGGCACGCGGTTCCCGCCCCTTCCACCGAACCAGTTCCCGAGCTGGGACTGTTCACTCCCACAACGAGGGGAGGCGAAGTTTCAAAGGTCCTGGCTGAAGCCGCACCTGTGGCCGCCAGCGGCACGCGGCGTGCAGGCAGGGCAGGCTGAACAGCCAGAAGGCGCGCCCACCGCCGCTAGTCGCCGGCTCCAACGGCCAGAGCGCACGTTCCATGACACGGTCAGCGCTCCAAGCTGTCTGACCAGCGTGGCTGCTTGTCCGCGACGCTGTTGTGACATGTCCGCATATTGCAATATATCTCATGGGAGGGACACACCGGAAGGAACAAGGGTGAAAAAAGGACGCCGGTTGTTTTGAACACAGCCATGCGAGAGAACGTTTTTCTCCAACGCATATTATATCTTTTTTTTTTCTTCACAAAAGGAGAAATGCAAGCATATTTTTCAATGTGTTTTCTGACTGTGTAGCATGAAATGAGCAATCACATTATAGCTCCTACTAAGATTTTTCTTTCACGTTTAAAATAGTTGAGCAAAATATATTTCCTTTGGTCATTTTTATATAAACAGCAACATGTTTCCACTTTTTTGCTGTCTTTCTTTGTCCTGCTTGAAAACTGTATGTAACAAGATTCCGGCTTGAGATAATGGGCCTCATTAGGACCCTGGCGGAGAGGGTTTTACGCCAGCGTAGTGCATGGCGTACCTCTCCGCCATACTACGAGTTCCCGTAGCGCCATGGCGGCCTTTTCCGCCTGGTTTTACCAGGCGGAGAAAACCATGGCGCTACGGGACCTCGTTGTTAATTACGCCACCGTATTTTACGGTGGCGTAATTAACTCCTTCCCCACTCCCATTATACCCTATGGGGCAAAAATGGGAATGGGGAAGGGCAGAATGGGGATTGGGGATTTACCGCCCCGCCAAGGTCGGAATGGGGCGGTAAATCCGCCAACCCCCATGGCGCTATCGGCGGCTTTCCGCCATGCTTCGCGGTGCATTTAGCACCGCGAAATCCGCCTGGGTCCTAATGAGGCCCAATGACACTTCTATAACTTGGTAGTGGGTCATTATCCCACGATAATGACCCCTCTTCCAGTCTTTAAGGCCGAGTGCTCACCAAATTAGAATGGGGTGTTGGGTTTTCTGTGTTGCTGCTGCTGCAAACACCTCTGGAAGGTGCTGCCTTAGATGGACGTATACGCTTCTGAAGACACCTTCGAAGATGGGTTTTTCATCAATTAACAGCTCCATTCAAGAAGTTATTATTAAAGAAGCACAGTTGTGTAGTTGTTATAACCAGTTGTGAACACATACACATTATCTTTCAGATCCACGCCTCCAGGTAAAACATGTTTACACAACCTGTTGAGCAACTGTAGGGAGGGTACTGGCCACTTTACTCTGCCTTTGCAGTACAAACTGTGGGCAACATCGAACTTGGACAACCACCTTGCCATATTTTGGGCCTGTGATCTGCTGGTTGCACAACTGTCCAGGTGGTGCATTTATCCATTCAGGTATTTTGCTGCCTTTCCAACGTGGTTGGTAATTTTAACACAAAATGACAAACCACAGTTGACGACAGTTTTATTGACACACTCTTTGACACCTACAGTAAAATAATGGGGTCAGGGAAAGATCAGTAAAATAGCAAAATGACCCACACACAAAAGAAAAGAAATGGCGGTAGTGGGAGGAGAAGGTTAAACCAGTGACAGGGATAAGGGGAAGGTTGCATGGATGGGAGTCCCCATTTACATGAAAAGAGAACACAGAAAGGGAAAAAAGCTGGTCAAGAAAAATGGCCCTTGCCAGTAATTTGTTAAAATAATAAAGTCACGCTTTCACATGTTACCAATATACCCACATTATCAGTTTAGAGAGTTCTGAGACAGTCCTGTATCAAACAAGTAGTCAGATGGAAAAAGGGAATAGTTTCAGATAAGTCTATTGATGCTGGCATGCCAAACGCGCTGTGCTCTGTAACTGTCAATCCCCTGTGCCGTGGCTGCCAGTCTAGGGATGCGGAGGCAGACTTTTCCATTGAGAAACCAACAAAGAGTGTAGATGCACAGATTGCCTGCTTCCTCCTTCCAAGCACCTTCATGGTCTCCAACTTTACACTGGGCCTCATTACGACCCTGGCGGAGTGGGTTTACGCCAGCGTTATTCGCGGCGGACCCGTCCGCCCTACTACGAGTTCCCGTAGCGCCATGGAGCGTTTTCCGCCTGGTTTTTCCGGGCGGAGAAATCCATGGCGCTACGGGACCTTGTTGTTAATTACGCCACCGTATTTTACGGTGGCGTAATTAACGCCTTCCCCACTCCCATTATACCCTATGGGGCAAAAATGGGAATGGGGAAGGGTAAAATGGGGGATGGGGATTTACCGCCCCGCCAAGGTTGGAATGGGGCGGAAAATCCGCCAACCCCCATGGCGCTATCGGCAGCTTTCCGCCGTGCTCCATGGTGCATTTTGCACCACGATTTCCGCCAGGGTCGTAATGAGGGCCACTGTCCTTTGCCTCGACTCACTTTCATTCGCTCACTCTGCTCTCGCAACCTGGTGTTGGTGCCTCTTGCAGGACTAATAGCTAAGGGCTACGTCAGAGCATATTATTTAATAAGACAGGGTGCCACTTTTGCGAGAGGGTGCAAGCTGTACTTTTAGTAATGCCATTGTTGACTCCTAACCCTTCGGGTGCATGTAGCATGATAGCACAGCACATCATTAGAGCTTTCTGTAAATTAGGGAGGCTTGAGTACTAACAAAGACAGGCACAACATCCTGCATGGTATTAAGATAGCTCTCTTTTCTGAGTGCCTGCGGCAGTCTTTTACTTCGTAATCCGTTATAACGCACTTAATACCACAGACCAGTCTCTAAAGTGCGGGAACAGGATTCAAAGCTGTGTTGCTCTGCATCGTCTTGCTTCCAAGACAAACACGTTGCCCCTAAGCTATCCTATAGCTTTTTAATGTTGTAAAATGCTTCATAACTGTCTCTGTGACAATGAGGGTGTTAGCCTCTAATGCAATATTTACATTTTTATTTTTTTTGGAACAATTTCTGTTATTTACGCATTTATTGACAGTTTTGGAAAACAAAAGGAACTCCTGGAATGAGAGCTTGCTGAACGCAGCATGGCCTTTGCTTTCGCATTTAAATGCAGCTTGACTAATCTATTGGAAAGGTTAATTCCCCCTAATTTATCATTAAGCTCTGTGTTAGCATCTTCTGTCTGTGTGAGCAAGGGCTTGCTGTGTTGGTGTTGGTGGTGGTAGCGGAGGAGAAGAAGAGTTGGAACCAAGTTAAGTGAGGGGCTGGAAAACGATGGAGAATGGCACACAGCCTTGGTGAGCGAGACTAAGAGCAGCAGTCTTGCTGTAACCTGATGCAGGTTTCGAGAAGTAGGAGAGCCTTCTGGAGAGTAAGGAAAAGAGGAAGGTTGTGGGGTTTAATGACAGCCCCAGGAAAATGAACAGAACGACCAGGTTAGGCCTCTAATGCAAAATACAATTTTATCATGGAAAGGCACACTGGCAAAATGAAAAGCCATCCTTCCAAATGTACAGCCCTAGGCCCTAGTGCATGCAGAGTGTGTGTCTTCCTGCAAGTGAAACAAGGGAGTATGTGAAAAACAAATACAGACTGCAGAAAGGAATTGAAAATGCACATTGTGAATGGCAAAATAAAAAGCAGCATTTCACTTTCAGTTGCCCCATTGGAAAAAATACTGCGAGCAAGAGAAACAGATTGAAATGGGCCTATCATGTGCATTTCACAGTGGGAAATAAAGACATGGAGAAAAATGTGCCCTTGACAAAATGAACATATTTTAAGAAGGGCCTTGAACAGTGATGGCGAGAGACAATCAATTTAAATAAAATGCTTGACATCAAAAATAGATGCAATATGTAAATGCTTTATGGGGCCTTGAAATGTATGACTGTAAGGTTCGATTCAGAACACTCAAGGGATCTTCCCCCATCACAGATCTGCTTGGCTCTATCTGAAAGTTAAATCTTTTTGAGGCTATAGCAGAAGGAATGTATGTTGGTTGCTATGCGAATGCGACTAGATCAACAACAGAACCAGGCCTGGATGGGTGCCCTCTTAAAAACGCACACTTTAAAATTCTAATGGTGGTCAGCTGAGAGTTACCGATTGCAGGCTTGTTCCCGGGGGAATTTTCCCTGAGCATGGTGGTGGGACATCTGCTCTGCTCTTTCAAATTAGCAGAACTATGGGCTGATCTTTACCCTTACAAGAATGCCAATGGACTTTATGGCAGGAACATTAACCTGGTGGCCAGACCACTAATTAAAGCTTGAAGAAATGCAATGTGAAAATATGAAAATTAATTGGATTAGTTTGCTATAGAGTTGTATTGTGTAACCACATTCTATTAATTTTCTCAAGAAACATCACACTGTAATGGTCCACTTACCAAACAGCTACTGAACATGTCCACTTATTGATGTAATTCTGATTCAAATGTGATATGGGGAATTGCAGTCATAATGAGTTTATGGCCCTTTAGGAACGTGAATATGTAATGGATGGGGTCACACTACATTAATTCGGAGTCCAAATAATGGAACCAACTCAGGAAAATTGCAAAGTACTGTTTTATTAACAATTATCTAAAACAGGGAGGTCACAACAAACATCAACAGATGTACGCTCAGTGGTTACAGGTCATTTGGTCGAGGCAATTTGGTCGAAAGACAAATGGTCGATTTTTTTTAGTATTTTAACTTTTTTTTGGGGGGGAGGGTTTCCCCTCAACCCCCTTTTTTTGCTAAAAAACCCTTTTTTCCTAAACGAAAACCTGAAAAATATATATATAAATAAAAAAAAAATTCGACCGTTTGTCTTTCGACCAAATTGCGTCGACCATTTGTCTGTCGACCATTTGTCTGTCGACCAAATGACTGGACAGCACACTCAGTCTCTCAATGATCCATACACAAAAAATGGTTTTTATATGAAAAATATGTCACAGTGAAATACTACGTGGCAATAATGAAAAAACCTATCAAGGGGCAGGATTGGTTAAGGGAGACATCTAAATATACATTTCTATAGGAGCTCAGATTGTTACTGGCTGTCCGTTATCAGATGGACAACTATGCCAACCTCTAAAAACATGTAATTTCAGAAAACATTAGATACACAGTTTCTCGTTGATCTTCAAACTATGACGTCCTTCGTTATATGGATTGATATAATTGGTTGGCACACTTGTGCCATATCTGGAACATTCAGTTCAGTTACCAGCATGCAAGCCCAGACCCAGGTGCAAGGAGATAGGGCGTGTAACTACCTCACCCCCAATTAGCCCTGCATCTCTCATCACCCATGTCTTCTGCCATGAAATTGTCTTTGTACATGGCCTTGCAGAACATCCTTGTGTTTGAGAATGTATGGGATTACGGGCACTCGCTATCGTGTCTGGAACTTCAAATTCAAACTCTATTTCCATCCTTGGCTCACATGACAGGAGACCACGATTTGGTCCATTTTGCAGCTCTTAAATGCTCTAAATGAATTAAAGTTTGGCATCCTTTGTGTTCTATCTAGCACCTTAAAGTGAGAAGGTTCATCCTCTGCATACTTGTTCTTCTTCAGAATAGATGACTGACCTTGGTTGTTTCAGTCTTTACTTCAGGTCAGACAACCACACCATCCAGCCCCACAAGCCTACTATTCTTGCTGCAACACATTTTTCCATTCTTGCTTCATGGGCTCTGGCTTACTAAATTCATGATACCAATGTCCAGTTTCTATGCAATGGCGGCTTCGCCTGCATTCTATTCACTACTCATAGCAGAACACACAGTAATGTTGTTTCAAGCATAGTACTTTGAATGTACTGATTATGCAGGTCTAAAAAGTACCTGAATAGGTGAGATTGTATGCAATGAGACATTGGAAACTGTCCTACCTAACATATTATACTGTGCTTTATTTCACAGAAAAAGAAGCAAAGATTTCTCCTTCATTACCATGTACAACAAACTCAACCTGTACATCCAATGGTACAGCAATCATTAGTACTATTTGCACTTCAATTGTATGCCTACGTCCATGCACCCAAGAATCTGGCCACTGGCCACAACCACCACACCACAACTTGCCCTGAACATCCCAATTCAAATGACATCTGCAGACATCGAAATGGATCGATAACCCAATTTTTCACCAATGCAAATATCCCTATATCATCTAGAATCCACTCCCCCACCATGACCAAGCCCTCTTGCAGCCACAAAATAACCCCAAATGTGTGTCTCAAGCTGTCCACCCAAGCCCTCTTTCAGTCACCAAATAACCCAAGCTGTCCACCCAAACCCTCTTTCAGTCACCAAATAACCCCAAATGTGTTTCTCAAGCTTCCTGCACAAGACTCGGTGTCCACGGGCTGCTGCGCCACCCGTACACTCTTCTTACACCTAAACAAAGAGCCCCATATCATCTTTTTTCCACTCCCTCACGATTCCCAGCCCCTCTTTCGAAAACCAAATGACCCAAAATGTGTTTTCCACACTTTTTCCCCACTGCGCTGTCCGCGGTCAGTTGCGGTTGTTTGCAGATACAACATAGGGGGCACTTTGGAAAATATGTGAAGCACCTCACCCTTTTCACCATCCAATCACCGGGCGCATGTGACATCGCGTCGGCCCCTGGACTAATCGTGGGCCTGTCCGCGGAGCAAAAAGGGAAGTGAGTCCACGGACAGAACCCAGATATCACAAATGTTTTTAGACCTACTTTTGGCCTGTTTTAAAGATAACTACTGGACGGATATACACCAAATTAACAAAAGCTTGCTTTCGGGACCAAGCCGCCGGTCCTGCTGCAAACTTGGTGAAAATCCGTCCAGCAGTTTGGGCAGTAGACGTGAGCAAATGTATTTTTCCACTGCGTCTATAAAAAAAACAGAAAGTTTGGGACCCGCCTACAATTTTACCCCCCCTTGATGAAACCTCATGAAATTTGCCCGAACAAATTCAGACAGAGCCAAATACCTTTTTTGAAAAGTTTGGCAAGGATTCCTCCAGGGGGAGCAAAGATATAAGCCGCCCAAAAAGTGCTCTTCCTACGGATTAAGCAACTTAACCATAACTACATGGCCTCTATCCAATGCCCTGTAATATGTATATATGTATATATATTTACTGAAAAAACTATGCTAAAGAAAGGGTGTGGTTACAGTGGCCTACTAGAAACCTATCAACTTCAGTGAAAACACATTGGTGAAGGGAGATTACGCTTCAGTTGCCCTAAGAGCAACCTAGCAACTTCAGTGCAAAAACGTTTGTTACAGTAACATTACAGCTACTTTGCACTAACAACAACCTATCTATACTATGCATACAAGTAAAACCGAAAAACCCCAGAAATTCCCCAGTTATGGTAAGCTAAGCAACCATAACTCACGCCACCACTGTGCACTGCTAAGACACCCATGACATAAAAGATGACAACAAAAATGTCATAGATGACATTTTAGTAGGCCACTGTAACCAGACCCTTCCTTTAGCATAGTTTTTTCAGTAAAGTGGGAAGGTTTGTAGTAGTGCAACTTAACCATAATGTCCCTTTGACAATGTTTTTTAGTTAGTGAATTTCATAGTTTTTTTAGTTGGGCACTGTAACCGGAACGTTGCTTTAGCATAGTGTTTTCTGTAAAGATGATAGCTGTTTGGTACTGCAACAGAACCCTAACATCCCGTTAACGACGGTTTGTCACTGATTCCTTGGCTGGCCTCATGATAAACTTGTGGAAAGGCCAAAATCTCTGGTGTATGTATCCATTTGCACTACTCCTTACTTTTCCTAATAGTGTTGGTGTATTTTAGCAATTACAGATGTACATGGTATGGGTTGATGAGTGTTTGAGTGGTTTCACTTTTTAAGTTAACATTGCATGGTGAATATGTGCTGCACAGTACTGGCCAAGATGACTACAGGTGAGCAATATGGACGTTTCCTAGGAGACTGCAACTGGGCGGCGTATGTGCAATCACACTGCAAGTATCCGTAGGACTCCATTAGTGGTTTAAATAGTTGTCGGAGCGCATGTGTATCCGTTGTACAGCTATACCCATGCGTAGGGCATCCTATGTGTGCTGGTAACACTGCCCTTGGCACCAGCCCTACGGATTCATACGGTAGGCTACCGCATTTCAAGTACTCCTGCCGATTGCGTAGGTGGCTCTGCAAACCTACCAATGTATGGCTGCTGCACGCCTGGCTGTATGAGGTCCACTGGTAAACAAGGAACAACAACCTCCAGTGTAACGTGGGCATGATAAATGTTGTATTAATTTGATTGATGAGCTGCTTGCCTTTCCATGACCCGTGAAACAGACACACCGTCTCTGCACTGAGCACTGTGACGGAAAGTGTCAAGAGTTCGCTGGTGGGTTGTACAGTTGAAGAAAACATGTAACTGCAGGTGTGACAATTTGTAGTGAGTCTGCAAAATGGCACAGCTGGTGTGGCTTGGTCACGCACATACTAATGCATGTAAAGGCAAGTAAGCAAACAGCAGAATGTTCAGGGTGCAAACAATGTCAGTGGGGGTTAGAAAAGTCATGTAACTGCATGGGTTGCGCTGAATAATTATCTTCCTGCTCCACATATTGAAGCTGTGTTTCTCATTGTTGTAAACATTCTTGTATTCCAGAATGTATGCATCTCCGTGAATACTACTCCTACGGCTAATGGCGTAGCATGATTTGTTTGTACTCCATGTGACGACAACTGAAATGGAAACACAAGGGACCAATGAGCAGTCTACGGCCCTTCCAACAATGCAGTAGGGTAATTTCATGTACTGCATTTTCCATATCTACTGCAGCCAACAACAGGTGCACTTCTGTAGGGCAGTGGAGCTCTAAAACATCCTTGCAGACCATATGCCGTTTACAGACCCTTACCCGGCAAAGGGCATTGTATTGGGCATGTACTGCAACGCACTACTCTACAGAGGGAAGGTACTTGGAAGTGCATGGGAAGGGTCCGTTCGGGAGCATGTTAATGACTGGGCCTCTATAGTTGAGGGCCACCCAATATTTCCATCTCTCAGCAAGTCCCCTATGGTATCCATGCAGGTGCTGCCCCTTGCGTACCGGGCCTTGCCTGCCGTTCCTTCTGTGGCATGTGTTAGAAGACCAAAATAAATAGAAATTAACTGGGAAAGGAAAAAAGGGAAATAAAGAAAGCTCCTTTTAGAGACGAGCCATGGGATTGCCAATGTACGGATGCAGGGCGGGGCGCACCGTATACGCTCCACACAATGTGTGCAAAATCAAGGGAGGTGTGCCACTCTGCAAAACACCGTAGTGGAATCAGGTGGAAAGGGGTTCGCTGTAGAAAGAGGTTTCATTACATGTTGAAGAGTTTAAGTGCACAACACTTACTACAAAAATTCTTCCACTACTTTCAACAAGGGCAGCAAGGCAATTTGGATGGGGCGTGTAGAAATCGGGATGGCAGGAATAGTAAAATGAACGTTATTGGTGGAGAAAACTTATCGTGCTGTGAAATGTCATATTCCCATTTGTGAAGTACGCCATTGGCACATGTTGTAGAAAGGCACAAACAGACTTCTTCACAATGTAACGTGCTTTCTCCATTTGCGGACCAAATGAAAAATAATGCAGCCACATCGGTGTCTGCGTAATGCGATAGAAAGTTATGCAGGAGATCGGAAACAGACGCAGGACTTGGGCAAGTGCCTCCTTCATCACAAACGTCACTGAAACTCGTGTAATATGCTGTTCAATTTTCCCTCCACAATGAACAATAATAATGTTGGCATGATCGCATGTCACCAGAGTGTCACACAGATAAACAAAAATCAGTCACTTCATTGTAGGTACTCCATAGCACTACACATCCACATGATAGAATCCAAAATGAGAAGCCAGTGCACAGTGTTTTCCATTCATTTTCAATCAATGCATTTCAAACTCCCCTAAAACCTGCACGCTGTGACTCGTGAAACACACAGTCACAACCACACCCTCTGTATTTCTGTCGACCAATACACTGCGTACCACTGTATGTGCGTACACACCACATCCAGAAACCTTATTGACCAATCCCGTAGCCTATAGATGCCCATTTCTATGGCCCTCATCTGCAAAAGGGGCGTATATAACACATGCAACCCTGCAACTATCGCAATATCCGCTGACTTTTCGTGCTGTGCACGTGTGCGAGTGGGGGAATAACTTTCAACTGGGGTAGGGGATTTCGTTAGTTGTGGCAGCTCTGAAAATAGCATTTTTTTTGTTGGTGCTTCCATTGTGGTAGGTGTGCTTCCCACAGTACAGTAAAGCAGGGGCAGTCCTTCTCCCCTCTCCACTGTTCTTCTTCCCACACTCCCTCATTGAGGATTGTGAAATATTCACACATACATGCACCATTCACAGCCAAGAAGTCTGCATTCAACACTATCATTTCAGTATAACACTCCATATTTACCGTTCAACACTCTGAGTACACATCACGTGTGCTTCCAAAGCACCTTCCGTACAAAGGTGTGGGGGAAGAAACAACAATGTCAGCATCCAAAATCATCCAGAGCAGCACCCATCATGCCTTTAACCATGCATAGAAGAGTCTACTGCTTGCCGACTATCAACACAACATAATTGGGCCATGCATGAGAACATCTAGCCATAAATCACAATCCACAAACGTAACATAGCCAGCTGCACTTCTAAACAACCCCAGCATCATAACACAGCGATGCATGGAAACATGTCACAGTAAGCAGATTCCACAAACATGCCACTGCCTCCGCCACCCCTACCCACTTCCATGCACAAAGTATTATGTCACTGGCAAACAAACTGCACAATCCTCACAACATTAGGCCTACTCCCAGGAAGCTGCACAAATCAGAATTTCCACGCACATCGCACATTCACTTCAACCCTACCCTCTTGTATACTGACAGTGTTCCAACACTGCATCCAGTGGGCACACTCCAAGACTTTTCATTGCACAATCTCCAGCAAGAGAAATCACATGGGTAGTTCCCAATTTTTTGGTAAAGGGGGAACAGACTCTCACTGGGAAGGTAAGCAAAAACACTCAGAAAGTGAGCCTGATTACCTCTCTCTGTACCCGCTGTAAGACCCAACAGTCCTTTGCATTTGTGTTGTTCGCTATATTAGTCAAAACATGTTAACCATGTCATGCCAGTTCTTTTATACCTTAAAACAAAGTTTATTCATTCATCAATACATCATAAATAATAAAAATGTTTACAATTGTTTATGTGCACTTTCCGCAAGACACATCAATATAAAACGATCTCAATTGTCAGTGATTTATTACATCCAGATTTAACCAGATAGTGGGGTTAGTAAGTGACACATACTTATATGTACACAAATTGACTTTAAGATTTTTCAAGCTTTCTTAAATTTGTCAATTGTTTTATTTCAGTTGTTCAATAGAGGGACAGTTAATACAGTCTCTCATAAGGTTTGGATTGTTGTTATATATCCACTAGATATGTCTACATATATTTTAGTTAAGGTAATCTATTAGACACTATCAATAGTGTCCATTCCTCTTGTTCTAGCCCTCTTCAGGACAAGTATATTTCTTGAATGTAAGTGAAGTAATCACAAAGGCCCCATTAGTTCTTGCATCGTAGCCACTACAAACCAAAACATATAAAATAGAATTTAAAAGCAAAACTGGACAGACATGGTTCAGGGTTATATGTCCCTAAGATTGCAAAAGACTGACCTGGTCAATGTTTTCAGTCAGAGTCGAGCTTTTTAACTTAACCAAACAGGTTTCTTCCCTTCGTATCCTAGAGGGGCTGCTTCATTCAGCTAGCTACTTTTGTTTGTTCCTCGGTGGAAGGTGATATGTTTTTCTTCCTATCTATGACACATGAAAAAAACAAAATGTGTCATTCTCTAAGGGATTTTTATTATTCACGCAATAACTGATTATCAGAGTCTGCAAAATATTACTAACCTTGGATGGTTCTAATAGCACAGCTTAATTTTGTAGATCAATTTTCTTCTTCCACATCATTGGAAGGCGAGTAGTGAACTTCACAGGTTAAAGTCGCCTCGCAATATTTTTTCTCTTTTTTTAGCAGCGTCACTATAATATACCAATGCCTATCAATCCATTACTCCGCTGCATACTCGTGTCATTCTTTTTTAGAATATTTGTGTTTGTCTGCTATTTATTGGATTCATGCATATTCTGCTTGATGCCTGTGCTCAAAATATCCTCGTTTATTATTTTTCTAGTGGCTTGTTAATTCTTTGCACAACCGCATGTTATACGGACATTTCTAAATTCAGAATATCTTTTTGCATTTTTACCATTGTCAATCTCGCACTTGACACAATATCCTATTCATACTTTATATCGCATTCATAGTTTTACTTATGTTTCAATTCACTGTGATCTTTGTATTATTCTTCCTTGTTATCTCGCCCGCGTTAATTTCAGACTGACTCAATCCGATGGACAAACCGGAAGTCCCTCAGATTGCTTACCTTGCTTATGATGCTACCACGCCATCTTGAAATTCTAACACATGACTCATATAAAGATTCCTCATTCCACTGAAGAGTTCAGGCCATTCCTCACTGTTTCCATGTTGTACACCCATTTTTGCTCACAATTTTTTAATACAAGATCTCTGTCCCCACCATGCTTTGATGTATGCACGAATTATAAACCAAGAGATATCAGTAGGTTTATGTTTAAGCCGAACATAGTGTGCTACAAACGGTTTATTGTCTATTTGATTTCTGATGCCTATTCGCTGTCTCACTGGGTGTTTAGTTTTTCCAATGTATAGTAAGTTGCAGGGACAATTAATCCCATAAACAAACCACTGTGATAGGCAATTTGTAAATGTATTTAGGTGCCATTCTTTCCCCTTGAGATCAATACCTTTAAAATTTTTAGTTAGCGGACAAACAGAGCAATTACCACATTTAAAATGTCCCACAACAGGGAGAAGATCCCATAAAGTTCTCTGTCTATCCGTGGCATGTTTGTCTTCAGGATAGGTATGGACAAGACTGTCTTTCAAATGTCTTTGCCTTTTAAATGCGAACCTATGTGGAGCTGGGTTAAAGTCCACTCTTTTAATGATGTGTCAGTTCTTCATAATGGTCTTACATTGGCAATGGGCCTCATTCCGACCCTGGCGTTAACCAAGGCGCTATTAGCGCCTTGGTTGACGCCGGTATCTTTCCGACTCCGCCATGGTGAATGGTGTAATTACCGCCCCATTCCAAGGTTGGCGGGGGCAGTAATTCCCCATTCACCATGGGCCCTTCCCAGTTCCCATTTTTGCCCCATAGGGCTCAATGGGAATGGGGAAGGCGCTAATTACGGCACCGTAAATTACGGTGCCGTAATTAGCTCCTAGGTCCCTTTGCGGATTGGTTTTTTAACACCTGCAAAAAGCAGGCGTTAAGTACCAACCCGCAAAGGGAACTCGGAATAGGGCGGTAAGGGTTTAACGGCACCGGTCTCGTTACCGGTGACCGTTAACCCTTACCGCCCTACTCGGAATGACCCCCAATGACTTATGAGGCTAAACATGCTCATGCATATTATTCTTTCCACATTAGTTCTTTGTGTTGGGTTGAGACATGTATCCCTATTTGTATTTTTCGTTCATTTATATGCAATATGAATCTGTTTTATGGGATATCCCTGATCTCTTAGTCGTTGTTTTAAAACTTTCCCATGGATTTCGTAGTCTGACATTCGCGTACAGTTTCTTCGAACTCTCAGGAATTGGCATATTGGAAGATTCTCTTTGAGGCTAGAAGTGTGGTAGCTGTGGTATTCGAGCAACATATTTTTGTCTGTTGGCTTTTTGAATAACACCGTTTCCAACCGGCCTTCGTTAGAATTTACAATTTCTAAATCCAAGAAAGGCATTCTCTTAGTATCATGATTCATAGTAAAGCTGATATTTTCATTTTGCTGGTTCAGCCATACTGTAAACTCTGTCAATATTGTTATAGAACCTCTCCAAATTAGGAAAATGATATCGATATATCGATGCCAAGCAAACATGTTCTCACTATACGGGTTGTTCTGATGATATATCGTGTTTCTCTCGAGATTACCCATATAGTGATTTGCAATACCTGGGGCGAAGGTAGCCCCCATACTTGTTCCATGTTTTGGATTATATTATGTCCCTTCATATAGGAAGAAATTCTCAGTGTGTGCCAACCTTGCGCATTCGAGTACCAATGCAGTTGGGACTTCAGATAAAGTTGTAATCCGTTAATTTAGATATTGCTCAAAGACATGCATGCAGTCTAATTGGGGGATACTCATGTACAATGATATTACGTCGAGTGTCACTAAAGTACCTCCAGGGAGGGTTTGAATTTTTTCTAGAATTTTTATCATACTTGTCATATCTTTAATGCATGACTTCATCTTTTGTACAAAAGGCCTAAGGAACCATTCAACATAGATAGACAGCAGTTCTAATATAGAATCAATGGCTCACACAAAGTGTCTTCCAGGTGGTTTCGTTCTATTTGTATGGACTTTTCATAAAATGTAAAAGGCTGGTGTTGTTGGATTTAGCTTTCTTAGGAAACTCTTTTCATCCTGGCTGATCCATCCTTCTTGGAAGTCATGGGTCATCAGGCTTTGGATTTCATCTTTTAATCTGGGGTGGGGTCTGTCTGTAATTTACAGTAGAATTTTTGGTTATCTAGCTGATGTTGGACCTCAATGTCATAAGCTATTTTGTCCCATAACACAATCCCACCTCCTTTGTCTGCAGGCTTTATTACAAACAAATGATTTTCTTGTACATTTTTCAAGGACTGTCTTTCTTCTTTGGACAAGTTATCTTGGGACACACTTTTCTTTTTTAACAATTTTTGTGTTTCATCAATCATTATTTTTTCAAAGCCACTATAGCTGGCTTCACCACTTACTTTGCCAGGTAAGGGTCTGCAGTGCAGCATATGGTCTGCAAGGATGTTTTAAGGATCCGCTGCCATACAGCAGTGTCCCTGTTGTTGACAGGAGCAGATGTGGACAATGCTGCACAAGAATTTAACCTACTGCATTGTTGGAAGGGCAGTACCCTGCCCACTGGTGCCTTGTGTTTCGAATGCAGTTCTCGTCACGTGCTGTACAGACATTTCATGGTACGGTAGACCACCATTCACGGAGATGAATGAATTCTGAATTACAAGAATGCTTACAACAAGGAGAAACGCACCTTTGTTATGTGGGGGAGGAAGATAATTATTCAGCGTGCCCTATGTGGCTGCAGTACTTTTCAAACTACCACTGATATCCTTTGCGATCCGAAGAATCTGCTGTTTGCTTACTTGTCTTTACATGCACTTGTATGTGATTGACCAAACCGCACCAGCTTTGCCATTTTGCAGACTTACTACAGACTGTCACACCTACGGTTAACTATTTTCTCCAACTCTACGACCCACTGGCGAACCCTTGACACTTTCCGTCACGGTGCTCACTGCAGAGGCGGTGTGTCTTTTTCACGGGTCATGGGAAGGCAAGCTGCACATCAATCAAATGAATGTGACATTTACCATGCCCAGCGTACACTAGAGGTTGCTGTTCCTTGTTTCCAGTGGGCCTCATACAGTCAGGCGTCCTGCAGCCATAAATTGGTAGGTTTGCACAGCAAACCATGTAGTCCCCAGGACTTCTTGAAATGTGGTACCCTACCATATGAATCCTTAGGGCTGGTGACAGAGGCAGTGTTCTGGCACACAGAGGATGTCCTACGCATGTGCATACCTGTCCAACGGACAGACGTGCGCTCCCACAACTAATTAAAGGTGCATTAGAAGATGCGCCCATGCAGCCAGTACTGGAGTCCTACGGATACCTGCATTGTGATTGCACATACGCCGGCCAGGTGCAGTCTCTCTAGGAAACCTCCATATTGCTTACCTGAAGCCACCTCGAACAGTAATGTGCCCCACAGACTCACCGTGCAAAGTTAACACAAAAAGAAAAACAACTCGCACACTCACCAACACTTAACATGTACACCTCTCATTTCAAAGATATACAGACAATATTAGGAAAGGGAAGGGCTAGCACAAATGGATACATACACTGGGGAATTTGGGCTTTCACAAGTTCGTCATGAGGGCAGCCAAGGATTCCGTGAAAAAACGTTGTTAACTTGACTTTATGGGTCAGTTCCGCTACCAAAAACCTATCACCTTTACAGAAAACACTGCGCAAAAGCAACGTTCTGGTTGCAGAGCCCTACTAAAAACCTATGAAATTCACTAACAAAAAACCTTATTAAACGGACATTATGGTTAAGTTGCGCTACTAAAACCTATCCCCTTTACTGAAAAAAACTATGCCAAATGACGGTCCTGGTTACAGTGTCCTACTAAAAACCTATCAAATTAACTGACAAACAACGTTGTTACAGGGACGTTATGGTTCAGTTGCCCTAACAAAAACCTATCAAATTCAGTGCCACAAGTACACAAAAGGACCATTATACTTACTTTGCACTAATAACAACCTATCCATATTATGGTTAAAAGTAAAACCGGAAAATAAAATAGAAATTTGCCAGTTATGGTAAACTAAGCAACCATAACTCGCACCACCACTGTGCACTGATAAGACTAACACCCATGACATCAAACATGACATCACAAATGTCATTGATGACATCACTGATCACATCACATGTCTGGCTCCCTCTTTTTTTGTTCACTGAGATATATAGGCCAGGTGGTTTTCTTCACTGACAGTCTGTCGAAATAGAAAGTATACCGTGCCTCCTATTGTAATAAATATATTTAATATTGGCCTACGCCAAGCTGCTCGAAAGTCGCTTGCGAATGAAATCTGTGATGCAAGGTCCTGACCTTAAATCCATGTGGGCCGCCATTTTAGGTCAAGCCGCCATTTTAGGATTCGTTGTGTAAAAGTCACCCTGTGAGCTAAAATGGTGGACGATGTCATTCCAGAATGCAACATGGCCGCCTTGACCTCTGTACATAGCTAATATGTAATTTGCCTGCAGGCCACTTGTTGAGGTCATGAACTGAGACCTTGTCCTTCACTGACCTATGTGTAGAAGGATTACTAGTACAATGAAAACTAATCCGCAAGCATATGTTGAGACAATGTATTCAAATACTGAACGAAGAACATCTGTTTAACTACATTGTATTAATGTTTAAGAAAGCCTGCATGGAATACTTTAGAATACACAGTGATTGCATACGCTTGTTGATACATGTATTAAAGGCAAACCAGTTATATGCGGTTGAGACTTGGCACGAACTCTAGATCGGTGATGTATTAAAAGGAATATTAACCCGAAGTGGGGCTGGGCATCGCGCCCACTAAAATGTATGAAAAGCGAATGCATTCTAATGTACAGGGTCTCTCACTGAACACACTGAACCACGCTGGAGTTTGTTGTATTGTACTGAGGGCCGATAGCTATCCGATTTTGCTGTTTTTGTAACTGGATTCAGTATAAAATAAAGTACTTTGTATGTTCCTTTGTAACCCATGTTCGGTGCATTTCCTTTAGGGGTACTCAGCCTCGATATTCTTTTTCTGTTTTCACAGTTGGCATCCGAATAGGGACCCTCAAGATTGATGCTGGATTGTTGAAGGTTGACACACGCTATCGGACCAGGATCGGACAGTGTGACATAAGGGGCCCCCTGAACGAGACGCGACACCTCAACAGCGCTGCATGGCCCGATCCTTGGACGATAAGCGTGTGGTCCGAGACGGAATCTTGACGAGGGTCCACTTATCGAGGCGGGCAGATTTTCCGAAATCACCATACACGAGGTAAGATTAGTTAGGTAAGATTCTTAGAAGTACCGATCGGTCCTCATTAGGTTTGGTCAGGTGAGTCGTGACCCGATTCTTAATTTAACCCTGACAATTTGAATTTTGGCGCATTGTATCTGCAGACACAATTATTGACCAGGTAACACCAAGAATTTGAGATATGCCTGGGAAATTGTCTACCTGCTTTAGGGCATTATTCCGCAGTGATAGACAATCTTTGGAATTTAGCCGTCCCGCACCACAGGAGGGGTCGCCGGCATGTACTATGTACTGTAAATATGGCATTGGAAGTGAAGTATTTAATGATATTTGGCACAGACAAACCAGACATGCCTCCGAACTTCAGTGGCCAATCAATGGTAGTTTTGAGATCCCTCGTATTGAACATTTGGAGTCAGTCTTGTTAAAGAAAAAGGCTAGACCTGCAGCATTTGATGTTTTGCAGAATTGGAAAAAAGAAGCGTTGCAACAACTTAAAGGTAAAGAGAAACATGCACGTCGTCATAAAACGAACGCTGAAAAAGCATTGTTATATGACCAAAACAAACAGTCAGAGGCGACTAAAAATATGGAGAGGACTTTCTCACTTGGAATTCAGAAAATCTATCCTTCTAAAGATCTTCATATTTCTGATGAGTTTATTGACAAAATATTAAATGAACGAAGGCCTGGTGCCTCTGCGCCACCTCCGTATGTTCCTCTTCCCACTGCTGTACCTCTTCCTGCTGTTATTCCTGCTCTTCCTGCTCAACCTGTTGCTCCTATTCCTCCGGTTTTTGTCCCTCCACCTGCTCCTCCGCCTCTTTTTATCGCACCAGTTATAGTACCTCCATCAAATTTGCCTGCTTCCTCTCTTCCAAGTGGTCCTGAGCCACTTGTAATCGATCGAGGTACAGGAACAAAAGTTGTCACTCGCAATACTGTACCGCCGGAGAAGAAACGTGAGTTAATTGCATGGGCTAAGCATTGTATGGAGAAGGAAGATCAAGCTAGCGTTTTTGCCACACTTTGTAATACGGATAGTTTTCCTGAGAAAAATGTTTTTATTGAAGGTTTAGGAATTCAGTTATGTATAATGTGGGGAAGATTAAATAATGCGGATGTTCCGCAAGGGTTAAGGGATCTAAATACTCTAGCGCTTTCTAGAGACACTGTGGAGAAGGTAAATGAGCATGTCGAGAGGTTATTTGGGTACAGAAAGGAGTTTGAAAAGTTACAGAATGAGGATGATGAAGAGGAGAATATGTATGTACAGAAACGGTTCCTTCCGTGTCGTAAACCGATATCGGAAGAAATGTGAATTTGTAAGAAAGACGCGATTAGATGGATTTCAGACATAACGATAACTCCAGTTGAGGTATATGACACATATAGTCAATATACGTTGGAAATGCAGAGGAAAGTGATACAGGTAATGGTAGAATACCTGCAGGATGAATGTGTAAAAAGGAAGATTAGTTGTCCCACAGAGTTATTGAGCATTTATAAGAGAGCTTTTTCACTTGACACTTCTTTGACTGCTTTAGCGCTCAACTTGGCTCTGTTGCTTAGTAAGCGTTCGGAGTCGCCTATTTCTCAGTTGCCTATGAGAGAGGTTCCTCCGACATTTGTCCCGAAGGTTGAGGTTGCGGCCAATGCTGTAAATAATATAGTCGCTGTGAACATTCCTGCACATTATGTATCACAGTTTGTTCACGTCCCATTCTCAAGACAGGAAGTGAATACTATTAGGCAACCTATCCCCGATATTAGGAAAAATCCGACAGGGTTCTATAAAGAGATGGAATCCGTTTTGCAGTCCTCAGTGTTCACCTTAGGTGACATTGATTTGTTGTTTCCTGTACTCCAGCCCGTAGATTTATGGAAACAAGTTAGAACTATTGACGATGTACCCGGGTTGGGAGATACATGGGCGAATATAACCAGACTCGATGGGGAAAGGCCAGCTGGCGAAAGACCGCAACAGGTGATATTAACTCTGCCTGACAGAATCATTGCTAAATTAAAAACCATAATTCCCGAAAAGAGAATTATTTGGGACAAGCTTACGGCCTGTGTCCAAGGAAAGTCTAAAGGTGCTACCGAGTTCTTTAATCGGTTCGAACAAGTATTCTCGGAATTCAGTGGACAAGACTTAGGAACAGAGTCTGGGAAAAGATTATTTGTGGACAAATTTGTACGTGTATTGCTGCCTGACATCCAGTCACAAATGATGTCTTCTGAGAACACTTGGCAGGCGAAATCACAATCAGAAGTACTGCACATGGCTCAGTACTATGAGAACCGTGTCAATAATGAAAAAGATAGGATTGAAAAACGGAAAGGCGATTTAAAAACTAAAGTGCTATTGCAGCAAATTGTTAGGGGCCCCAGAGGGGGTAGGTCTCAGGTTAGAGGTCAGTATGTCCCTCAGGGGAATGTGCCCTTAGGTACTGTGAATATTAACCAGTGTGCTAATTGTCGTTGAGAGGGTCATTGGCGAGCACAATGCCCCGTCCTTCAACAAAGATTGAATAATACATTTGGTAATATGGGTAGGCGATCTAGAGGTCACCCGGGCGTAGGGGGCCCTGGTAGAGGTCAGTTTACACAGGACCCTCAGCAACTTTTTTCATAGGACAATCAGACTCCGAGTGCGGACACCAGGAATATATTTGATCATCCTTCCGCTCCATATTTATCTGAAGAGCTTCCTTTTGATGATATTCTGTTTCGTTAGGATTGCCCGAAGCAGGGTTTGGACCTACACCTATTCCCGTCAATCAGAAAGGTCCCTACATTGAAATGGTGGTGGGAAATAGGAAACATCAGTTTTTGATAGACACTGGAGCACAGAAGTGTTCCATTGATCATTCGCGGGTTCCAAACATTCCACTGTCAGGGCAAACCAATGTTTCTGTAGGGTTTTCCGGTACACCAGTTGTTTGTCCGGTTTCTGTGCCGGTACCTATTTCTTTGGGTCCCTTTACGGACCAGTGTCCATTTCTGTTGACTTTGGATTGCGGAGAGAACTTGCTGGGGTTGAATTAATTGCAGTGATTTACTGTTCTTCTGATGGAGTACGCTTGACGATTTCACCACAGCAATTTTCTGCCTCGCAATTTTTGACTAGACCTTTGCCTCCAGAATTCATTGATGTACCAGAGAGCTTGTGGGCTGTCGACGACAATGATGTTGGCGTTTTACAGATTGAGCCTGTTAAGATAGTTTTGAAACATGGAATTGAGCTGCCACGCCTTCCCCAGTATAAGATTTCGGTTTAGGACGAGCAAACTTTGAAATGTATTGTTTTGATTTTGTGCATCGCGGTGTGATTGAAGAAATTTCAGGAATTTTGTGTAATAGTCTGATTTTACCCGTGTACAAGAAAGGCGTTAATGTAATTCCATTCCGTTTTATAATTGATTTACGTGCATTTAATAAAGTTGTGGCACCACAATTTTCAATTGTGCCTGATGTAACGACAATCCTAACCATGATTCCAGCTACAGCTACTTACTTTAGTGTTGTGGACTTAAAGAATGCGTTCTTTAGTATTCCTATACACAAGGATAGTAGATATTTGTTCGGGTTCACCTTAGGGGGATGCTCGTTTACATTTACTCGTGCACCTCAAGGGTACACAGAGAGTCCTAGTATTTATAGTAGGGCTTTGAAAGAACAACTTGATACCCTTGAATTGCCCTCTACCTGTACTTTGCTCCAGTACGTTGACGATTTGCTTCTAGCTGCTGACTCTGAGAGTGCCTGTAAGGAGGACACTGTGTTATTAATTATTCATCTAGCTAAGCATGGTCACAAAGCTTTGCTCAAAAAATTTCAATATTGTTGTCAGGAGGTCGCCTATTTAGGCTATCTACTGTCAAAGGAGGGAAGAAGATTGACACCTGAAAGAATAAAACACATTTCTGGCATGTCTGTCCCAAATACACAGAAGGAAGTTAGGGCCTTGATAGGTTTGGCTTCTTACTGTAGGTTGTGGATCCCGAATTTCTCACTAGTGATCAAACTGATGGTGGCTTTGACAAAGAAGGGCATTTCTTCGCCATTGCCATGGAACGCGGTACACCAGCAGTCATTTGACTTGCTTAAGACTGCATTATGCTCTGCACCAGTTTTGGGCACACCAAACTATGAAAAGGCCTTTGTGTTGTTTGTGCATGAATGTGATGGATGTGCTTTGGCTGTTTTAATGCAGGAACATGGAGGGAAGAATAGACCGTGCGGTTACTATTCTTCCGCCCTTGGTCCTGTAGCATGCGCTTTGCCAAGATGTTTGCGCGCTGTCGCTGCTGCTTCCGCATCTGTAAAACAGAGTAAGGGAATGGTCCTAGGCCATGATCTAACCCTGATGGTGCCTCACTCTGTAGATGTTCTATTGAACCGAACTCAAACACAACACCTCACTTCTGCACGGTTGACAAGATATGAATTGATCTTGTTTGCTCCTCACATTCAAATGAAGAGGTTTTGTGTCCTTAATCCGGCTGAACTCCTACCTTTTCCGCAATATACTACTTGCGGCGATGAAGAGTCACATGATTGTTTGTATACGACCGAACAAGAAACAAAGGGTAGAGTTGATTTGAAAGATACTCCTTTGGATAATCCGCAAGGAGAGCTGTTTTGTGACGGCTCCTGCTTTAAACTTCTGGATGGTACATCCACAGCCACTTGTGCAATCACTACATTGAGCACGGTTGTGGAAACGAAGAGAATTGCACATAATTCTGCGCAGGCCGCAGAGATTATAGCATTGACCCGAGCTTGTGAACTTTCCAAAGGGCTTGCAATAAATATATATACTGACAGTCAGTATGCCTTTGGGGTGGTTCACAACTTTGGGAGGCTTTGGTCAGAAAGAGGGTTCCTAACTTCGCATGGCACCAAGATTCAACATGGCTCCCTAATAGTGCAACTACTCTCAGCGCTTGCGCTCCCTACTCAGTTAGCAGTTATGAAATGTGCAGCACATCGAAAGATCGTAGATGATATTGGAAAAGGGAATGCTTTCACTGATCAGATAGCTAGACAAACTGCCACAGATCTCTTCACGGAGTTGTATGTTTCAAGGGAGACTGTAGATGCCTATGTAATGGATGAGGGTGTTGGGTCTGTGCGGGATATCCAAGCTGATGCCACAATGGAAGAGTCTAAGAGGTGGGCTGAAGGCTTGGGGAAACTTGATGATGATGGGTGGACATGGTCGAAGGAAAATGGCTGTTACCTGATGCCTATATCATGATTATGGTTGTCATGGCACACGGCCCTACACATGTTTGTGCCCAACAGATTACGAAAATGTTAGAAAAAGTTTGGGCAAATGACAAGATTTTGAAAATTGCCCAGCGCTATGTCCAGAACTGCATAATTTGCCTACAACACAACGTGGGAAAGGGGATATCAACTCCAAGGGGAAGTTTTGGCCCACATTCTGTCCCCTTCGAAGTTATTCACTTTGATTTCATTGAAATGGAACGATGCAACAATTTAAAGTATGTCCTTGTGGTCATTTGTGCCTTTAATAAATGGGTTGAGGCTTTCCCTGTTAAAGATGCTACAGCCATGACCACTGCGAAAACCATGTTAAAGGAGTACTTCCCCCGGTTCGGTTTGCCGAGAGTTATCTGGTCGGACAATGGTCCACATTTTGTCGCCACTGTAATTCTACAGATATGTACAGCGTTACGAATCGACAAACGGTTCCATTCGGCCCGACATCCTCAGAGCGCCGGACTAGTAGAAAGACACAACAGTATCATCAAGAACAAGCTCGCTAAGACGTGTGCCAGTACCAAACTAAAATGGCCAGATGCCTTAAAGATTGTGTTACTAGCCATGCGTACAACCCCTCAAACTAAGACTGGGCTCTCTCCATTTGAGGTGGTAATGGGGAGACCTGCCAATATCTGGAATCTTCCAAAATGTCGAACTTTAAAGAATGTTGAAAATGTACTACTTTCAGATTATTGTAGCCAATTGACTAAAAACCTGTATTTGATTTATCACTAGGTACGAGAAGCTTTACCTGTATGATACGAGGGCCCGGGCCACGGCATACGGCCTGGGAGTTGGGTGCTCGTCAAATCATTTGAGCGCACCTCCTGCCTCGCACCTCGCTGGCGTGGGCCATTCCAGGTCCTGTTGGTCACCCAGACAGCGGTGCAGGTAGCTGGACGAAAGAACTGGATCCAGGCGTCACACATCAAGAAACTTCCTCGCCCTGTGCCACATGCTACAGAAGAAACAGAACCCCTCGCTGATACTGCAACCAATGATCCCAAAGCAGTAAGCAGCACTGAGTGTGTCGGAGAATATCTCTGAGCCCGGGAGGCTTGGGGAAGCTGCCATTTTGTCTCCACACTCTCCACAAATTTTGCACCCGGAAACGGCTGTTTCAGATTCAGCCTCTTCACTTGCCTCCGACACGTTGCTTCCAGCAGGAAGTGACGACATATTGTTTACGGATCAATCAGTACCAGGAAAAGTTCAATATAATTTGCGACCACGAAGATAGACTTACGGCACGGTTCAGCTGTGCATTCGGAGAAGGAAAAGAGTCATCGAGGGCTCGCGTTTGCCCAAATTTGAGGAAAAAAAGGGATTCTGTTGGCTAGGGCTGTGGAAGGACTAAGAAATCGCACGACCGGGGGGTCGCCAACAACGAACATTGGGGTTTCCATCCAAAGACTACAATGCCTGCTACTGCCACAGCTCGTATTGGACTTATAAATAAGGGGGTGACCAACTGGGACAATGGACAAAATGCCTGGGCTCCCAAAACGTATTGTTGTATTCTTATAACGATATTTGGGTTTTTAATAGTCACTGCCTTAGGATTATGGTACCTCGAGGAAAATCACTCTTTAGAACTTTTGTTGCCTACTGAAAGTGCACCCATTGTTCCTACTCCCTTTGTACATTTGCACACTTTATCCCCTCGGGATTCCCAGCACAGACAAAGGTACCACAATAATACTCTACTACTTATCATGAATGCTACACATGCCATTTTTAATAAATCCAACTGCTGTGTCTGCTCACATTTACCACAACACGGGATAAGGGGCTAGGTTGGTATATTCATCCTTTACCGTTGACAACTGCCTGCTATGCTTCTCTTAGAGCACTGTTCTTTGGCCGATGGAATGATAGCATCTCAGGGAACTTTGATGGCACCAATTTGAATAGTTTTGAGAAGCGTGTCTTGACTCCCCTGGGATGCTCACTTTTTGCAAACAGGAGTAAACCGAATGTTGCTTCTATTAGGCCTTCTGACAAACTGTCTCGTCCTTTCCAATCTTTGATTTCCTTTAAAATGGCTCTGATAGGCAATAAGGATGCCATGCCTCCTTCTTACACTGTTAACCATAGCCCCGATTCAGTTTCTTTTTGCCTACAGAGGAATGGAACTCAGTCAATGGGAACATTTTTAGGTTGTGCCAATGTTGCAAATTTGACTGGGGAGAACAGACCTGTGTATGTAGGCAAACCTATCTACTTTGTCTGCGGTAATGTAGCATTCCCATGGTTGCCTAGGGATTGGCAGGGAACCTGTTTTTTAGGGAAGCTGTTACCTGCCGTGTTTAAAGCTAGTACAAAAGAAGTTTCGAAGGCTCGTCCATGGCAGGATGGGAATGGTGACACCCCAGCACAAGTCTTGGGAGATATAGCTAAATCAGTTGTGCCATTTTGGGGGCAGATAGCAAATTCAGAAGATATCAGAAAACTAGCAAGAGTACTGGAGAGGACCATCAACCGGACCACGGACATACTCTATAATATGTATGACGTTAGAACAAAAGGCGATAAGATTAGTACCACTTCAAAATCGAATGGCATTAGATGTCATTCTAGCTGAGCGTGGTGGAGTATGCAAATTAGTGGGGTCCGCTTGCTGTGTTTTCGTACCAGATTCCTCCCCAACTATCTTCAAGGCAATACAGAATCTGCACGTCCTTAGTTCCCAGTTCCCGAGGGAAACTGGGATCTGAGCGCTTGGTTCTGGGACTTCTTGCGATCTTGGGGTTGGAAGGTGCTTTCAGTTTTATTGATTATTTTGGGAATACTGTTGTTTCTTTGTTGTTGTATTCAGTGTCTGCCTGGTATGTGTTCAATACTAGGGGGATGTTGCGCATGAGCGATAGGTTCGATAGAACATAAAGTGCATGCCCCAGATAAGACTTCCAAAGAATACGTATTGAAGGATATTTTAGCTAAAGACCTGATGGCAATAGATATTTCTGATAGTGATTCAGGGTGCATGGACAATGATGCATGGAGTTATTTGCAAGAAGATCCAAAGTAGTTTTAGCACTTGGCATAGACCAAAAGGAGGGTTTGTCGAAATAGAAAGTATACCGTGCCTCCTATTGTAATAAATATATTTTATATTGGCCTACGCCAAGCTGCTCGAAAGTCGCTTGCGAAAGAAATCTGTGTTGCAAGGTCCTGACCTTAAATCCATGTAGGCCGCCATTTTAGGTCAAGCCGCCATTTTAGGATTCGTTGTGTAAAAGTCACCCTGTCAGCTAAAATGGTGGACGATGTCATTCCAGAATACAACATGGCCGTCTTGACCTCTGTACATAGCTAATATGTAATTTGCCTGCAGGCCACTTGTTGAGGTCATGAACTGAGACCTTGACCTTCACTGACCTATGTGTGGAAGGATTACTCGTACAATGAAAACGAATCCACAAGCATATGTTGAGACAATGTATTCAAATACTGAACGAAGAACATCTGTTTAACTACATTGTATTAATGTTTAAGAAAGCCTGCATGGAAAACTTTAGAATACACAGTTATTGCATACGCTTGTTGATACATGTATTAAAGGCAAATCAGTTATATGCGGTTATTTGAGACTTGGCACGAACCCTAGATCGGTGATGTATTAGGAATATTAACCCGAAGCGGGGCTGAGCATTGCGCCCACTAAAATGTATAAAAAGCGAATGCATTCTAATGTACAGGGTTTCTCACTGAACACACTGAACCACGCTGGAGTTCGTTGTGTTGTACTGAGGGCCGATAGCTATCCGATTTTGCTCTGTTTTTGTAACTGGATTCAGTATAAAATAAAGTACTTTGTATGTTCCTTTCTAACCCGTGTTCAGTGCATTTCCTTTTGGGGTACTGAGCCTCAATATTCTTTTTCTGTTTTCACAAGTCAGGAACTAAAAAAGCAAAAGGTAGTATATTTGTAGACCATACCCTTTTCATAGGTTCTTACACTACATTCCTTAGGGATCAGTCACATCATATGATACATATACATAGGGGAAGAAGCAAGCCTAAAACACAGCAATCATTTCTGTGCATGAAGGTAAGCAGTTAGGTTATGAACACTTTCTGGTAATGCTGCAGCTTTTTTGCTTACTTTACTTTCTCTGTATATGCTTATATTTGTATCCGTTGTGGTCTCTTTATGTTGTATGTGTAGTAGTACAATTATGTAGTAAGTGAGGGATTGGTAGCTGTTAAAATGGATTTCTGAACTCTGTCCTGGAGGGGCAGAGGTTCAGAAGGCCAGCCTAGTTTCTTGGAACAGGGTAACCTCTGGACAAGCCAGACCAATCAGGGTAGCGATTGCGATGGTCAAGACTAGGTCTCAAGAGGGGTGAGGGTGACTGAAAGCCTGCAATGAGCACACAAAGCAAGGACACTTACAAATTACTCCAAACAGGCGTTATATTAAAGATATATACACATTTATTACAAGGCCTTTGTAACATTGACTGTAGCGAGAAATCACAATAAAACTCAAGTAAACCAACACATACCAATCCAATACAATATATATACAAATACAAACAAGTCTAACGAGTTAGACGCACGAAATGTGTAGACCACCTAGATGGGGAGGAAAACAGGCAGTGCGAATAATAATTAGACTCAGTCCGCCTTCAGAGGCACCTGACTAAAAGGAAGTCCAAGCCCTACGAAGAGTGGAGCCTTGTGCTCAAAAGTACCTGCACACGCTGGTGCCAACGGGCAAAAAGGGGAGTCTCTTTGAGGGAATCAGGCAGTTTAGTTCGATGAACAAATGAAGATGAACAGAGCTCTGCGACTCAAGCGTCGCCTCCACTGTGGGCAGAAGCAGAGCACGAGTACGGAAAGGTGTGCTGTTAGACACAGCGGGGAAAAGCTATGGGCTCCTGCAGGAGGGCGACCAGTTCCTAGCGATGCTACTCACCGGTCCCGATGCAAGCAGACCCAGGCTTCTCCGCGTTAGTTTCAGTGCTGGAAGGTTCAGATACGAGCAGGGGACGTCTCGTCGTCGTGTAGATTCCGCAGCAGCAGAAGTTAGAGTTGAGGATGTCCCAAACGCAGTGAACCCGCACAGATTGTCACCACAGCAGGGCAACAGAGCGGCCGTGTGTATTTCAGCCAAATGTACACTACTCACTTCAGATCTGGGAATGCCAAGTGTACGAATCGTGTGAGAGTGACAAGGACTCGTAATACAACACAACCTGACGGCGGTTACAGAGCAAGACTCCTGGGTAGACTGGTCAGTCTGCTGGATGGCCCAGAGACACTTCCGAAGGCTTACGTGCAGGAGATGGTGAAGATTCCGAGAATAGTTGTTCCCACTATTCCAAGGGGTCGAAGTACCAGTACAAGCCTTCTCGTTCGATCAGAGATAGAAAGGGTTTCACAAAGCGACAGCAGTGCAGAGGAGCAGTCCTTCAGCGGGTCACCAGCGATTCCTCGGTTCAGCCTCGTAGTTGCAGGATACTTGGCTCCTGTATTCCTTTGTTCGTGAGAACTCAGGAGATCGACCTGGTAGTGATGGTTTCAGCCCCCTCTTATCCACGGTTCCCTTCGTGCCAAAACAGAGGGGACCCAATGGGAGATCTGCTCATAAAACACTCACACCATATGTGGACATATCACGGACCACGGGGGTCCCAGGCATTTACGACACCCTAGACTCGCTGGCGCCCAGGATGTGTATTGGTTCCCTTCGCGCCGAAACGGAAGGGACCCAATGGGAGATCTGCTCATAAAACACTCACACCATATGTGGACATATCACGGGCCACGGGGGTCCCAGCCATTTACGACACCCTAGACTTGCTGGCGCCCAGGATGTGTATTGGGACCAGACATCCCAGCCCACATCCTGGGGGCACACACAAGGCCTGTAGAAGCCCACGAAAGCATCTGTGTTTCGGGGGAAAGTACATGCCCAAATAAGGAAGGCCCTGGGTCGGCTCGACCTGGGGAGGTGAAGGGGGCAAGACGGTCAGCGGACAGGACAAAGAGCTTCATGGTCTGGCCATTTTGGAAGCCAGGCCACCATTTTGGGCTAAGGGCGAGAAACGCGCTTAAATGCCAAAAGGAGCTCAAAAACACAAGAAACGATCGCTGCCACCAATCCCGTCCGTGATTCACTTGCACCGTTCGTTTACAATCCAAAGAGAGTATCTAGGGCCTGTAGAAGACTAGAGACCCAAGAGAGCAGTAACTTAGCTTACAGTGCCCTCTTGTGCCATGTTGCGCGAAAGCTGCAACATGATAAAAGAACTACGGAAAACAACGTTTCCCGGTACTGACTGTCTTAAGGGCATGTCAGTTTCCCTGTAAGAATGGAGTGAAAGCCCAGAGGAGTGCGGCAGAAGGCTGCACTTCTCTGGCAAAGTATAGATCATGGTGAAAACAACAGCAAAAAGTTTAGGGGTTGCCACATGGAAGGAAAACTACCCACAATTAAGAAATCTTTCCTAACAGTAGCTACTTATTACATGTTTCACAGTACACAAAACTTTGAAACAAAACCATTCATTATTTTACTATCCAACATGGCAATATTTTGAGTATTGCACCTCCATGGTGCATGCTGCAGACAATGGGCCTCATCACGAGTCTGGCGGTAACCCTCAAATGCAGCGGTAGCGCTATTACCGCCACATTTAAGGGTCCGCTATATCATGGCTTTGGCGGATTTTCGGCGCGATTACCGCCGGCGGGAAATCCGCCGGCGGTAATAGCGCAAATTTTCCCCATTGGGCCCAATGGAGAATGAGGAATTCCCGAATGGGCCCAATGGGGAATGGGCAATAACCCTTCTGCCAAACCTGTGATCCGGCGCTAATAGCGCCGGGGGGTTTGGCGGTAGCGCCGGCGTTACCGCCCAACTCGTGATGAGGCCCAATGTCTACGTTTGCACATGAGTAGGTACATATACTGTAAAGAACTCTGTAATGCAATGGTGTTTATAGCAATGCATTACTTAATGAACTATGTATGTCATGATGGTTATCCCAATGACCTCCCATAGTTTTCTGCCAACATTATAATGACAATCCCTTGTGAGGACTTTTCATGAAAACTAAATACACATGTGATGTGATCAGTGATGTCATCAATGACATTTGTGATAACATGTTTGATGTCATGGGTGTTAGTCTTAGCAGTGCACAGTGGTGGAGCGAGTTATGGTTGCTTAACTTACCATAACTGGCGCATACCTAGGGTTTTTCGGTTTTACTTGTAACCATAATATGGATAGTTTATTATTAGTGCAAAGTAAGTATAAGGGTCCTTTCATTTACTTGTTGCACTGAATTTGATAGGTTTTTAGTAGGGCACTGTAACCAGAATCGTCCTTTAACATAGTTTTTTCAGTAAAGGGGATAGGTTTTTAGTAGCGCAACTTAACCATAACGTCCCTTCAACAAGTTTTTTTGTTAGTGTATATATATGTGTGCATATATGTATATGAAGAACTTAGCAGCATCCCTTTCTGCACCACTGTATAGGTGAGATATACCATTGCAATTGGAGCCTCACCAATGAATAAAGGGTGTATACATATGACATGTAGGTTGCTCACATAATGCTCCAGTAGGTGCCTTAATCACTATTTTACTCTTTACGTTGTTCCACCTTTTGCAACCTTTCTCTATTTCGTCCCCTCCCTCTCCGCTCATTATGACTTCCCATCCACAAAAACAATGGTTTCACCAATTCACAAGCACCTTGAAAACAACACGTCCAAAATAGGGCTGATTATATACCTGACACCCAGTCTATTTGCCTTCCTAGTGACTGCATGACGGTCAAACTGCAGCCTGAATGGAAGCGGGTGTAATACAGAAATCAGCACCAGCTGTATGCGTGAGAAACTCTCTTCTATAAACATATCACACTCATCAAGTGGTTTCTTAGAGATCATCCTGAGAGAATGTATTTAAAGAACAGGAAAGGCCTACCATTAAGTGTCATTAGTACTGTTCAAAGCGCTTTTCATTTGAATTGTGATAGGCATGGAGCGTATGGGAAAATACGCGATTTTGTTTTCTTACTTTTTATCAGATATTTAAAATGAAAGATGAAAGAGTTGTGTTTAGCTTGCGACTGAAGATGAGTGATTGTTCAAAACGACTGGACTGATGGCAATGGCAACTGAAGACTAAGAATTGCCAACAGGTTCCATGCAGAGGGCGGGGAAAGCATGCCACTTGCTCCTGCCTGCAATGAGTGGCAGAAACTCGAAAGCATTAGATTGTCAGGTGTTTCGAATTGAATTACCTTGTGGTGTAGTTGAGCATCTTTTTGAGAAAAAGACAAAAGAAATACTATTTGAAGGGTAAGAGCCCCCTTCCTGGAAACCGGAAAACATACATTTCTAGGGAAGAAGTACAACGTGGGTGGTAGAAATAGTAACAATTGCATTTCTAGCCTACAGCTCACCCATGCAGGAAACGGAGAAGTCATATTTTGAGGGCGAATAAGTTTGATAGCAATCACCACGTGGTCTGTGTTCAGTGCCTGGAGGAAAGGGCCATACACAGGCTTTGGTCTCATATAAACATCCGCCACCCGCCTGGATAGCTGTGATTGCGCAGCCAAGATCTGAATACACTTTAACACGATATCACCTTGAATAAAAAAAAGGAATGTTCACACTCGGTCTACCAAAAACAGTATAATTATTGGAACGATGTAACACGACGAGCATGTCCAGGAGCAGGCCATTCTCACGCGAGACTTCCAGCGTATCTGTAGGAGGAGTCTAAGTTCACCTTGCCGTTTCTCTCACGGGTCACCCCACACTACAGAAAACACAAGATATGCACTGGAAACTGCAGTTCTCTGACTCAAGGTTTATTTCAAAGCTGGACACTAGTTAAAACAAAACTAATGTCATCTTAAAGTTGCAAGTCTCGGAACTCTAAAACATCCCAAAAATCGCCTGAAGAGATTTGGCAGCTGTTAGTCAGTGGGTGACACCACTGGGGGCCCTCGTTTTGGACAATACGCTCGTTACTCAAAACGTTCAATTGTAGCAGCAGCCCTTCAATAAGAGTTACTTGTTCTACAATTAAACAGATGTGTCGATTCAAAGATGAGCCATTGATATGTCCCACTCCGTCCAAACCTCTGGTGTAATTTCAAATGTAGCAGATGTAATGTTCTGTTGATCATTGACTTATACCTTTCCAGAAGTGTCTGGGCTGGGTTTTCTGCAATGCCCATAGCTAAAAATCAGCAAGTAGGCTTAGTCTCATAAAACGCCCAAATACTTCACGTTGGGACCTCAAAGTCTGGTTTCCCTCATCTTTTGTAGTCCGAGTTGCCTGTATAAAGTTTTCCAGAGTATTCAGTTGCCATGAACATTGAAGCAGGTCAGAGGGGTTCCACAGAACCTGGAGAAAAAAACACCCTACAGGGCTCAGATTATCTTGGAAGCTCCTCACAATATGCTTCTCTCAACCGCAGGCCACAGACAATGCAGGCTTTCAATGATCTCAGAGGTTCGGAGTCCTTGACTTCTCACATCAGCATCAGAACAGCGGTCGCAGCCCGGTGTCTCAGGGCAGAACTTCGGGAGAGCTTGCAACTTAGTTGGTCCTCCCGGGTCAAGGGAAGAGGAACAGGTCCCTGGAAGAAGACTAGTGCCACACACAGTGCCAGCTCTTCACTTTAGAAGAGAGTGATTGAAGGTGTGCTTATTTGGCAAGGCTTCTTCATAGATCACTTTGGAATAATTTCTTCCTTTTTTGTGTATCCGAGACTCATCCTCAAGCTTGGCAAGGTATGGACTCTGACTGTTTATTTAAATAGGAATCTTGGACGCAACTCAGCTTCCAATCATATGGTTGCATTCATTCAAACATTTGGTGGCCACGTTCACTAGTGGTAGCCACATTCAAACTTTCACAGCCATCTTCTCTGGATTTCACGCTAGTTGTGGGTTCCATTTTGATTGCAGACACCATTCAAGTATACAGCCATGTCAGCGTCTTTCGCGTCAGCGCCATGAGGCAGTCAGAAGCCATGAGCCTCTATGACAACTTCTGTGTCTAGCTTATTCTCGCAGAACACAACATTATGTTGCTAGTCTCAGCACTGGATTTTACACTGGGGTTCCAAGTGTAGACATACATAGCTTCCAGCAGGTTGTACCCCACTACACTAAAAGTGTATACAAATGCCAACAGTCAGTAGAGCAAACACAATGCAATATCGAAGGTCACAAAGAGGGGTGTGCTATATTATCTTAGCGAATAACATAGCTCACCACACTTTTAGCCCCAATCCTCTGCCAATTATTACACCCTACATGTACCACTCTTCGATCCTCACCCCCACTTCCTGAATGCTCTCCTGCTGAAGGTCCACTCTCTAACTAAACATCAAGACATGTTTCACCTTCTTTCATCAGACTCCCATGACTTCCTTTGCCTTACTGAAAGTTTGCCTCCCCACACTGCAACACCAGCCATCCCAGCTGCCATTCCTTCTGGCTATCTCTTGCAACACGTAGATCACTAGAGTGGCCATGTGGGGGGCATCACACCTATTTCAAAAAGCACTTTTGCTTTCAAACAGATCTCATTCCTCCTATCTCTTTCTGTGATATTATTGCCTCCTCTATTTCCCAGAGCACCCCTCTCTCTCTCTCTCTCTCTCTCTCTCTCTACCTCTCTCTCTCTCTCTCTCTCTCTTTCTCTCGCTGTCTTTTCTTGGTAATTGGATGTCGCCCTCCGCATTGTCTCTCTTCTTTCAGCAAGAATCTCATTGAATGCTGTGGCTCCTCTTGCCCTCTCCTAGAACCACACCTTAGTTGTTGGGGATTTTAACATTTGGGCTGACCTCCTGCTCTTCCTGCCTCTCATCCATTACTGAGTAAATTAGAGGCTTTGGGCCTTGCACAATTAGTCTCTGGCCGTACTCATTCTGCCGAGCACATGCTCCGTGGTGTCTCCAGGAATCATAATTCAGGGGGGGGGGGCAGGAACATAAGGTCCAACAGGCAAAAGTAGCAGGCCAACTAAAAATGGATGTGAATGTTTTTCTCAAATTGACATCGGTGATGTATCCCAACATGAATCTGGGGGGCGTAAAAATGGCACTTTTCTGCAGCACAATTTTTGGCTAAAATCGGCTGAAAAGACATTTACAAGACATTTTGTAGAAAAAATTAAATATTCTAATACTGCTGATGCCAGGGCGTTAACTGTAAGCACAATGCCAATTATGCATTGTAGGTCATTATGCATCGTAGGTCATTATGCATCATAGGTCAATATACATGACACCAGTCTTCATATTGTGCTAGGGTATCATGCAGCACACAGCATTGGGTTTGGAAGTGCCAGAATATAACAGAATTAGTTGCAAAGTGTTACCACCAAAATGCCAGGTTACTTCAAAGTATACTTTAGTGTTGCTCAAATGCTGAGCGGTGCTCTCAGTTCAGGGTGACCCGTGCTGCTCTATTACAGGGAGTTTCCAATACAAGGGGTACCCTGCCTGGGGTAATGTATAACTACACTATGGCTCGCTTACAAGCTGCAGTGTTCAACGCAATGTGCCAGCCTGCCTATTAAGAATAGCCCTTCCATTTTCAAACAACTCTACCTAATCACAGTCAACATAATGCCAGTTCCAACAGTGCCATGACATCCTATCCCAAGCCTGCCTATGTATGTCATGTTCTGATGTAAGTGCATCATATGTCTGATCAGTCACCATAGGTAAGGTATTGCCTTGCAGGGCTGCAATAGTCTGACAAGTGCAGCAGAAAATGTCCCACTAATACCATTACATGGTTAAAATAGTCACCATATGAAAAACACAGCCCTTCAAGTCCAAACTCAAATGACCCACCATCGCCAGAGCACAGACCCCATACTTGGTATCCTACCCCCACCACTCAGAACACGGGCCCCATACCAGCCATCCTGCCTCACCACCACCAGATGTCAAGCCAATACTTGACATCCTGACCCTCCACCACCCACAGCACAAGCCAAATACCTGGCATCCTGCACAAATCACTCAGAGCACAACCTGGCATACTGCCCCCTACACCGGTAATGAAGGTCATGAAGGTCCTTGTTCCTTGGTGAGGGGGCATACTATCATGCAGCTGCAGCACTCCCTCAGGCGCTGGTCCCTGTGGTACTGTTGGAATCTGTCTTCTCTGCCACATCACTGAGCTGTTTAGCCCCTTCCAACATGGCAGTCGGAAAAGGACCGCATGCGCTGTATGATTTGAGGACCTTCATGCTCACAACAAGATGGCGCCCAGCCACACAAAGTTGTGAGGAAAGTATGTTGGCTATATCTGTGGTAAGGTTCACTTAGTCCCAGCTTCGCAAAGCTCTCTAGTGGACGTTCCCGTGTACCTCCATTGTACTCTGACCCTCCTGCAATATTCCTTCTTCCTGCACTCTGCCCTTCCTTCTTCCTCCTTGTTTTTCCTTGCCATCTATTCCTATGGGATTGTGTTTTTTTTCCTACTTCTTCCACGTCTTGGCTTCCCTGCTTAACCTCTGTCTATTGAAGTTTACACTGCTACAAAACTTCAATGATTCCTGTCCTGCTTGTCCTTCTTCAAAAGCCTTACCATTGCCTGAGGTTTTTATTACCTGTGAGTGTTTTCCTTGGCTGTTGCTCTGGGGGCTCACTTGTTTCCCAGTCCATATCTTCTGGGGGCATAGTGGCTTCCAGTAGCAACACAAGAACAGGCGACAAACTAAAGAGGTACGTCCAGTCGCTGATAGTCATTGACATGTGTTGGGGTTATCTTCCTCTGTCTGGAGACTGTGTTGCCACAGCCTTCCTTAGTCTGGATCCCTCCCTTTCCTCTACATGTGAATCCGAAGTTGGAAAAATCCTCTGGTAAGCATATGGGACTATGAGCTGCTTTGGCAGTGCTTTTGTTGCTGAGAGTTTGACATGTTCTAATCCCTGTTAATAGTGATGCTGAGAGACCATGGCTCTTTATTTTCCTCCTTCACATGATACACACAAGCCAGTTGCCAAGTGTCCCAGAGCGATTTTCAGGGCTTCCATGAATTATGTGAGGGGGAAGTCACCACAAGATATGTTTCCAGCAGCATTGATAGTGATGGAATGACTATATTCCTTCAGTCATTGATGATAGTGAAATATTGCAATATCATTCCCTTAAAGGGAACGACTTAATTTTCCTCGCTAGATTCTTGGGTCAGGCTAGGGAGCGGCACTCTGATAATCCTGTCTATGTAAAAAATGAGCCTCTGAAAGGGGTTTGTGCTTTCCCCTCTCCTCGTGGAAGTCACTGGTTAGAGTAGTGAGGTTGTGGGTATCCCTATAGCTACTCCATGCATGTATTCTATGCTGGGTTTGGCTGGTGAGTGCTGCCATGCCTGAAGCTACTGTGGTAATAAGTGTCTATTGGAGGAGGAGGGCTACGGAGGTGAGTACTCGTGCGTCTACCCCTGCCGTAGGGCAGGGACCTGTTGGGGTAGTCTGGGAGTCCCCTGTAATACCCCTCCAAGTTCAGGATCTACTATCATGGGGAGGCACCCGGCCCCTTTTTAACACTCTGCTGTCAGTCCCAGAGGTCAGGCAGGGGATTTTTACACAGCATTTGTGTTGTTGTTAAGGGTCTAGTTACACATTACTTAGGGTACTGCAGTCGTGCTGTACAGTGACACACCAGGCTTTCCTAAAGTGGTAGATGTAGCCTTTGGAACTTTGGTTCATCGCTCCCTTTTCCAAAGCATGATTGCTGTTAGTCATAAATACATCTAAAGTTTGCTGTCATTCTGAATCATTGATAAGGGCAGCACACACCTCCCCAACAGAGCCCAATCCTTGGAAAATAGCTTCATCAAGCACATAACCCTTGTCTGTTCCCTCCATGTCATTTCCTCACTTTGAGTGGGACCTGAGCCAGCACAAAACATTAAGGGCTCAATCATGGAAGGCTGTTAGCGGTGCAAAGGTGGTGTGCAGGAATACCTGGCATGTTATGCAACAAGCCAGAGGAGCAGTGCTATGTCAGTGATGTAGTCCCACGAAGAGGTGAAGCACGAGGGACATGTTACAACGGTCCAGTCTCCTAGGAAATTGAAAGTACAGCTAAGTGCCACATTTGGCTAACTATGGAGCCCATGTTGACTACTGCTTGCAGGGCAGTCTCCCACTGTGTGCTTCAACCAGTGCTTCGCTCCTTGGAGTAGGTCAGTGCCCATGTTGGAGGACATGGATAGAATGTTTGCTTGACCAGCTGCTAAGTAGCATCCCCCAACAGAGCAGCTTCTGTCACTAAGCCTACCTGCTTATTCTACATGTGCGGTAAGGAATGTGCATTGCTGCAAATCATGTGGCTCTGCTCTTTTGCAGCTTTACAACATAGCTGTGCATTTCTTAAGGATATATATAGATAATTGCATGCCTAGCCTGGAAGAGGTGCTACCTTAGCCCCCACACCAGTTAACCCCCAAAGCCAAAGTCTGTGGATATGCATTTCTGATATTGTGGGAAGACCACTTAATTTCCAGTCTTCCTGCTGCAGGAAGTATGCTGATCGGTAGCATCTGTCTTACTGCCCATAGTTTAGGTCTAAGTGAACCATTGCCTTCTAAAAATAACTGAGTAAATGCATGGTCAGAAGCATATTGTCATTTCAAGAGTTATCTTATTGACCTATAAATCCATAGTTAGGAACTGAATGTCCATGAAAATTAGGGATGGATATGCCATTTTATTGATTTGTTCAGCATGCAAAATGGCAGTCAAAACATTTCAGCTCATGCATAGTCATGAGGGTGTGTATGCTTTAATCATGAGTTCTAGAGTACCCTGCCATCTTCCTATGAATTGTTCTATTAATCAGCATTACATTGAACATGCTGATGTCTATTTGCAGTTTTGGCGGGGTGATGTGATGTCTGCACAGCAGTGATCTGTGTAGGTGTGAGCTTTGTAGACCCTGCGTGTTGTCAGGATGGTCACTGCTTGTTTGCACACCACACTCACACAACATCCTACTGTCATGCCCACTGCATCAGTTCCTCCCTGTGCCTTCCAGATTGAGTTTTTCTTTCACCTCCTCTTACTTGTCTAACCTGAGGAGATGGTCATATCACCCTGCTTGCCTCTTTGTCATTCTTTGTGTAGGGAGTGGTCCATTTTCTGTAGGGCCCTCCCTGTGTTTTCATCATCTTTAATGTTCCAGACTCCTAAGGTATTATATGCGTTCTTCAAGAGGGTCATCCATCTGGCAATTCATCCCCCCGCTTGTGATTCTTGCATGGATTAGTGTTAATGTAGATGCACATGAGTGTTGCTCCTTGAGTCAAGGTGCCTGGCCTACCATGTCTTGACTGTGTTTGTGAAGGAGAAAGGCATTGTATCCTGTCTGTGGTTGTGTATGAGAGAGGAAGGTGTTTAATCCAGCAAATGTGTGATTATTTGAGCGAGTTACATGGCTGCATGATTTCAACAGGTTCCGCTTTAGGTGGTCAGGGCTCGTTTGCAATGTTTTGTGGCATTGTATGTGTCCTAGGAACAAAATCAGGATCGATTCCTTGAGTATTCATGGCCAACACATTCAATTTCAAATCTTTCACAAATTAAAATTCCATTTTCTGCCATACTGCCTTGGCTGCTGATTGTTTGTGTCGTTTAAAGGCCATGAGGTAACAAAGCATCCCAAAGGTTCCTGCAGTTTTCGCTTATTCCCTCCCAACGTTCTTGTTGTGTGCAAGTACAGCTAGTCTTATTCTGGCCTTCATACCGTCTATGCCGAAATACAACCTTTTGGGCTTGGACTTTAGCCACATTTTATGGAACACCTTCAAATCTCCAAAATGACAGAATTCTGTGAGTCCCTTCAGGTCTCTTGAAAGCGTTTTATTGTACACAATCTTCTCAAGTGCTTTGTGTGGAGGGGAACATGGCACCAACCACTTCTTCTTGTGTTCCTGCCCCTTCGATAAAGTTCCATGTGCACATTCATGGAAATGTTGGTTTTCTGTCCATGAGTGTACGTTGGAACAAAGGTGCATGAATGAATGCCATTTTTCAAGTAGAATTTCTACAGATCAATCACAACTTTTGGAGCTCCACCAAAGATGGTTGCTGATAGACTGACACCACTTTAAAATGTTTTCCAAACCTTTTTTTTTTACAAGCAGCTTTAATTTTTTTATTGACTGATTTGGCAACATGTCATACATAAAATTGATGCTGAATGTACGGAAACTTCTCTCGCATGGCCTTGGCTATTGAAATGTGCCTGTCAGTGGCTATCATGTCTATTTGCATTCACCTGGATTCAAGATGTTCAACGGATTTGAGGAAACCATGTTTCTCCATGGCCACAGAAGATGTACATTCAGACACCTGCACGATCATAAAACTCACAATTTATTTTACTTTCCATGTCTTGAAAGTGTTATTTGCAGTGCTTTGCTGAAATTCCGGGACTGTCACACTCTCCGTCGCCAGCTAACCTGAAATGTGTGCCATAGAATGTACTTTCCATTGACATCTGTTAAATTTTCCAGTCTTGACTAATAACGGGAATAAGAATTCCTTTGATATTTGTAGTACTGGTTTTTAGCAAGGAACTCAACTCCCACAAATTGACAGAAACTGCAAATCTTACCGAAGGTCGATCTGCGGAAAAGTAAAGCTGCTGAACATAGTAGGTTTCCAGCAGGCACTTTGCCCAGAACTGGTTGAGCGGACCATGAAAATGTATTATGGAGATGGACACCGTTGGCATGGATTTTCACGTTAGTGCCTTGTAATGCACGAGACATATTCACAAATGGCTATCCGCATATGTCCCCCTCAATATATGGAGACATTTCAGCATCTGTACCATCTCTAGCTGGCAGCTGTGGAATACAATGTATGTTTGCTCCTTTAATAGCCAATTGTCCAGCATGACTGTGTTTTGTGACTCGACTGTTGTGGACAAATCGACCAAACGAGGCAAACTGAAGTCAAGATCTTTAGCTAATTCCTCAGTCAAGTGCGTTGAAGCTTCAATCTCTGTTAGTTCAGGTTGTGATATTTGCACATGAATTGGAGAAACAGGTAACATTGAATGTTTCTTGGGTGGAGCATTTTTAGAGAGTGTAGATTGCTTCAAGGGGTCTGCAAGGAATTGCAATGCTTCTATATTGTATTCAGTTTCATCTTGTCGAGTTGGCACATGATAGCAATGGTTCATGAACACTTTGTATGGTTCGCCAGTGAGATTCCATTCAGTTTCCGGCCACTGGACATAAACATCACGAGTATGCTTATTGACAGGACCACACTGCACCCTAAATAGTAGTTGCTCCATTGCGGAATCTGTTTGGCAAGCAACATCTTTGGTTTCATTTGTTGTCTGAGTCTTTATACTTCTCTTCCTTCTGGGCCTCTGAAAAATGTGTAGATAAATATGCTTAATGTATAGCACACATACAGCAGACACCATTTTAAAACTAGAAACCTAATATGAATAAAACATCTGCCTTTAAACTTCTCCAAAACAAACCTGCTCGTTCTTGACACTTGTTTTCGTAGTTTTCTTCGAAACAGTGGGCTTCTCTTTGCCCACCGCACCATCAAGCTGAAAAAAACAGAAAAATCAAGCAAATTTCATTTACACGCAAACAAACATATGTACATACCATATGTACATATCTACAAACAGAACCAATATGAGTGACTTGAAAACATTACAACATGGAAACATGTATTCCAAATGCAATGTGATGTCCAATTGTATTCAATATTAGTTTATTTTCACCTCTGGTTCATGTGCCTCCACTTCTAATTCTACACCTTGGGTACATTCCTTGAATAGAATATTCATTAAAAATCTAAAATGTCAATCGTACTATAAATTAAATTCTTTCATCGAACAGAGCACTTAAACACAAAGTAGTATGGCATGATTAAGAACAGTATATTATAAGGTTTTTTGTCGCAACACTAAGAGAACATTTGTATGAACATACCCTCAAAAACAGTGTACATCATTTAGTCATAATATACATTCAAGATTTCACCTGACAACCTTCCGACATGACACATGTACTTGATCTGAGATCACCATGCAAAACATACTGATTGTAATGTCGCCCTCAAAAGATTTTTAATCTATTCTGCATTAGGGAGGAATTTTAATGTTAGAACCGATATCAGAAAAGTTTGATACAGTGCAAGGTTACATTCATTTCAGTCTCAAATAATATCCTTTGTAGGATTTACTTTAATTCTTTCAAGGCAACTGTAAGTACACATAACTCATACTCTGGACCTGTTGCAAAGGAGGACATTCTTGTAGTCTAAGTTCCAGCATCCCCCTATAACACAGTACTTGTTTTAGTATAGAATGAAAACAGCAAAATGGAACTGAGACAATGAGATGCAGATGATGGTACATATAGAGAGACACACATACATGCCACTTAGTGTAAATAACCGATACAATACATACACATTTTCATTTTTTTTAAACATTCCAAGCATAACACAGTCTCGTAAAGGACAAATGCAATACAATTACTTGATCTGTGAGTGAGCTTGATGTTGACTCTGGAAAAGTAATTGATGCAGAATCTTGCACTTTCTTTTTTAGTCCATTGTCATAAAGTAGTACAAGGGAACAGTTAAAGTTGTATTAGATATGTAGGCAGATCCAACCCTCGAAAATATGTCTTTGTGCATGTCGGTAGGGCTCACCATTGGGATACTGGACGTGACGGTGGTTTCAGCACGTGTGAGGGTTTGTGCTTCCATCAGTGTGCTCTACAAAAAAAAGGGATATGTCAAGCAACAGATTACGAAAACATTATGCGACTTTTAAAGGGCACTATGGCATTGTTTACTAATGGTCACGATTCACTGATTCATTAGAGGCTCCAGAAAGCGGGGCAGATGTAGTATAGTAAAGTAACACATTTAAAAATGTAATAGAATGTGGTAACTATGGAAACTTTAGAAAGGTACATTTTAAGTAAATATACACTGAAAGCTCTAATCCGTTCATGAAGTTACCTTTTCTATACAATACCTTAATTATATCGAGAGATCATAGAGAATATTTATTTATGCAGACCATCGTCCTACATAAAACAAACATAACTAATTCATCATCCAGGACTCACCTGAGACAGCGTGTGCATTAATTGAGTTGGAATTGCATTTGGAAGCAATTTGCAAATAATTCTGGGTCGACGCTTTTTTGTGTACGTCGATTGTTCGCACATATCGTCAGTAATGTGCAGACTGCAGATGTGGAACTGATTGGCCCTCACATCTCGCAAAACAGCCTGTCCTCTGCTTTCAATCTCGTCCAATGGAAAAATGCAATTTTTGATCCATCTTCTTATTAAATCAATATCCTTCGGGTATGTATGCAGGACTGTGCCCAAACTTTTGGCATGGCTCACAGAAAGGCAACCGAAAACGATGCATGCATTCTTGAAAAGTCTGTAAGAGCTGTATAAAAAAATATAAATAATAAAAAATAATACTGTATGCATGTGATTGACGGAATTATAACACATCTTTGCCTGCAATATTTGTTTTATTCAAAGAACGAAAACCTGTGTAACATAGGCGAATGAACAGAGCGATAACTTTCTTACAGAATTGATTGGTATGCCGCAAATCGCAACATATTACTTGTCCGTTGAATGAACTTACAAACATCAAAAGGAAACATGCTTGCAAACATGGACCACAAAAGATTCCATTCTATTACAATGCACAGTGATGCAATGTGCTATTTACCGAGATCAAAATACTTGAAACATTAGACAATGGTGAAGTTTGTGAGATAAATTAACATTACAATGCTGGGTACATTAGGTGGAAATATTTAGAAACTTTGAGATCAGCGATCGATGAATAAAGAGAAGTAAATAGGTGACCCACCCTTACCTGGACGAACAAACAAGCCGATTCAGCAAGCAGGGGAGCAAGTAGCTGTGGAACAGGTATTCGGGGAACAGGCAGCATGATGACGAGATACCTTGTAGATCTCAGAGATGTTCTCCTGTTAAATGTCACAGTGTTTATAATGGTTTAGAAAAGTGGGTGTGCATGTGAATGTGTGACGTGTTTGTTGGCATCTACTCAGCCTCGATGGCAAAGTTTCACATATGCCATACCCACCCTCCCTGGCCGCTTACGAGCGCATGGCCACAGGTGCGAACTGCCATTGATACTGGAGGGGGGATGGATTGGCATGAGTTGAGTGCAAAAGGCCCGGAACACTGCTGAAGGGAGACCAACCTATGTAGATTGCAGAGGCAGGGTCTTGAAGAGGGGAGTCTGGAAACACTGGGTCTGGGGAGGCCATCAGAACAATGGTCACTGTGCAGAAGATCCCTTTTGAAGTGTACATGATGTTTGGCACCTTGAGCGTTCCCCCCCTCCCTGCCCCCTTGCGAGCACAAGGCCACAGGTGCAAACTGCCATTGATACTGGAGGGAGGATGGATGGGCATGAGGGGAACGCAAAAGGCCCGGAACACTGCTGAAGGGAGACAAACCTACGTGGATTTCAGGGGCGGGGTCTTGAAGAGGGGAGTCTGGAGACACTGGGTCTGGGGAGGCCATGCGAACAATGGTCACCGTGCAGAAGATCCCTTTTGAAGTGTACATGGTGTTTGGCACCTTGGCCATTCCCACCCACCCAGTACCGGAGTGGGGTATAATGTAGGGGGGATGGATTGTTGTGGATGAGGTGAGCGCAAAAGCGCACCAACCATTCTTTCATGACCCTCATAAACGAGTGAGGGTGTTCTTGATTCACTGAAAAATTGAAACAACTATTCGTTTATGCTCATTTGTATTTTATTTAGTTTGGTGATGTTGATGGCACAAACAAGCTACAAATTGTATACTTGAGGTTGCAGCACAGTGTGTGAAAATCCCCTGTACTGTCCGTTGTCACTGGAGAATTTGGCACAAATTGCTCCAATGACACAGGTTGGTATTACTCATCGAACACAGAATCCAAGCCTCCCATAAAGCCACCATGTAAACGAATGGTAGGCCACCAGCCTGTACCACCTGTGGAAGAAAAACATACATACTGTAATTGAATGAACCTGACAAGTGTACCACCCTTACTTGAAAATGCATCCACAATTCTATGGCATAGTTTCCCTTACAAATGTTACTTCATTGATAAATGAACTTGGGCTTTGAAGTCTCGACACATTACAAAAGTGAACACCCATTCAATCCATAACGGTTTGGGCCACAGAGAAATATTGCTTCTTAGTTGAAAGTGAAAGACACATAAGCAATGAACACACTGATTTCCAAAATGCGAGAGAAATATATTCAAATTGCAGACTACATTCATTTCTCAGTTATCGATCAAAGTTACGACAATGTAGGAGACAAACTTAAATGTTAGTCGTCTCAGTGGTCAAAATGACATCACATCTAGAGTACACTTACTCATTACTTGGATTGCAAGGGGGAACTGTTGCACGAGGTTCATGCATAAGCACCATCATAATCCTCTACCGGACCTTGTGAGGCAGGCTGCCTTGAAGTCATGCAGGTTGGTAACGAATAGCGGTGGTGTGTCTTCCTCTGATATGTAGGCCAAGCATCCCGAGTTTTCTTGGCAGCAGCAGTTCTCCACCTCGGTTGGCATGACCTTGCAACGATTGCATGTACACCAGGTGGAAACGTCTTCCATGCGACTAGGCTCAGGCTCATGATCCGGTGATTCATCTTCCCAACGATCGTTCAATTCCCCATCATTTCCGCATCTTTCTCTTTCAATTACTTCCTCCTCGGAATACTCAGGCTCATACTGGTAGAGCTGTATTGTTGCCATTATTCAACACATTTTTAAAGAAAATGCAAGTAATGATTGAAATCAATAATTATGCTACTGTAAGTATCTGTTTGCAGGGGCTTTGTACTACAAAGATAGCTGAACAGAGCAGACACGAGTCACAGCTGAACAGAGCAGAAATGAGCCAGAAGCGATAAAAAAAATATAGTGAAACGATTGAAAAAACAACTCTGATGTTGTCTGATGAGAAGGGGATGTTGTCTGATAAGTTTATACTTATTGAGGAAAGAGGCGTCTGGCCACTTCCATGAAGACACATTAATAGGTTGGGCACAGAGAACGTTGACATGAGACATGCATTGGCACTGTGAATAGGGCTTTACGCATCTAGTGATGTCAGCTTCAGGGGCGTGTTATCTGTATTCTTGATGCGAGCACCTGTGAAGTTAATGCGATGGCTCAACGGATAAGATTAGCACAAGATGACCACGCCCAACCCATTGTTTTCACATGTGTAAAAGTGAGGAAAACTATGGTAAGATGCATAGGAAAAAATGTTACGATCGATTAGAGTATGCTTAAAAATACATGCCCGAATGATCGGGACAATTACATTTTTTGAGCATGGACCTGGCTTCGAGAAGGAAAGGAGATCTGTACAGAGGTATACAACAGTACAGATGCATAATGGAGTGCTTTGCAGAGGTAACAACAGAACAGATATACAGCGGAGGGTGAATACAGAGGGGCAGAGAGGAGGGGTACAGCTGTACTGGGTGCCAGAAAGGAGAGGGGCGGGTGTCGTCTAGAAAGGCAGGTGGTTCGAGGGGCGTTGTGATGGTCTAGGTGATGAGGCAGAGAGATTCCATGAAGAGGTGGGTCTTGAGTTATTTTCAAAATTGTAGCAGCGTAGGGGTGAGTCTGATGCTTATAGGGATTAGGTTCCATAGTCTTGGGGCATAGGCAGAGAAGTCTTGTTTTCTGGTCCTTGACTTTTTGCAGCAGCAGCAGATTTCAAGTCTGCACATGTCCTGGCTTCTGGTGGTACCAGAGATGCTGAGTTTCTCTGCAGCTCAATGACTTGAGGGTGACTGCCTTATAGATGATGCAGCAACACTTGAATGTGATTTGGGAATGCAGTGGGAGCCAGTGAAGGTTGATATGGGCCAAGCTGTCTGTTTTTTGTTTTTTTTGCGATGTGTGTCTTGAAGGACAGGTGTTTATCAATGTGGAATCCGAGGGACTTGGAGCAGAAAGTTGAGCTCATGTGTGAATCCCTCAGAGTTCATGGTTGATCACCAGGTCTGTATGTCTGGTTGTTCAGTGTTGTTGGTGAGGAGTAGGAATTCGGTCTTGAAGGGGTTGAGCTTCAAGTATGCAATGAACATTCAAGACTGGATCAGCGACAGGCAGATTTTGAGCCTATGGATTTCCCTGATGGAGTCGATCTTGAGGTATAGCTGTGTGTCCTCGGCTTATTGGTGATGTGGATGTTGTGTGGGGCTAGGAGGGCTCTGAATGGCTACATGTATAGATTAAAGATCACTGGGGAGAGGATGGAGCCCTGCGAACTCCACAGGTGACAAGTAGCATTGGCAATGTAGAGGAGTCCATCTGAACAAACTGCTGACGGTTGTCAGGTAGGACTTGAACCAGTGTAGGAAAAGGTTGCTGATCCCCATGTGCCAATCTAGGGTGTCTATAAATGCCTGGTGGCTTCTGTGTCAAAAGAGGCTGAGAGGTCGAGTAGAACCAGGTGGCAATGGTGGCCGTCATCAAGGAAGTTAAGAGTGTCGTCGACCACCAGTATGTTTGCTATCTTCATACTGCAGCTGAGTCTGAGCCCGGATTGGTAGGATTGGAGGAGATTTTGGTGGTGATGTGTTGCTTCAGTTATGCGGTAATACTTTCTTGATAATCTTACCTAGGAAGGGAAGATGAGTGATGGGGTGATAGTTACCTAGTTGTCGGGATCCAGAGTGGGTGTCTCTAGTAGAGGTAGGATTTGTCCTGTTTTTAGGGTCAATGGAAAGGTGCCTCGAGTTAGGGAGCTGTTCATGATCTCCAGTTAGGGAAGGAGAGCTTCTGCAGGGAGGGTATTGAGGATGGATGCTGGAAGGATGTTGTCTGTATACGATGTGGCTTTGAGTGCAGCCAGGGTTTCTACAAGGTCCTCTATCGAGAGGGTCTTGAATGTTGTCCAGGGTTTGGAGAGTTCAGGAGGGATGTGACATGGGTCTGTGGATGCAGGCTGGTGTCTATGTGCTGGTGAATCTTGCTGATTTTGTCAATGATGAAGGTGCCGATGGCAGTGGATTTTTCAATGGTTTATGGTATGGTAGGGTCAGGTAGCAGGTTGACACAGTGCTTGACTGGTTTGAATAGGGCTATGCTTTTGTTGTCAGCTTCATCTAGGGTGCTCTGATAGTAGGAGGCCTTGGCTCTGTTGTTGAGTTGTCAGCAGGTTGCTCAGAGTTCCTTGAGGAGAAACAGGTTGTATGCGTTCCCGGAGCAGTGCCAGGTGTTCTCTTGTTTCCTAATGATTCTTTTGCAGAGGTTGAGTAATTGCATGTATCAGGGTGCTGATGGTTTTGGTTTGCAAGTGCATTGTTTCAGAGGAGCATGCCAGTCGATGGAGAGTCGCAGTTTGGTTGGGGGTGTTCGGTCCATGTAAGGTGGAGGTTGACAAGGTCTTCCGAGAAGACTTCCACTGGTAAGTTTGTGAAGGACCTGAAGGTTTGTCTGATGGGTTTCGTCTGGGAGTGCTTGACTGAGGTGGTGTTCAGGATGTTGAAAGGCACAGCTAGGTGGTCAGACCATTCAAGAAGGACAGGAGAGTGTAGTGTAGGGAAGACATTGAAGTGATGATTAGGTTGAGGACGTGTTCTTTCTCGTCTGTTGGGTGTTAGTGTGCTGTGTGAGGTGTCGAGAAGACCGAGGCCATGATGAACGCCAAACATATAAAATGTGGAAATTATGCCGAGTTCATAAAAGAGAGCAACTAATGCCTGATTTACTAGTGGTCTATGAAATGCAACTTGCACCAGAGCAGTTTGTACTTTGGCATTCTGAGGCGAAATGAGAAATGCTTTTTCATATTGAACACATACGTTTCTTACTCTGAAAATCACTTTTCCAAATCTCCACACATCCCGCTAATTTGTAAGAGAATGTTTCCACTTTCACTGATCTCACACCACAATTATGCCATAGTTATCTAGGTGTAAATTAAGCAATAAGTGATAGGATATTGCAGATAATTGCAACATTTTGTAAATGACTTCAAGGTTATACATTTGTCGATGTGTGCTTCTTTTCAAGAGACACATACCTTAACAACAATCACAAATTAAATAACATCCCTCCTTGACATGCCGATTCCATTTGCCTGACCGTATTGACTGTATCACGTATGTGTTTGGAGTTGCACGGTTTTCTAATACAACTGTGCCAAACCGTACAACTTGTGGCAAGTTTTTGATCCATAGAGAAGTCTGAAATTGTTTTGCGAATCAGGTGGATAGCGTTAGCGACACCTTTTCCCAGGTATAAAGCACACTTACTTCTAGAAAAGATTTTCTGAATCAGCCTCAAAAAACGTGAACATTATTTTCACAAACTAATCAATTAAGGAAAGCCTCACATTCCAAGACAGTTAATACATTTTAGAGAATATTGAATATTTATTTACGATAGACCACAGACATATTTTAAAAGCAGCTTTAAATTGATTAAATAGTGGCATCCCTGTGTGTTAGCAAGTTGGATGATAGTGCCTGGGCCAAAGTAAGACAACGTCTAATGAAAAAGCCTGCATATCCCATATTCTGCTATATAGGTCCTATACCAAACAGGGTTCCTAGGAGTGAAACTATCTAAGAAGAGGGGCACAGTTATAGACCTGTGTGGCCTTTTGCTACTAGCAGCAATACATGGAGAATTGTCTTAAGGCTATAAAGCCATCACATGCATGATCCTATCTCTGCTCCCACATCTGTGCTGTAAAGTGACTGAAAGTCGACATATTGTTGATAAACGAAACATGATAAATTAGGAAACACATCTTTATGTTGTGATTGATGTAAAGTGGTAGAGGATCCCAAGAAGCAGACCAAAGGCTACAGATAAGTTTAAGTCCATTCTTTAGTTCATCTCAGCAAGTTACAAGTACGTTTTCATCTTTTCGGTAAATACGATAGTAGAAAGACCCACCGGTGCAACCACTCCGCAGCAGCCCATCTGCCAACTGTCAGTCAAGGAACACCCACACGATCACACATGCATCATTCAATCAGACAAACATGACCTCACCATTCCAGACACTAGACCAAGACAGTAGGGTGATTTGTTTGTCATCCATGGACAAACAGGAGCTAACAGGGAGGGGAGCTGCCCATAAGGGAGCTGCCCTTTGCCTCTGCCCCTTAGCCACCTGGCTGCCCTGCACCTCCCATTTAAAAAGTACTTCTTGGAAGCATGGCCTCACGTTGGAGGGTGGCTGGGAGAAGGGAGGAGCACAGTTGTGGAGGGAAGCAGCAAACGAGCCCGGGGTGGCTGTCACAGATGCATAGCAGGCGTGGTGGAGGGGACTGCCTTAGGGCTTACCGATTCTGCTGGTGGGTGCTGCCTGCTCCCACGAGGCTCTGATGGAAAGGAGCCTTTCCAAAGCAGCCTCAGAGAGTGTATTGTCTTCCTGGAAGCATGGCTCAATCCCGTTGGAGGGTGGGAGGAAGAAGGGAGGAGTAGGGCTGGGGAGGGACACCTGGAGAAGAAAGCAACAAACAAGCCCAGGATGACTCTCACAGAGGCCTAATTGGCTGTAGTGGGGGGACTGCCTCAGGGCTTACCACTTCCGCTGGTGGGTGATGCCTGCTTCCACAAGCCTCCTCCTTTGCCAGGGGGGCACTTTGGACAGCACCAAAGCACATGTCATCTTGCCCCTGCAGGAACCGCTTCTGCTAGCAGGATCTCATAGGGAACTTGAGGGTTGCTGCTCTCTCTCAGCAGTAGCAAGGCCCATGAACATTCACTTGTCGCCAATGTTGTATATGAATTAAAGGGGTCGAGAATTCCAAAAAGCAGACGCCAGGTTCCAGGTGAGGTTAAGTCCTTTCTGTATTTCTTCTCAGACAGTTACAGGTAAGTTCTCATCTTCAGGTAAGCTCTATGGTAGAGGGTCCCACCAGTGCATCCACTCAACAGCAGCCCATCTTCTAAATGACACTCAAGGAAAAACCACATGCTCACGCATGATGTTTCATTCAACATTCCTCATTGCAGACATGACCTCACCAGACACCAGACCAGGACCAACACAGTTTACTTCTATTTTGCCTGTGCCCCTGTGACAAGACCAGTACCCTGGCCTCATCATCAGGGGATTCGATGCCCTGTTAGCTGTGGGTGGGAGGTCTAGCAGGGAGAAATCCAGAGCCAATCCTACCCCTGAGGACGTCACGGGTAGTTCAGAGGGCCACAAATCCAGCCCCCACTTTTGCCATGCCATGCCTCAGAAACAAAATACTCACCAGACTCTTTGTGTGCTTTCGAATGTCAGCATGCACAAGATGAATCAAGAAGAGCAGCAAGCAGACGAGAAAAGCCCTCCTGTGCTCCATGCTATCAGTGAGACATCAAGGAAGGTCTGGACCTTACACGCAGAGAACAACCCTCCAGCATCCTCTACTATCAGGTGGTTTTGCATGAGACCACAGGAGAGACAGACAGGGCATCAGACTACATACGCACCATGTCAATTACAGCCTGCCACACCAGCAGAGAACACCTGCAGCCAGCAGCAAAGTGCCTACACCACCAAGGAAGAATTCCATGCACACAAATCCCCAAACAAAGCTTACGTTCCATAGGGGAGCCAGGACCAAAGCGCCCTAACATGAAATGGGCGATTCAGCTTCACAGGCTGCCATCACAACTCCTTGGCACACCCGCCTGGAGAAGGTAGGCAGGGCTTAGCCCGCTTTTGTAATTATTTCTGTTTCTGACACCTCCCAGGAGGAAATGTCAGGCCCAGATTCACAAGGGCCAGTGATCCAATGGAGGGAGGAGGGGGAGAATTAAATGGACAGAAGGAAACAGGAAGTTGTGGGTTGTTCGGGTGAAGTCAGAGACAGAGAAGGCGACAGACCATGAGACAAGCTGGAGGAAGGGTGGAGCAGTTGTGTGTGGAGTAATTTTCTAGAGAAGGTGAGATATTGGTTAGTGAGTGCAAGTCATATTGCATTGCGAGTGTGTGTGAAACTGTGGTGGTTGTAGTTAGGCGGTGTATTGTAAGGTGTGAATGTGAAGTGTTTGGGGCCGAGTGTAAGGAGGGTGTATGAATAGGAGGTGCATGAAGTTATAGTAATCCTGCCTCTAAATTAAATCATAGAATTGTGGGCCATAGAACCCGGTGGCGGATGTCAACTCTAAACAAGTCTGGTTATGATATTGTATTCGCTGTGACTTTACAATTATACTGGCCAAACCGTTTTTTAAACATTTTATTATTTTATTGTTTAAAGCGCTGTCCTAGCTCGATAGCAGCCGTGTGCAGTACAGAGTGCCGGTAGCTAGTGTTTGGGCTGGCATCTTTTAACAGTAGCGCATTACTGTGAGTTGAGGTCTGTGCATCAGCATGTTTTGAGAAATTTTCAAAATTGGAGAATTGTGGGCGCATTCCAAGCCAACACCGGGATCGAGTTCCAGAGGGTGGATGTGCGACAGGAGAAGGATTGTTTGCGGGTCTTCTTTGCAAATGAGTTGGTTGGTTGATTTGCTGCCCAAAGAATGTGTGCCACTAGATATGTGGAGCTTAATCACCAGGCATGGTGGTGTGGTATTGGTGACTGCTTTGTGGAGAGCACAGACAATCTTGAACAGTATTCTGACATGGAGAGGAAGCCATTGTAGTTCCTGTAGGGCGGGGGGAATTCAGTGAAATTTCCGTGCGCCCATAATAATGTGCTGTAGCGTGGTGGACAGCTTTTAGGGGAGCCAATTGAGCAGCTGGCAGCTCCACCAGGAAGGCATTTACCATATTGATATCTGGGACCACAAGGGCATGCACTACGGTCCGGAAGTCCTGCAGTGGGATAATGGGTTTGATTTTATGAAGGTGAAGAGTCAGAGCCAGACTTTTGATGTCCTTTTATTGTCAACCTGGTTTAAAGTGAGGTTCCCTCAAAAACGATTATTTGGACTCTGCCCCAGCAAAAGTATTTGCCTTCTCTGGGAAAGGGTTGCCAGGCAGGAAGGAACTACCACTACTGGGCAGAGCGAGGTCCAGTGCTTTCACACGACAGGCTAAGTCTGGCTATGGGAAATCACACACTGGTGGAATTTTTAACAGAGTTTATTTGGAGTACAGCCTATTCGAAAGTTCTTCCAGAGAGATGACGATAAAGGCTCCAAGAAAGAGACTTCCCTTTGCCATCCATGAGATGGATTTGGGGTTGCTCTGCTGGCTACACAAGGCCTACTGCAGCAGATATGGCTAATACCCAGAATTCTGCTCACTGGAGGTGACAGAACCCTTCAAGTTCTCTCTAAGTCCTTGTAGGCTGGGAAGAGTAGAGGAAAGGACTTTCTTTGCCCCTCAAGACCCTAGATCGGGTGCCCCAGTGCCTGGAATTCAAGACATAGCTATGAACCCTGTCTTCCAGCTTTAATCCATTTTAGAGCCATTGCAACCACTTCCAGGTGCTTTTTGGAGGCCTTGCAAGCACCCAGATCTGCCCTTGACACTCACTACTTTTCGATCTGCTGTTGAGCCATGCACTCAACCCATCGCCAGCCTGCACTCCAATGTTTTTGAGCCCAGCACCAGTGAAAAACCGCATCACATTGTTGAATTTCTTCTAGCCGGTCGACCAATTCATGCCTCAGAGTCGACTCATTGACTGCTTAGTTTCTTCACCCAGATCGATCCAATCACTGCTATAGGACTACGTCACATCTCTGGACTGTCTCTAGCCAACTTGACTGCCTTCGCGTCTGTAATCTATTAGGAACAACCGACTTGAAAGGCACAGATTCTGACTTGACCCATTTAAAGGGCCTAGAAGCTAGGCTCAGTGCTGCTGAGCCCCAGATCAAGCATTTAAAGGTGAGTGAAGTGGCTCTTCCACTGTGGACTGCATTAGAGGCTTTAGTGACTTGTAAGGCCCCACTCTCTCTATTTCTAAAGACAGCTTCAGTGAATTGGCATTGCTGCTCAGACTACTGCCTGTGCAACCCTATATCAGACCCAGAGTGCCCCCCTTTCATTGCAAATCTGCACGTTCTGTGTCTTGTTTTACAGGGGTGGGCTATAGTGTTTCGGATTAGTGTGTTTATTTTGTTCGTTTAATTAAAGTAATATCTTTTATAGAACTTTGGCTGGATAGTCTTCTATTTTGGTACTGCAGTACTATTGTTGTTTGGTCTTCTCTATGCAAGTTCACATCCCTACTGAAGAGTGTAATCAGCCCTTGGGCCATGCTACCTTCAAGAGGCAAAACATGTATACATGTCAGGCTGTGCCTTTTTCACCTTTATGTTTGAGATCACTGCTGGTTCAGTAAGAATGTGGGGCTGAGTTGTATTCATTCCTCATTTCTTCAGGAGTCATTATTTCGTCGCACTACCTGTATTTCAAGTGGATGCATTCCAGAAGGCTGTTAGATCCCATAGACAGGGTCGGACTGGGCCATAAAATTGTCTTGGACACCAAAGAAAAAGTGTCCCACAGTTGCAAATGGCTATTCATTCCTTTTGGGGCGCTGTTTGAATAGTACCCAAGGGGGAGTTTGTTGATAAAATGTGATGCAAATTGTGCATTTTAAAGAATATATTTTCAGCAACATTGGTTAAAACTTCTATCCGCATAGTGAATTAAGTCATCAAACTGGCCACATTGGCCAATAAAGTGGCCCACTTTGACCCAATAAACTGGCCCATACCGGCATTTTGCATTTTTGCCTATTGCCCTTTAGGCCAGTCCGAGCCTGCCCATAGCGCTGCAGGAAACACCATCTATGGATTTGAAACATCTGAAGATATGTCGCTGAAAAGTGGGTGGACAGAATGTTCAGCGCAGCATACTCTGAGCCAGGGTTACGAGAAAAAAAGTGAGACTATCCTCAATCCACACTCCCTTCCCCTTGGCTGTTGTCGCCAAAATACGCGTCATTGTGTAAGCTCCCCTGCTCCCAGCCCAAACTCCACAGGGCGGGCTGCAGGATAATGCATGCAGATGCATGCTCATGTTTAAGACAGCACCGTGTAACAAGTTGGAGTCAATAATTCTCTTGTACAGGAAGAATGATCACTGCCCTACATATCAGCCGGCACCATATCATACATTCCCTTTCCCCACAGGCGGCGTTACCCCACGGTTCAAGTCGAGGGAACACGGGGTGGAGGGCGTCTGTTCACTTTTTTGAGGGGTTGGACACCGTTACCCTGTGTGTTTCTTTTGTTTGTTTTTGTTTCCTTAAAAAAAAAAACTCATCCTCTACACACACTTGAAGTGTCCAGCTATATGTCGGGGACTCGAACCCAGCTCGCGGTAGAAAGGCGTCACGCTTGGCCGCAAGATCAGCTAAAGTCATTGTCGAGATACTATTAAATGTCTCCTATGTACACTTCTTGTGACGCCACCTCCCAATGCGTGCGTCACAGTAGTCCCCCCACTTTTTTATTTAGGACTAGAGCCGTTACCTCGCCAGGGTATGAGGACTGGCGTAGCTGTGAGAGAGAACATTGAAAGGGCTGCCTCGCAGGGGGCTCACAGAAGAAGGCGAACGGGTGCAGCAGAAGTGCACACAGTTTGAATGGCTTGTGGGGCGCTTTGAAACACAATAAGAGAGAACCTAGCCCGAACGAACCCAAAGGAACACAGCACAAAACAGGGGCAGAATGGGGGAATACTCTGAATAATAGTTGCAGGGAAACAGGCCCTTACTGGCCTATAGGCATCCCCGAACCGAAAACAAAACATGCTAGTGTGGGCCAGTTTTTTGGGACAAAGTGGGAAATGTTTCTGGCGCATAATCCCCGGGTATGCGCTTAGAAACCTCTTGGTATTAAGCGCGTTATAAATATCATATCATGGTTACTAATACTCATGTCGGTCAATTTGATAAGTTACTTCGCCATGCGGCTAATAGTTTTGACCAGTGTTACTAAATAAATATTCTTTAAAATGCACAATTTGCATCGCATTTTATCAAAAACCTCCCCCTTGGGTAATACTCAAACAGTCTGTCACAGAAAGAATGAATCGTCATTTGCAACTGTGGGTTACTTTTTCATTGGTGCCTGAAACCATTTTATGCCCCAGTCTGACCCTGCAGAGAAAGAAGAAACCAAGAAAAGATGGGAGAGCATACTATGCAGAAATGTATGCATAGGTTGCCAAACAAGGGCTATACAGATGACAAACAAGGGGTGTATACAGTATCAGTGGTTAGCATGTAGAAAATGAAATAAGAAAGGAAAAATAACAGGTGAGTCAGTATTTATGTAATGTTAAATATGAAAAAGTGCACACTAAGCAAAATCGCCTAGACCTGTAACCGCACAGTCCTTTGTTTGTATTCAGTACTATTTACGAGCCGAAAAAGTCTCAGAGAGAGGCAATCTCTTAAGTCCCCATAAGAGAAAACGCAGTCAGCATATCAGACAGGACAAGGGAGATAGGCGTCCTTATGTAAAGGGCAAAGAGGAGGTAGCGGACCTTGATCTGTATTCCTACATAATGGGCCTAATTTACAGAAATGTTGGCACGCACAAAAATAAACACACTGATTAACAGATCAGTCTCTGCACAGGTACCCTGCTCTGTGTGCCATGTCCGCAAGCCTTGCACGAGGCGAACGGGACTGGCCAGTGCAAAGACCAAGAAGTGGGCACAGCATGCAAACACCTTCATTAAACCAGAGAAATGAGGGATAACATGGCCGTGGGGAGGGAGGCACCGTGATAATGCACAAACACGCCCTATGAGGTGCCAAACCAGTTTTTACAGATTGCCCCTTCATCTGCACCCCAAAAAAAGCACAAAAATTCTACCGCCACCTGTGACAAGGCGGAAGGTGAAACTGCACCATGCAGTCGCAAGTTTAGATCCTGCCATGCAATCGTTGCGATTGGTCGACACCATACTTGTCCCTGCATTGCTCGCATATCTACTGCTACCTGCAAGGAGGAGGCGAAGGAGGAGGAGGCCTAAAATCTACCGACATGCACAAGGATATACGGCATGCCCGATGAGGAAGTGTATGGCACATATCTCTTCCCCACATGTCATCCTTGAATTGTCTGGGAGTGGGAGAATGACCTGGTGTCACGAACCATGTCCTCACAGCCAATACCACCTTGGTGAAAGTCCTAACTGCACTCCACTTCCTGGGGACTGGCACATTCCAATGGACCACAGCCATTGTTGGGGGTATATCACAGCCTACGTAATCACGCTGCCTCAAACAGGTCCTAAGCTGGATCATTGCACGTGTGCACAGCCACACAGACATGCCATGCAACGTGCAGATAGGACAAAGAGTGGCACAAGAATTCTATGCAGTTGCCCACTTCCCACGAGTACTTGGGACAATAGATTGCACACATATTGCACTACAGCCCCCACGAGCCACTCAACACATATATCGGAATAGAAAAATTGGCATTTGTTGAATGCGCAGGTCATCTGCGATTCCAAGGGTCACATAATGCATATCAATTCCAACTACCATGGATGCACCCACAACACCTACATACTACGCCATTCTCCTATCCACCAGGCACTGGCATCGGGAACATTAGGCAACAAGTGGCCCATTGGTGAGTATCAGCCAGCACACACACAAAAACACACTCAAGGGTGGTCACATCCAATGCAAACCACCATACCAACACATCCCATAACAAAATACTGTTTTTCTCATCCACAGGGGACAGTGCATATCTGCAATCACCATTCCTGATGATGCCTATTCGAAATCTCACACCTCCAGCAGAGGGCCGCTAAAATACAGCTCACATTGCAACCAAAGGCATAGTTGAGAGGACATTTGGAGTGCTGAAATCACGCTTCCGCTGCCTTGATCATTCAGGTGGAGTACTGTTGTATGCATCAGCTGTGACATGCAAAATCATATTGGCATGTTGCATCTTGCATAATATAGGCACCCGCCATGGCATACCAATAGAGGTGCATGAGGGGTTGCGTCCGCAGCCACAGGCAGTACACATACTTCTAGCAGGCCAAAGGGTGAGGGGCCAGCATATACTCAATCAGCTAGTCCATACATAGTTCACATGAAAAACATCCAGTGTGAAAGTCACACCATAGCCACATCCGTGAATGCCTTTGATGATGAAACATGGCAAGTCGAGTTGGGCCATACACAATTACCTGAGAATGGCATGCCAGGGTGGACATGTGGTGTGTGCCTATTAGCTGTTAAAAACACACAAATCCCCCACGACAACCTTATAGAAAAATATGTACACATGGGCAGTGTCACCAATATCACCCATTACGTACCCAAAGTCACTCACACAAGCATACATATAAAGACAAGGGTCACTTGGCAACACATATCTACTAAGTAACATGGACATGAGCCATCAAACAATGACAAACCAAGAGCATGGCACACCATCCCATATTTAGTCACTACCATTAACTGTTGTTGACGCGTAAACCCTCAATAAGAACAATTGAAATGACTGATTCACACACCCACAATGAGCATGTACCACAGAAATGCCAACAAAAGCGGACCCCCTCCCCTGAATGAGGGGCCACCTGCTTGTGTCAGCAGGTAGCTGCCAGGGCAGATGGGATTATTGGCAGCTGCGGGCAGAATCTGGCCAAGAATGGCTGGGGACAGCCTTAATACTGCACCAGCACAACAATGCATGTGCGGTGTCGGACTTGGTGGGTGTGGGCCAGCTCACCATCACACTGGGTGTGCTAGTTCCACATCAGCAGGAACATGTGAGTACAGGTGCCTCTAGGGTGGGGTGGGTGGGCATGGGCAATACCCTAGTATGGCAGTGGTCTGCAGGTCCAAGGACCATTCCCACTGTAGGTGTACAGCATGGCATGGCATGGCAAAGTGACTTGGCACGCAGGCTGTACTCTTCCCTGCATTGCTCATGAAAATAAGAGCAAAACGCACACATCACAACGATGAAAACATGTGAAAAGTGCAAGGAATGCTGGAGCATGTCACTGGAAACCCCCACCCCCTCATTTGGAAGGCGATACTCAGGATGCACATGAATGATGGACTGGCTACCTGACAGCAATCATGGCAGGACATGGCATGCAAGGGACACAGGACATGACACCTATGAATGCAAGAACAAACCAAGATGTCAGTGTATGGGCCATCACCAGATCCACATGCACATAACCACCACAAGTGGACAGACTACCACCAGCATGCAGTACATTCCTAAACACTGTACGGAATAATAGAAATCGTGCCACCCACATGTCAGATGGCTGTGACAATCACCCACATGACACCAGAAAGACACTTTCATGCACATCCCTACCTGTGCCACATCAGGACAGTACTGGAATGCATAGGACAACAAACATGCAAATTCCAGGCGGGTGATACCTACCCTCGTGCCACTAACATTGTACTGTACATTCCCACTCCACCTAACACAGTGCCTCCTCAATGTGTCAGGAGGGTCAATGATCAGCAGAGGGAATGGGGAATTGGATTGAAGGAGAATGTCCTGTTTGCATTCACATGGTGGGTGTGAGCTGACTGTGCAAAGTGACCTGAAATGAAAACAGATGCATGACCATTAGTGTGCATGTACCCTGTCACACGTATTCCACTCATGAGGCACATCATGTGCCAACATTATATTTACCTGTATGTCCGATCATATCACTGTAGTAACCAGCCTGCCTGTTGACGTCACTGAACATGTTAGGTTGAACATGCTTATTAACATGGGCTTCAGCACTAAAGTTCTATTCAGCTTAGTAAAGCACCTCTAAAGGGTCTCTCTTTCCTAGGCCGGTGTCACAAAATAAACCCTCCCCGTAATAAAGACTCATCCGGCCAGTCTGCTATATATATGTTCCACTGTTAAAGCTCTACTGCGTCTATTTGCTTAATTCTCTCCGGATATGCAAGTATGCCCTCACAGCAACCCTCATGTTATTGCTGCCATCCCTGGTATCTCCCTGTTAATGTGCTGGGCGCTCTTATAGGCAGGCATGCCTGAAACAAATGCACGATTGCGTTCTTTGCCTGGGAATTTTCCTGTAGGTGGTCATTTTCGGGAGAAAAAAAAAACCCCTCTTCTAATAACAAGATTTAATTGTGTCCCAAGAGTGTTTTTGTGCTAGCAATCCTCGGGAACGTTAACTTGAATTGGCCGGATGAGTTTAAATGTTTCAGCGCTGCACGGTATGAAAACGCAGCTGTGAAAACGCAACTGCGTGACTGTGAACCGTAGGAAGGAACCTATTTGATGTAATTAGTAATGTGGAGTAGATCGTGGGACTAGTAACAATATGCATGCTAAGAATCTGCTATATTTTATCGATATTTGTTAAGTGCCCCTGTTTAAGTGACTCACATTGTTCAGAAGAGTAAACTGGGGATGTGTGCAGAAACGCCATGGGAACCAAGTGTCAAAGCAACGCCTGGGATGTTGTAAACTGGGTGCGGAAAACCTTTTTCCCATCTGAGGGCTCACTTGATAATAAGGTTTCCATAGCCAGAATGTTTGTTAAATTGCATCCTAACATCCGAATGTAGTGCTTCTTGGAAGCGAGTGAACTTGGACTCCTGTCCCTTCTTCCCTCTGGTGAGAGAAGATGTGATTATGGCCTCCTTCCCTTCTGTTCATTGTAGGATGGCATCAGGAGGAGGTGGCGTCCTCCATTATTCAAAGGTACGGGCCAGAAACGCATTGAGCAAATTTTTTGGATTCTGGTTACCTATTTAAAGAATGAAAAAGGTGTAATTTAATTTATCCGATAACTTAACTTTAGATATCCAGTCAACTTTTTGTATCATTTATAGAATTATACATTGAATTGAATATTGTCATTTCAATTATTAATTCATCTGATTTTAGTGGTTTTGGCTGTGTTAAATGTGTATTGGTTTGTGTGCGTTGTGCTTTTATCGGTCAATGCTACCCAAGATGAAGCTAATAAACAAACACACTATAAACCATTCAAGGTCACGGTGACCTATCACGTTGAAGAGAATGGGAGCATATTTGCAGGATACGTGTCTCTCTCAAGCGTTTTCATTATTTTAATAGGGACTAATATTATTAAATCCCTCAGCTCAATTATCTTGTTGTGGCTGTTACGTTGGCTGCCATTTCTACAGTGCAAATATTCCACTGGTGTGCTGTTGTCCTACCTTGAGCATGGGTGGGAGAGTGCATGATTGATGTGTGTTCTTTGTGAGCTGTGTCTGATGTCTTGCTTGAGCGTCAGTCAAATGGTTGGTTTTTGGTGTCATTTCGAAGTCACACGGGGTAGTCACTGCCGGTTTAGAGTCAGAGGTCACGAAGACAAATGTCTGGCATAGAAAGCAAACAAAACTCTTATTCACAAAGCATTCACAGAGTCAGTCCTGTGTGGTTGTCTTTATTGAGCGCTACTGCGTTGCGTCCCCACAGTGAGGGACACTACAATGGCGACAAGGCAGTAACCCACATCCACCGCTGGCCCAATGCTGCTACTGGAGCCCTTCACCCATGCCCCAACCACCAGCTGCGGCTTCCACTAGCCCGCTCGAGCGCTTAAGAGGAAGCACCTCGCTCAAGCTCACGGTGCTGCAGGGGCTGGCCCTGAGAGGGAGGAGCATCCCGGAGCATCCCTGACCGGCATTGTAAGACTTCCGGTGAGCACTAGAGGAAAGGCCTCATGTTTGGAGAGGCCTAGCTACAGCCAGCTCATTAACCAGTAGGAAAGAGGTTAGTCTGCGCCAGGGGATCCTCTAAACTGAGGAAAGCCTGCACAGCAAGGGAACAAGCACACCCCTACAAGGGAGAAGGGCATCATTCAACATGCTGGCCAAATCCAAGGATCAACTCTCACTGTCTCCATCATCCCTGGTGCTCAAAGGAGACCGTATAGTTCTGCCGGCCTCTTTCCACCAAAAGGCAGTCGACGTCGCCCATGAACGCCACAGAGGGATTGTGTCGACTAAGCGCATGCTCAGAAGGAAGGTGCGGTTCCCGGGTATGGACCGACTCATCGAAAACATGCTAAAAGCCTGCCACATCTTCATCAGCCTACAGCCTCAGGCATGCCCAGAACTCCTACACATGACTCCGTTCTCAGAGGGCGTATGGGAAAAAGTTGCAATTGATTTCTATGGGGCCCTACGATCCAGGGAAAACATATTGGTAGTCCTCGATGAGCACTCTAGATACCCCATGACTGCCATTCTGCCTTCTACAGCTGCCACAGTCATGTTCCCGGCACTCAACCAGATATTCTCAGCATATAAGGGTGCCCATGGTGGTGCAGTCGGACAATGGGCCCCCATTCATGGGAAAGGACTTCACACACTTTGCCAAGTATATGGGGTTTCGCCACAGGAAAATCACACCCCTCTGGCCGCAGGAAAACAGAATCGTGGAGCAGTTCATGGCTAACATCAAGAGAGCTGTGACAACAGCGAACATCACTCATATGGCCATCGAACAGTCCCTGTGCCAACTCCTGAGGGACTATCAGAATACACCCCACGACCCAACGGGAGTATGCCCTGCTGAGCAGATGTTCGGTCGCCTGATACAGGCACGAATACTACAGGAGATGCCACCCCAGGAGGGTCCATATAATAATGTCCCCGCAAAAATGTCTCCTGATAAAAAAGTAGCAGTTTTCTGTGGAGACATTACTACATTGAACATGTAATTTATTTTTACAAGGGGAGCAGGGGACATTCCTGCTACCCATCCCCATACATAATGTCACCAAATATAATGTCGCCAATGGCTTTTCCCGGCCACATTATGTATGGGGACATTATGTAGGGGGACATTATTACCCGATACCCCCAGGAGGAAGACCCTCGGTCGCAGGAAATAAGGAGTAGGGATGACCAGGCCAAATCCAAAATGAAGGACTACGCAGATCGGAAACACCGGGCCCATGAACCCATGCTAGGGGTGAGTGACAGCATATTAGCACGGCAAACGCAATCTCACAAGGACACACCACCTTTTGACCCTCAACCGTTGACCATCATTGCAGTAAAGAGCCCATGATCACAGCAGAAAGAGATGGCTGGCTTGTGACCCAGAACAGTTTATTCTTCAGATCGACACAAGAAGAGTGTTCAACACGACATCAAGAATGGAGCGAAGAAGAGTACCGTGCCAGAGATGAATGTGGGTACACAGGGGACGAAGAGGACTCTGAAGTATAGATGCATCATGAGGAGGACGGAAAACAAATGGAGGAACACGCCTACTTTCAAGACAATGGTAGACCCAGTCAAACCATCCAGAAGACCCGGAGATGGATCGAGGGGATGGGGTAGGACAATGCTATTTTGGGGGGAGGTGTAGCATCTGGCGCCATTCCCCGCACGGGTCAGATGACCGGCATACGAGATGCCAAATGGTCACATGACCATAGTTAATGTATACGCGCAGGAGGTGCTAATAAACCAGTCCCTGCTTTACTGCAGCCCTGTGTGGGTGTCTTTATTTTGTGCTGCTGTGCTGCGTCCCCAGAGTGAGGGACACCGCAAGAGGCAAAATCACCTTTGCACATTTCTTTTACAACTTTTGAGTAAACATGAGCGCAAATGCCTGCCGCACTTAACGCTTGCAACAGACATTTAATATGCATAGTAGAAAAAAAACCGGCAAAGTCCAAGGAATTACATTGATTTACCTCCTACATGAAAACCGGTGGTAAACCAGACAAATTAATCAGGCTGAGGGGCAAAGAAGTGGATATGAAAAGCTCACCTGCTCCCAACTCTGCCTGGCAAACCATGTAATCCCCGGAAACAATAAAATAGGAATAACAGTGGCAATAATCATTACCTCCACATTCACCACCACTTGGCACCCAATGGGGGTTGTCTCAGTGTTACATGTACTCGGCAGATGGGAGTAGGATGGGGAAGGGAAGTTAGGACCCCGAGCGGAGGTGGGTGTACCAAGGGATTGGCGCCCCAGCCCTTGACCCTCCACTATCTCCGTACCAACCTCCCATTTGCTGCTATGCCGGAAATAGAATAAAAGGGATGGGAAGATGGGAACATTTTCTCGGACTATACAGAGGGAAAGGAAAGGAAATGAAAGGGAACCTGAGCTGACGCCCAAGTGAAGAGGAAGAGAACTGCTGAGATCGATTCGAGGAGGCTGCCAGAAGTGACATGGTCACAGTATTGAACTAGCACTGCAGGGGGTCTGTGGAATTAGCTGGCCATGTGGAAACCTCATGAGATTCTGTCACTGCGGCTGTATTTTCAAAGGATGAAGTGCAAGCATAAGGTGTACAAAAAAGGAGTAAACTGCTTATACCTTACATTTACACACCAACGGATTTTCAATGCATTTAAAAGAATATTAGGAGCACGAGACAGATTTAGCATTTCCAACATGCATTCCACCTCATCCTCCTTAAAATACCTCCTGGTTTTACCCACGCGGGCATGAATCAAAATAATTCCATTAAAATCCGCCTTCATTCAGCACTTGCAAACAGCAGGCCTTTTTCATGGGGATGCATTGCACATACTGTCTGTGAAGTGTAAATTGCAGGTGGCATTTACATATTTAACAGAATGGAGGCTAAAAAAAAGGGTAAAGGCGATTGCCTCTGTTTTTATTCTTTCATTTTGCATTCTGTTTTGTAAAATTAGAACATTGCTTGCAAGGGACACTCCCGCATCCAAAAGCAAACATTGGTGACCACCTGCATGCAATTTGCAATTTTACAAAATTACCTTTGTGTTTATGGAAACCATTCAGCACAGAGGTCTGTAGTGTACCTGTTGTAGGATGTTTTAATCGGCGCCAACTTGTTTGGCGAATGTTCCATCCACCCCAAATCAAATATAACTACACTATGTATCTCTGTAATCCCAGTGTCAATGGTTACCCCATTGAATAATGATCCACACGTCGGTCAATTCCAATGTCAATGCTTCATTTACTTGAATATAGAATTTTGTAAATACACACTATATGTACATTATTTGATTTACAGTAAGCACTCATTCACCATGAGTTAAAGACTGTATGAGGGTTCGGATAAAGTTTTCATTTGATCAAAATACAATAGAATCAGAACATCCCTGCCTAAAACTCTCTATTTATTTGGAATAAATAACTCCTCTATACCCAATAGACATGGAGCATCTCAAATAGCATTCTGGTAAATTCAATTCAAAAGCAGACTATTTAATAATCCTGCATGTAAATCGCTTGCAAAAAGAAAAATGCAAACTAATTTCCCAGAATCTACAGTCAATGTATATACACCCTCAGAACATTCACAAATAAACAGTTCAATTCTCCCCCTCGGCTAAAAGGTGGGCATCAGTCAGCAAAGCAAGACAGCTTCCATACAGAGCCTAGTTTGCCTCCTTCTGTACTGGGCATGCCTTGGCCCTTTACCACCGAAGAAGGCTTTGGGGTAAAATACTGATGGGCCTTTCTTACAGTGCACTGCAAGTTATCCAAAAAGGGTCTCTATTATATTCTCTAGAGTTTTGTATGCTGTCAATTGTCATTTCTCTCCTGTTACTTCTCCCTTCTCTCCTTTCCGTTAGTAAGTCAGCCAGACCATCAGTGTGTGTTTGCCCTTGAATCTATTGGTTTAGACTTTTATAGATTAGAAACCCCACTATTTAGAGGTGGGTATCATTTCTCTAACCTAATAAGTCAATGTTTGTGATTGCATAATGTTACAACAGTGACATCACACTAAATCCAGTTTCCTTCCCATTTGATGTGGTGTCATTTATATATTTCTACATTAAACATTGTGATTTTCTAAAATATCATGTTCCTCACATATGATCATGCTACTAATTATTTTGTCAGACTGTTCTCATGCAGGTGAATCCAATAATACCAGTCTTTTTTCAGCCCAACAAGAGGTGTGCATGCAACTCCAAAGATTGTTGCTTCTTAATCTCTGATACTTTCACTCAAAAACTCTATTCCCAGCTCAAACTCACAGCCTCTCCGGCAGGAACACTAGCATATATGAACCAATAATGTGCAACATCTCTCTGCAAAAATATCCACATTAATATAATTTAGATAATGATATGTGAATAGTTTGTAAGAACTAAAACACATTAAATTAAATAAATAAATAATTTGAATAATTAACAGAATAACAAAAAATCATTTTACATTCAGCTGGTAGACTTCTTCATCATGAACATTGTTTTAAAAAAGTATGTTTCTATGACCTTGCTGTCAAAAGATATTCAAAGAATATGATACCATATGTAAAATGTAAATAGGTATATATGTTTTAACATGTAATGGGATGTGTCACCATATGAAATGGCATGCAATTCCCTGCTTGGCAACCACTATTTGTCATCAGCCCCTTTCAGGTCTCAAAGCTGGCCATTTATGATTTTTTAAAAATGGCTGGTCAGCATGATTAATGCTCTTTGAAGATATGAAAAGCTCTGTCCCATTGAGTATACAAGCTTGCTGATGCAGAGGCAAGATAATATGTCTCAATAAGTGTGAACCAAATCCTCCTTGAAGGACCTGGCTGATGGGAGTAGCTGATTACCTTGAGGGTGGGGGGTACCACTGCTATTCACTTATCATACCATATTTCTTGTATTTTTAGGGAATACTTCGGTGGACCCCATGACAAATGGAGGATGTTAATGAGTAGCATTTGTTTTACTTGAAAGACCTGGCTTGTACGAACAGAGAACTTGGCGATTCAGGAGTGTCATAAAGTTTATAGGTCAGCTTTAAAGGTCTGAGTTTCTCCTCTCTTGGGAAAGCCACCCTCCAGCACTCTAGTTTTTGGGGAAGGCTAGCGATCTTGCTTTCAAGGCCAAAGTTAATGTTTCATTTACAAATGCAGCCTTTAAAGTAATTTGTCCCCCACAGTTTCACACTGTAATTGTGACTTTAAACAGGGGCACATTTAAAAAACATGTGCAATCAAACTCCTGTCAAAGAGTTATACTTTAAATCTTTGCAAGTTGGCATTTTACAATGCTGATTCTCAGTCATGTAAAGAAGAAAGCAGAACTGATGTAGGGAATCATTTCATTTTTACTCTTCTACATGATGCTGTGTTTTTACATCCTGCATTGACTGTTTTGCATTTAATAAAGGTTGCTGGATACTTTCATGTAACTCCAAGCCTCCCGGGCCAACCCCCCTTCCTCCATCCCTAACCTCACAGTCCGCAACAACAGACTAGGCATCAGGCTCCCCTCTACAACTACCAGGCCCAACACCAAACCTAACACCAAAACCAATACGAAGCACAATGCACCAAATAAGCCCATACCTCCTCCACTAAAAGGTGCCCTACTCAATGTCAGATCCCTGGCTGCCCACCCCACAGAAATCGCATACCTCATTCTTACCAATGATCTCGACTTCCTGGCCCTAACAGAAGCCTGGCTTCATGAGGCGTCCGGACCACATTTATCGCTAGCCATTCCAGACAAATACTCTGTCCTCCGAGCTGATAGACCTAATGCTAGAGGTGGAGGTGTAGCAATCATCTCCAAATCCACCCTAGATCTCAGATCAGCCTCTACAGTGTCACTCACTTCCTGTGAGATACTCACAGCCAAACTGCAAACCTCCCCCACAACCACGATCACCTTCCACCTCATATACAGACCCTCAGGCCCCTGTGGGATCTACGAAGAAGACATCACATCTCTCATCACTGAAAACACCAAACCGTCAGCACACCCGAACGCATATGCTGCATCTCTAGCCAATGTCCTAACAGAACATGACTTCACACAACTCATTGCACTCCCCACCCACCAAAAGGGTAGAACCCTTGACTGGGTAGCAACTTACAATTGCAACACAACCTGCAAGGACCCCAACCTCTGGCATGGACTGATCATCACATGATTCCTCTTGAGATCAACACTAATCAGGTACTGCCCAATAAATACCCCCCGGCACCAACCTGTCCCACCAGGAACAAACGCAACATTACTGCTGAGGCCCTGCTACCCCTGGTCCTACCCACCCTCAACGCCCTCCCAGCCAACGCTGACTTAAACCTGCTAATTGACACCTTCAATGACTCCATGGCTAAGGCTTTGGATACCGTTGCCCCCCTGAAACTACGTAAAGACAAACCTAAAGCTCATCTGAACTCATGGTACACCCCTGAGCTCAAATTGCTTAGAAAAACAAAAGCAAAGTCACATCTCACATGGAAGACCAACCCCCCCCGTGGAAAACAAATCCAACCTCACTAACCTATCCTAACTCTACAAAAGTGGAGATAATTCGCACCAAGAAAGATGTATCAGCACCAGGATTGCTCAGGCAGGATCCTGCACCAAAGAATTATTTAAAATTCTGAAGGAACTAGAAAACCCTATTTGACCCCCAGACACCTGTTTGAAAGACAAATCCTAGTGAACCAGCATCCAAAACACCCTTAACAACAAAATTACAGGACTCCAAACCAAAATAGAGGACAAACGCCAACAACTCTCCAATAACAAGGTCCCCAACACTAGCCTACCCATGCCCAACAACACCAGTTCGGGCTGTACATTTAAGAAAGTTACCACTACGGAAGTTCAAAAAATCATCACCTCCCTGAAAACCCTCGAACTGCAAAGGAGACAGTTACCCCGCCCAAATCAGAAAAGACGCAGCCAGAGAGCTCTCCCCCTTCATCACCAAACTTATTATCCTTCACCAATAACTCTATCCCCAGCAACCTTAAACAATCATGGGTTCTTCCACTCTTGAAAAAACAATCCCTAGACCCAGCCATACCCACTAACTACAGGCCTATCACCACAGTCTCATTCCTACTAAAAATCCTGGACAGAGTCGCCTACATCCAAATTCAGGAATACCTGGAATCCAAACCAACTGCTAGGCATACATCAATCTGGCTTCAGACCCCAACACGGAACAGAAACCGCCCTTGTTGATCTCAAAAGCCAGATTGATAAAATTAAAGACAAAGGCAATGCCGCAATTCGACTCCTCTTAGACATCTCAGCGGTCTTTGACCTGGTCAGCTACGAAATCCTCTGTAATCACCTAGCCACGGCAGCCCACTTCTCCTCTGCCATCACATGGATACAATCCTTCCTGGCAAATAGAACCATGAGGGTTTTCTCAACTACAGCTGCAGAAGACCCCATCCCCATCTCATGCGGGGTCCCACAGGGATCCTGTGTATCCCCCACCTTGTACAATATATTTACAAAGCCCCTATTTGACCATTTGGACCGTCTCGGTGTCACCTAGACAAACTACGCAGATGACACCCAGATTCTCCTCACCATCACAGGCAATTACCAAACAGACATGGATGGCCTCTCATGGCCTCTGCCTGAATGATGAGAAGACAGAGCTCCTCATCGTCGGCTCCCCCAACACCCTAACTAAACTCAATCCCAGCTACAATAACATCACGATCGATGGTCACACCATCCCTATTGCCAAAAGCGTGAAAACCCTCGGCTTCTATCTGGATGCCAACACCAACCTCTCCAAACACACCAATTTGATCGCCTCAGCCTCTGCCTACACCGGCAAGCTCATTAGGGCCAGCAGACCTTTCCTATCACCCAATAGCTGCCTCACCCTCACCAGAGCCCTCATACAATCCAAACTGGACTACTGCAACTGCCTGTACCTAGGTGCTAACCAATCCGTACTTAACAAACTACAGGTACTTCAAAATAATGCTCTGCGCGTAGCCCTCAACATTCCCAGACGAGAGCATATCTCCATTGCTAGGAAAACCTGCAAATGGCTCTCCATACGCCAGAAAATTGATTTAAAAACCATCTGCCTCACGTACAAGTCCCTCAATCACCTAGCACCACCATATCTAGCTAACAAATTCACCTTGAAACCTGCCACTAGAACCACCAGATCTACAAACACTCTATGCTTGACAGTGTACAGATTCCACCTAAAAAGAGCTGGTGGGGCCAGCTTCACAGTACATGCCTCTCAACTTTGGAACACCTTACCTCTCAACATCAAATCTATTGAATCCTTCCAGAACTTCAGGAGGCAGGTCATCAGCTGGCTCCTGAACAAAGAGTAGCTCCCCTAACACCTGATCACTAACTGGCTCAGGTAGTGTACATGACTGTATATTCAAACTGTATATTGCTACTTGTATATTATTCTAACTTTTAAACTGTAAAATTGTATGCCTTATATTATATATGCATGTACTATAAGTATGTATGTATGAAGTATGCAACACAAAGATACTTCTCAACTTTGTAACCGTCCTCTTAAGCGCCCATCTACCCCTGGGTTTGGAGCGCTGTACAAATAAAATAAACAAACAATCAAACTGAAAAGATTTATTTTAGTGCCATGCCCCTTACTTTGTACATTTACTCTTGTAGATGGGCTATTGACTTCACAATATCTCCTTGTATGTGTCTTTTTCAAATGCTTTGCACAGGATGTAGTTCACATGTTTTTAAACTGGGCATGTTATCTGTATTCTTGTATAGATTTCACTACATGCCCCCACTTGCTCTTGCTCCTCATGGCAGTAAATGTGGGAAGACAAGGGAATTTATTTTTTCTGGACTCTTTCTGTTCGACTAAGGAGTCTTCCTTCTACTGTCACTTTTTCATTTTCAAGGACAATGGTGTTTTCATTCAGGGTTCTTCTCCCCTCTGTGGATTTTCCTTGGGAGGATCCTTCCCCACCCCTCAGGCCCTGGAAAGAATTCTATTGTTACTTATCTATAGAGAGAATTAGAAAGGATGGTTTAGAAACACATAGAATGTGTGTAGTTAATCACTAATTTGTATACTATTGATTCTTTCATCCAGTCATTCGCTTGTAATCTAATTTGGTTACTTAACAGTTAATTTCCCTTGTTACTCCTTTCCTTTTTCTGTTCTTCAGGATTCATTCTTTAGAATTTTCTTCACCCCTGTCTTCGAATGGCTCCTCAATCCTTCTTACAGCCAATTGAGGGTGGTAGCTTTTCATTTGTTTAATATGAGACCATTTTCCTTCAATCAGATCTCCTTTTGGGATGCAGATTTTATAGGCAACAGTAGAAATATTTTCAATTATCTCAAAGTAGCTTTTCCAAGATGGTAAAAACATTTTCTTCTTTACTTGGTTCCTTTCAAAATTATAGTGATAAATCATGTCATTTACTTCGTTTTGAGATTATAATATATCTCATTCTTTTAGCAGACTTATCTGGATTTTGTTGGGCATATGCAAACGCATGCTGTAGGTGTCTTCTGGGATTCTCTATGCATATATGAGTAGTTGAGGCATATATCAATATCTGCTCCTGAGTTTGGTAAAGCAAGTATTGAGATATTGCCATTTTCCATGCAGTCATTAGCTCAAATGGAAACATCTTGGTGGCAGAAGAAGGTGTATGTCTGAGGGCCACCATGAAAGCAGTAATTGGATGTCCCAACTTGATCCAAAATCAGCTACAAACTTCTTCAAGATACTCACAATTGTTTTTTTGTTCCTCTCCACACCCCCGCTCCATGATGGTGGTTGGAATTTTCGAGTTTTATATTCATCCTATGATTTCCCACATCTTTGTCATCACCTCACTGGTAAAATTACTATCTCTGTCAAACTCAATCCTCAGGAGAAGACTGAAACAAGAAAAGATGTGGTACATCATCAAAGTAGTGGCTGTCTCTGCCTTACAATTCAAGGAAGGAAGGCAATCAATCCACTTTGTGAAGAGGCAGGTTACTGTCAACATGTATTTGTTTTCTCTGGAAGAATGAGTTACTGGTCCAATGAAGTCAACTGCAAGTCAGACCATGATAACATCACTCCTATTTTCTGCAGTGTGGGAGAACTTGGTTGGAACTGAGCACACACAAGATACCCCTTTAAATATGTATTGAGATCCTGGCCCATGTGTGCTCAGTAAGCAGCTTCTTGCAGTATCCTTAGAGGTTTTTTTTAAATCCCCAACAACCAGCATTAGCCACATCAAGGGCCTGGTTTAACATCAGACTTCAGATTATGGTGGGTAGCACCCAAGGGTAATACCCAGATTGGGGTTCCCTCACCAACAGTCTGTCTAGAATCATAAACCTTTTCTGAAATGTCATCAGAACCTGAAGGTCCTCCTTTCCTTGATAATCTGGTTCTGTTCCAGGAAAACCAATTGGGTCTTATAAATTATGATAGAATTTCCCAATAATGGGATCCTCTTTTTGAGCAGTCATCAAGACTGCATCGGGAGCATCTCAAATCCACTGAGAAGCTAAAAGTTCACTGTCAGTATAAGCTTGTGATTTTCCCCCTGGAGATGTTCATGTTCATGAAGCCCACTGTAGAATTCCTGTCTTGGGCCAGTGATCAACCACATCCTTTCCATTAGTATAAGAACCCTCTATCTTGGAGTGACCTTTGATATTGTTACTGTAGATGGTCATTCCATTTGACGTCATCAGATTTATCAATAGTCTGGATCAATCATCCATGTTTTAATGGTTCATTATTTGCACAAGGTATGCCTCTGTCTTTCCATTTAATGAGATGTTCCACAAACCCATTTTGTACATAGTCAGTTATAATTACAGGTATTGTGAGTTGGTGATTTATGTCAGTGAGGACAGTTTGATAAATTGCCAGCAGCTCTGCCACCTGACTACTTTGGGGGCCAATTGTGTAACCAGCAAAGTAATCGTGAACATCACGTTACCAATGATAACAACCAATTCTTTCTTCCAGAGTTTCGTAATGTAGTCGGAACACCCATCCACATAAACTGTGGCCAGCCCCCGACAAGTGCTTTCTTAATACTCCTTGTGCAGGAACAGCAGGTATGGCACCATATTATCTGTGGTTATTAGACATTTGTTGTTGGATCAATGTTCTTAAGCACAATTGTGTGTAAATCTTGTGCGAATGGGCTCTTCTTATTTTGGCCATACCCGACCTCCACATTGACAGAATCCAAGAATTAATTTGTGAATTAGAAACATTCCCAACCAGTATTCTATCACTTTGCAGATATTGAAAAGGTTGGTGGGAAGTCTCTACTATTATGTGCTCCACCTGGATAAATGGGAGGTAGATGTTCAATGCCCACACCGTTCTCAGGAGTTCTTTCTCACAATTGTTGAATGTTCTTCTACATAGAGTAATGCTTTGATTGTGTAGGCGATTACCTTGTGGATTTTGTCATGTTTTTTGGAATAACACCACCGTCAAGCAGATGTCTGAGAAACTTGTCTCTAAGAAGAACTCCTTATTCTTGATGGGGTAGCCAAACAATGAGCTTGTGACAGGCTTCTTTTTTTTCTGCATTTAAATGAATTACTGACATTTTATACTAAAACCATGCTTAATGACAATAAAATGCTTTAGCATGGACAGCTATGTCTTGTGGAAAGAATTTAAAAATAAGTAGAAAAAGAATATGACAATTCAAAACCAAACATACAAACATATTGGTACAGAAAACCAAGTTGTGCATGCCAACGGGTGCACCTGTTGCACGTACTACACTTGGTGACAGGAGGGAATGCGGCATCAGCAATAGCCCTATGGACACTTGAGGAGATCAAGAGACCTCATCCTTGTGGGGCAGGTGAAGTCCTGGCTTTGTGCTTTAGCATGACACAGGAAGCAGACCCACTTTGTAAAGAAAAAAAACAAATTGTCTTGTACAGTATGATCTAGTTTCTTAATGAACAGCATAGACCATATTTGTGTCCACCAGCTCTCTTCCAAGAGGGTGTGCTCCTGTTTCCAATAGGCTTCTATGATGGCTATAGCTGCTTGGAGCATAGTATGCAGGATGGATGAATTCTAGAGGTGCTCTTGCACTCCCCTGCCCTGAAAGAAACCCACAAGAGAGACAATTGGGCCCATTGGCAGGGTCTCCCCTGTGATGAGGTTAAATGTGGTAAGTAGCCCTGTCCACTAACTGGGTTAACTTGGGACAATGCCACCAAATGTGAAAATACTCTCTCATTACCCCACAACCCAACAACATTCACCATTCTCCGCCAGTGTCCTCATGTCCTTGTTCTGTTCGGGGTCAGATAGTCCCTAACTAAGATCCTCTTTCAGCATATTGAACACTTGAAGTGGCCTTCTTTAGGCCCCTCCACTCCTCCCTCCAGCCTACCTCTGAGATCTCCTCCCCTAATTCTCTATGCCAGACCTGGAAAATGGTGGCCCTCTAACACATCCCCTGAGGCCCAGGCCTTCATACAGGCAGGAGATCAGTCCCCTTCGGTCACCCGAGGAGTACAACATCCTCACATACTCCATCAGAACCTTTGTGGCCGCTATTCTATTATGCGGCTTCAGAGCTCAGTGCCTCAGTTGCCAATATTGGTACCGCTCCCTCTCTCCCAACACGACAGTTGCCTTACATGACTTAAATGAGCGATTTGACCCTTTTCAAAAAGTTGTGCTAAGAACTCAAAATTAGAGAAGGTCACCCCAGAGAAGGTCACCGCGTCATATGCTGGTTGAAAGTCAGAATTAAAATGAATGGGGGTGATCGGAGATGGGAACAATGACAAACTGCATTGGGAGATCATCCAGTCCCACACCATAATAATCGCCTTCATGGATGGTGATTCATACATGCTCTGGGGTCTACCGGACATAGGGATCCAGGGCATATAATGAAGTGCTTTACCCACAACCTGCTCCACTAGATGACATAACTCCATAGTGGCATTCGGATTAAGCTGGTCATGTATCACCCTCAATTGAGCAGCCTGGTAGTAGCATTTCAGGTGTGGGAGGGCAAGACCCCCACCTGTCCTTTGACAGATATAAAGTCACTCTGGCTATCCTGGCCCTCCTACCCCACTACAGAAATGATTTTATGTCCTGCTATACCTTCCAAAGTGCCCAAGGGGAAATCACCACTGGCAGTGCCTGACATACATACAATTATCGTGGCAATATGTTCATCTTGATCAAGGCAATTTTGATTAACCACAAGCCTGCCCACAAACCCAAAGCCTGTAGGTCTGTCCTAATGCCTGAAAAGAAGCTTGGATAATTTGCCTGATGCAACTCCATGCAGTGTGATGAAAGGTGGACACTGAAGTATTTTCCTTTCCCGTGGCCCATCAGAACAAAGCCAACCCCTTCAGATGGTCTATGGCATGCTGACTAAAGTTAAAGTTGAGCACCTCACTCTTATCCAGGTGCTGCTTGAACACTGAGGCTTCCGGGTAGACCTCCAGATTCCGAAGGAGCGGAGGAACCGAGACCTTGACGTTTGTCAGAGTCAGGCTCACATCATCAGCAAAGAGAGCTATTGTAGTGGACTCTCCCCAGTATAGTATACCCGTAATCACCTCTGACCTTCACAGTCAGGCGTTCCACCACCAGAGTAAAGAGCAGAAGGGAGAGTGGACATCCTCGTCTTGCATTCCTTCAGAGAGAAAAGCCCAGGGACAGCACATGATTTTCCGCAACTCTAGCCACTGGCGCAGAGTAAAGTGTGAAATCTCCCTTTATGAAATTCTCCCCTAGATTGAACCTAGTCATGACCTCCCTGAGAAAGAGCCATTCAACCCGGTCGAACGCCTTCTCCACGTCCAAACCCAGAGGAATTACAGGAGTGCTAGATATATGCGCAATATTGGTGAGAGCGATAATCTTCCTTACATTGTTTGTGCCCTGTCTGCCTCTTATAAAAGATCTTATCCAGCATATTGGCTAATATTTTGGCGTATATTTTTTATTTGCGTTATGTAACGCAATGGGGCAGTATGCGGCATAGCTCCCAGGGTCTCTACGCACCTTCGGATCAGGGATATTTTGGCCTCCCCCATGGAAAAAGAGAATCTCTCTTGTAGAAACATGTTGTTAAAGAGGGTATGAAGTTGTGTGAGCATACAACCCAAGAATCACTTATAAAAGGAAGCTGTGAAGCCATCAAGGCCTATCATCTTGCCTACTCTCGGGGAGGCAATAGTCTGAAGGATCACCTCCTTCGTGAAACCCTTGTTAAGTAGGAAACATTGTTTCTCTGGTAGCTCAGGAATTGGGCAGCCACTAAGGAATTCTGCTATCTTCGTAGGAGAGGGGTGTTCCATCGTTCAAAAGCTCCTATACTACCTTTCAAATTCACCCACAATGTCAGAATCTGAGTGGAGCAAACCGTCCCTCAACCTTTAATCCCAGTGAAGCCATGATCTTCCCTTTTTCATTACCCTCCTCAAAGTATTTCTGCTTTGTGCGCTCCAAAGCGAATTCCAGCGTGGCAGACTCCAGCAGGTTCACCTGTCTCCTCGCAGACTAAAGTGCCCAAAACACTTTACTGGACCCTGAGTCTCTATATTCATTTTCTCTTGTGCTTATTGCCTGGGCCAGGAGCGGGGTCTGCTCCGTCCTTCCCCTATTGAGGACTGGGGCCTTAGATATCAATATCCCCTGCATATATAAGCCTTAAAGGCATCTCATTTAATCATGTCCTGGACTCGCCCCTCCGGGCTGTTAGCAAAAAAGTCTCTAATGGCTTCCTCAATCTCCCTGCACAGGAATGGGTCTGTTAGGAGACACTGGTTGAGCTTCCTTTGTTTAGGCCTAGACACGGTCAGTGCCAGATTAAGGGAAATCATCACTGGGCATGGTGCTGACAAATCAATGGTGCCTATGTCCATCCTCTCCACCTGTGGAAGGATTTCCCTGCACACTCAAAAATAGTCAATTCTAGAATATGTGCGAGAAAAACATATTGGGCCTCATTACAGGATGCCTGATTACGAGGTCCCCTAGCGGGACCCGGGAACAGACATCTGGTAAAACCAAACGTCCTTTCCGGGTCCCGCGAGGGGACCAAGGAGATAATAACAGGCCTTTTATTAACAGGCCTGTTATTAGCTCCATCCCCATTCCCATTGAGCCCTATGGGGGCTCAAATGGGAATGGGGAATGGTTTTGTGGTTTTGTGCATGAGGAATTAGCCTCCAAGGTCGAGATGACCCAGTAATTCCTCATTCACAGAACCCGGTACTGGAACCCGGTATGGAGGCAGCCATGCCCTAATTAAGGGCATGGCTGCCTCCATACTCGTAATGAGGCCCATTGTCTCTAGCAGCTAGGTGCACATGCCGCCACGCATCAATAAGGTCAGAGTCCACCAGCTGCTTAAAAAGGTCCACAAAAGGCTGTGTGGAACCCCAGTAGTGCCCTTTAGAGGTGTCCCAGTAAGAGTCCATGGGCAGATTGAAGTCACAACTCAGAATAATTTGCCCAGTGTCAAATGTAAATAGTTCCACCAGGGTAGCCCGTTAAATATAAATTTGCCCTGAATTTCAACAATAAATGATGCAAAGGTAACCCGCTCCCCACTCAGGAGCCCTGCCACAAACAGAAATCTACTATCGCCATCCTGTCTAGTGTCAGATATTTTCAAGGGGACTATCCCACTCACCATGATGCCCACCCCCTTCTCTTTAGCCGATAGGAGAAATATTGACCAAGGTAGGGGCGCAACCATGATCTAGTGGTGTCAGCTTTCTTCAGATGGGTCTCTTACAGAAAGGCAATACCTAGCTGCTGGTGCTTCAGCATTTGAAGCAATATGGTATGCTTCCTAGGGGAGTCAAGACCCCTCACAATTTATGTCTGAAGTTTCCAACCCATTCCCTCACTGAACAAGGAGCTGTGTAATAGAGCGAACACCCCACCCCCATACCAGACACCACATGGACACCCTTCCCCTGATTGGCAGCCATGACTGTGTGGTTGCAAAAAGAGTACTAACACACACCCCTGATGCCAACCTCTCACCTGCCCAGACCTGTCAGCACCTCGCAGTGCCCCCTCATTCCTTAGCAAAGACCTCCTCAAGCAGGCCCCATTTCCTCCCATAGACCTCCACAAGCAAATCCCATTTCATACCGTGGGACCCTGTGGAGCCTTCATCAGTCTTTTCTGACCATTTCCTCCTTCTTGATGCCAGAGCCAGGCTGACTGAGTGCAACCCCCCACTATCTTGGCCGCCTGCTCTGGAGCTGTACATCTCCACTGCTTCCCCGCCCAAGTGTAGAATAGACCAAACAGGGAGATCCATCAATATCTGACCGGCTCCTGCTGCAGTTTTGTGGTGATGGGGCGGAACGCTTGCCGTTTTTGGAGAGTCAACACTGCCAGTCCTGGTAGATGAGAAGCTTTTGGTTGTCGTTTAGAATTTCGCCTTTTGCCTTCAATGCATGAAGACTTTTCTCCTTAACCACATAGATATGTAACTTTATTATGAGGTCCTGTGGTTGACCTCTAGAGTCCTTCCAAGTGGGACCAACTCATTGCACATGGTTAAGGGCGATCCCGCCCACTGCCACTTCTGGAAAGGGACTCTTCAAAGGAATGGAGAACTCATGCCCTTATGTCAGACCCTTCCATACGTACAATTCTCAAGTGTTGTATGACATCATCTTGTAGCAATTGTATGGCCTCCTTCGCGTCCTCCACTCTAGTCTTTGGAGAGATCCACAAGTGATTTCTTGAGCCAATCCATTGCCTCAACTCTTTTTTGTTTGACTGCCAGTGATAGCTTCGTCTTCAGCATAGCATAGCCATTCATTCCAGCAGGTCTTCCTTAGACAAAGGCTGTGCTCCCGCCCCAACCAGTCCCAGAATCAGGAATCCCATCCAGGTGGTCCTTCAACACCCTTTTAATTGTTTTTTTTCATAACGTATCTAATATCATACCTGAGTTTGGTTTCTAAGCGCCGATCCAGTATTCAAACCTCTGCTGCTCTGTGTGGTCTTGCTTCCAACACCAGTGCGTTGCCCCTGTGCTATCCGTCCTTGTGCCTGGGGGCAAGCTTCTTGCTCGTGTGCCATGGGATCGGACGGACAGACAAGCACACTGGGTCCCCGGAGGATTTCAAAGAGCTGTGTGGAGAATAAATGTTTTGCATGAAGGACAGAAAAACAATAAGACACGCTGAGCCAGGGCCAATAGATAAAAATGTGTATTCTTTTTAGGCCCACATGACAGCTGAGATATGGAGAGAGTATTCACCACAATTCACATGAAGATCCAGAATCATCTCTGTACATTATACAGAAGTTGCAGCTTATGCCGAGAGATCAACAATTTGAAATCCAGGTGGATGCTATCAGACAGGTTTGCATAACGGTAACGGCTCCGTGCGGCAGCTGGAGCCAGGATGACAGTTATCCTTGCAGTTTCTTGCACCCTTGGATAACATAGGGTCAGCTAGCATAGCTGTTACTTCTATGGAAAAACAACATAACAACAACAATATACCAAATAAGGAAATTATAGAGAAAAAGGGAAACAGGGCACTGAAGTGTGATGTTGGGTTGCTGGACTGTGGAAGGATCTTCCAGGCCCAGCGTGTGTGCAACGTGGAAAGATGAGTATACATGGCTTACCCAGAATGCGCCTAAGGAAGGCCTATGATAACATATAGATATTTTGCCACAACAACCCCCCCATTTCGTCATACACTGAACAGGATGTAAACCATAGAAAACAGTATTCAAAACACATCTAAAAGCACTCAATATACATACCCAAATCCGAAACAGTGTAAAAAGGATATCAACAAAATATAGGAGAAAATAAACAACCACTGAAAACACGTTAAAATACACATAATTCACACATTGGACTATACCCGTAAGCTGGCCATCTATGGCAATAGCCATGAGGCCTGAAGGTTCACCTTGTAGAGCCGTGTCCACCTACTCTGGCTCCTTGGCCAACTCGAGGATCATCAACTTGGCATCCGCGGGCATGCAGGAGGTCTGCTGAGTACAACAATGTAGCAGGCAGCAAACGAGGCACCCTAACATGGTGAGAGCTACAATGAGGGCTAGGAAGATCATGATGCCGCAATATGGATGAACCAAGTGAGACAAAAAACACCCTGAAGCCATGAGAAAAGTGACCAGGAGGCAGCCTCATTAGTGGCATGGAGGGTAGATAGAGGGTAGACCCAATATCCCTGAGGTGAGTGATGACATCTGCCACTTGGAAGGAGCTATCTGGTACCCATGTACAACATTCTTGCCCAATCATTTTTGACCGCTAGGATGTAATCAAGTGCTATCTTGTTCTGTAGCACCATAGTCCAAAGAGCTACCTCATCAGCATTGCGAACAGCGAGAGCCAACACCGTATTGTTAGCAACCTGTTCAAGGAGAGGGAGAGAGCATGTAGGCCAGCCCTGCTGATGGCTGTGACAATGGAAGGAACAAAAAAACCGACAACCCCTTTAAAATAGTCCCAGACAGAGAGCTTACTTTGGCGGGGGGGGGGGGGTGGCTGGTGAACTGAAACAGGAAACTGCATAGTATGCCTGAGTGCAGGTTTAAGTAAACCAGTGATGAAAGCCCCATGTCATGTCTCTTGGAGCCACTGGTAGGTAAAGGAACTACATACAAAATATGTGCCTCTTACAGGTATGTTTATCCTAGACATGTTGGTACCAGAAACTTTAGTCAATGTTTACTTCATGAAGGTGAAATTCTATCTGTGAAACCAATGGGGTTCGTCTCATTCTGAGCATAAGAATTTAGTCCCTTGGCTGTATAAGCTGTGCTAAATAACTGAGGGATTGACTGACCCATCGAGGGGATGAACCAGTGCTGTGGGAAAGGGTCGATATATGTGGGGCATAAAGAGATGGACAAGTTGTAAAGTTAGCACCAGTCTGTCCACTCAAATGGTCTTAAAATCAATGGTACACTCACAAGGGCATGGAGGGGTGTGTGTGTGGATACATAACAGTGAGAAGCATTCATAATGGTGGCCTATTGCCCTGATATGTTCAGGAAGGCGTTAATATGAAGAGAAGGATGTGAGATGACAATGCAGAAACATAATGGAACCGCAAAACAGAGTAGGAAGAAACGTGAGGCAAGCATCACTACCACTTGTAGCTGTGAAATGAAACACAGGCACTATTATGCAGGCGGTTGAGCATAACAAATAGACACATAAGTAGAACATTTTAGATGTCACCCTGCAAGGACAGGAATCAGGAGGAGAGCCCACTACCGGGACATGTAAGCAGCAGCACAGGATGCAATGAGATCTAAGAGAGCCACAATTATAACAAATCTGGTCTACCAATCAGGCAGTATCTACTCCAAAAGGAAGAGTCAGTCTGCGTCACCTGTGTGCAATGTCAATGAGCTTTTATCTTCGGTGTCGCAAGCACTATGCTCAGTCTCTGAGTATGGCGGACTCTCCGTGAAGGATGTAAAGGGTTTACTTTCAGAGGTTTAGGAACTTTGCAGGTTAAATAAAATAGTGCAGTGATTTAGTGCATCTGAAGCAGTGAATTCACTGTTGTATTGTGTCATAGGGATTTGCAGCTCACTGCTATCATGACCAGTTGGGTTCCCCGTGAAACCTGAGTTTTTCGCATGTTTTTTAAGGGCCCAGGCACTTATAATGCATTCTGTAAACTAGTTGACTTGAAAGAGAAGAATTTCTGCCACAAACCATTTGTTTTTCCTGAAGGGGCAAGAATTCAGTAGGAGGCTACATGAGGGTACATGAGAGTAAATCGTGTGCAGGACATCATTCAATCTCCACAACTCCCCAGCCATCATCCAGTCCTATATGTCGACTGACTACCTCAAACTAAATTAATCTAAGACTGAATTTGTCCTCATCGGTCTTCCCTCTGAAAAACAACGTTTCCAACATTGGGTCAATGATATGCGCCTAGAGGTATTTGATTCACAACTCTTGGAATTAGCAAAATCCATAGGATTTGCCACTGACAGCAGAAACACATGGTCAGAAAGGCCCAAACAGTGTGGCTCTGAAGCTCTGCCCTTTGAATAATCAAACCCTTCATCCCACCGACGGCCTTCCGGACCATAGTGCAGGCCCTTAGGGTCTCACACATCAATGGGGAAATGCTCTCTTGACAGAGCTCCCAGCTGATCACTTGGACCCCTTGGAGAATTAACTACTTAAGAAAACAAAGTCATGATAAGGACCCTGATCCATTTGAGTTAAAACAGGTAATCCAATTTCCTGGCAATATCATTTTACCATATACAATTCAATATTATTTTCTCTAGAGGAAACATGTCATTTCTTTATTTTCAGATTCCTTCATACAAAGAACTGACTTAATATCAATCTAGTTTCCTGACCATAATAATAACTGTGATTATAAAAGTGAACGGCCCCAAATGGGTAAGAAAGTTAACCAAGTGTAAGGGATCAAGAGTAAGAATCTGACACAGTGGTATTTTAGCAGTTGATTATAGACTTGTATTAATAAAAGACAAGAGGGATTTGTGAAATCCTACCTATCCCTAACACTAGGAGGGGTTTCCCTCCCTGAACAAAACTAAAGAATGTCTCTGTCAGAATGTCAAAAACAAAAAGAGTTCTCCCTTCTGTGTTCAAAATCCTAAACTGACCCGCACACACTAAACGTAATACAACGTGAAGTGGGGAGTCTCTTTTATTAAGACACCTGCATCTTTCTTCCCTAGTACCAAACACAAAAGTACTAACGTGTAAATGTCAGTAAAGTGTCACCAGAAGAGGGCCTACCCATCTCATGGATTTCTCTGCCTTTTCAAATGGCACATTAGTATACTACACAATCTCCAGGGAGACGACTCTTCCCTGGAGTTTCTTCCAATTCACACAGTTTGTTATCTCATTCCACAATTTGAAGGTGTATTGACCTTTCTTTCAAGGTTTTCAGAATTCCACAGTTCCCAGACTCAACGACTGTGTCTCTGCCCCTTGAGCTCCCTTAGCTTTTTCACCATTCACACATTTCGCAGTTCCACAAGGTAAGGGGAGGGAGACTCCTTTCCCCTCGATTCCACAGATTTCGGTGCTGTTTCCCCTTTTCTCAAGTTCAACACTCTTTATTGGGTGCCGGACCCAGACTCGCTGCATGCCTGGTGTACTCTCCTGTTAGGACATCCTTATTTGGCTCAGTATTAGGGTGCAAGTTCCAGACTCACACTTCTCATCAGCGATCACCTTCTCTTTCATGCAGTGCCAAGAGTCTTTAACTATCTTTTTCATATATTGGGTCAGCCAGCCCCTTTCAGTAGCCTTAGTATCTTTTCTCACTTTTCCAGTTATTTCAGCTCTCTTGTTTTGGGTAACGAGGTTCATCATTGGTACGCGGCATATGCAATGAAGCATCCCAACACCCCAACCTCTCTCTCTGAGCCTACCGGTCTCTGTCCATGGCTTCTGAATCCCTCACGTCTCACCCTTCTCACTGTGTTTGCTTGTTGGCTGAGAGAGTGCCCTGTTAGCTCTCTGGTTCCTGCTTCACCTTCCGTCTCACTTGACAGCTCCTGCTGTTCATGGCACCAGTGTGGTGAAACTTCCACTGCTCGACTTACCTGAATGAAGCTTCCAGCAGCTTTTCCATTCCACACTGCAGCCTGCTCTCCTTCGGTGTCCTGACCAATGTTGGGAGCTATAAGTCTCTTTCTTGTATGGTGGGGATCCCAATCCACGCTCTCAAAAGGGAGCCCATTCCCAGGTCTCCAAAACAATGTCCTGGTGTCCCAAGTCTTCAATGTGGGTTCACTGGACTGCCATTTCTCTTCCTGCTGCACCCAATCTTGTTTGGGTCTTTCTCTGGCTTTTGCGGTTTCGTGCTGTGCAGGCAACTCTCTCCAGCAACGGTAAGGTGTTTCCTTCACACCCCGACTCCCCACATCGGTACAAAGCCTTTTTGCTACCTTCTGGTTTAGCTGCATCCCCTCCAGAGGCCTCGGCGGGACACCACCTGCCCGGATACTGTCTTCTCTCTGTCTGCTTCTTCTACCTCGCTCTGCACACCAGCTGCCAGACTCCCGGTCGGCACCAGGAGGAAGTCTTCCATCTTGTTTTCCCTCTTGTATTTTAAATGAGCTTGAGCCAATCGGATGAGGGAAAAAGCTAAACTAAGCACTTTGGTTCTCATAGGTGCTCTTTATTACTTGGGTCTTCTTCCTCATCCCAGTACTTTCATTTATCCTGGATGTCACAGAGCTCTTCCTCGTCTCAGTACCATCAAATTCTTTCAATTGAGAGCACATCAGAGTTTTGGTAGTAGTCACCATTGGACATTTTGGTGTAACATCACGGTATGCCATAGAGCCTTAGGGCATTATAGGAGTGTAATCAGTTCCTAAAGGAGAAATGGGATACCATGTCTCATCTGGTGAGTCCCCCCCTACTCTCATGAGGGTCATCGCCCCTCATGTGGTCCTCCCTCAGATAGCCACTATGAGGGTCGGATCAGTTAGCTTTTGCCTTTCCATGGCCACATTGGGAGAGACTTCCCCTGGTAAGGCGTGATGACATCACCAGATTCAAAACACAAGGCAAATGATCGTCACTGAGTCTTTCTAAATCCTTAGAATTGCTATTGGCTCTTCCCCATCCCCATACTTTCATGTTTCAAATGATTGCGTTAATGTGTTTCCATTGTGTCTTTCAAAACAAATCTGTATTATTTGAATTTCACATGGTACATGCAACTTTCCACACTATTGATTTACCTTGTACGCATCAATTACTATGAAGTGTTCTCTTGGTCAACCACAACACAATTGTATTTACCAGCATTGAAAAAGACCCATGTTGGTTGTTCTTTAGAGAATGAGAAATTTGTGATTGGAATAACTATTGCTTTAAAAATGATACAAGTATTATTTCCAATAAAAAAAATAATTCACTGATTAGCTATGGACAAGAGAATTGCATTATTCTGTGATTTTGTATTTTTGTATTTCTATTGTATTTATAAAGTGCCTTAATCCAAAATCGCTGCACACAGTTAAAATAAATGATACATCAGTAATGATAATTGTAATGATCAGACAACAAAAATGCTGAGAGCTAACAATCGGGGACGATGGAGAGGTGATTTTTCAAAGAGACCCAAAAAAGAGAGTACACAGAGAAAGACCCAAGAGAGAGAGAGAGGTAGGGTGTTCCAATGGAGGGGAGCAAGAAGCTGAAAAGACCGAAAGCGGGACTGAGCACAGGGAGGGGGAGAACATTCAGCTTAAAGAGGAAAGAAGAACAAAGGGAGCGAGAAGGAGTATAAAAAGACACAAGTGCAGCAAGATAATCAGGAACTAAACCATAAAGAGATTTGAAGACTAAGCAGAGGAAATTAAATTTAAGTTGAGAATGGAAAGGTAGCCAGCCAAGTGAGACAAGTGATGCTGTAATAGAGTCACGATAGGAGAGTGAGCAGAGTACCTGAACTGAAGAATGTAAACAGATTTTAAAGGAGCAAGACGAGATAATGGAAGACCAAATAGTGTAACAGAACAGTTAAAAAGCTGGAAGGAAAGAAGAGAACAGATAAGAAGTTTAGTAACATGGAAAGTAAGAGAAGAACAAGCTTTAAGAATATTATAGATATGAAAACTACAGGAACAAGATGGGAGAGAAATGTGGTAAGTAAAAGAGAGATTAGAGTCAAAGTAAAGACCAAGATTACATGCAGTAGGAGAAATAGAGAGAGTAGATGGAGGAAATGAGATAGACAATGGTGAAGAAAGAGAAGAAAGAGTGTTACGAGGGAAGAATAAAACCTCAGTCTTCCTGGCATTTAAAGTGAGAAAGTGAGATGCCATCCAAGATTTGATGGCAGAAAAGACAAGTAGTAAGGGTGCGGTGTATTTCCAGAGTAAAAGATGAAAAGGATAGAAAGAGTTGCGTGCCGTCAGCGTACAAGTGAAGAGAAAGTCCAAAAGATGAGATGACAGGAGCAAGGAGTGCAGTATATAATGAGAAAATGAAAGGACCCAATACTGACCCTTGTGAATCACTGTGCTCAAGAGGAAAAAGTGAGGAGGTCTTAGCATCCAAGAAACCGAAAAAGTTCGATTAGACAGATAAGAGAACCAGGAGAGAACAGATCCCCTAAAACCGAATGAGAAAAGAATTTCCAGAAGCAGAGAGTGATCAACGGTGTTGAAAGCTGCAGAAAGATCAAGAAGAAAAAGAAAAGAGGAGTGTTTAGAATAGCGAGCTGAAAGAAGAGAATAAAGCACAGAGGTCAAAGCAGTTTCAGTTGAGTGACGGGGACACAACCCTGATTGAAAATGTGGAAGGATAGATACTTACAAATAAAGGAGTCTGAGAATAAACTAAGCTCTCGAAAAGCTCAGAAACATAGGGTAAGAGAGAAATAGGACAGAAATTAGAAACAATAAGAGGATTAGCAGAGGTTTTTTTAGAATGGGAATGATAGTTGTGTGTTTAAAATCTAGAGGAAAAACTGAGGTCGAGAGACAGATGTTGATATATTTGAACCCATCGGCCAATGAGTCAATCAAAATTGGAATTTAACACTGAATAACTTACACTGTTAATGCTCAGCTGTGCTAAAGTAACATTTGTTTTACTTTTTCTACCCATGATGAAGGATATCGCCCCTCACTTATCAGTGCACACCCGGCAAATACAGGCACACAAACGTAACCTAGGTGGGGTTTAGTTTTAGAGCCCCGATCTTGATGTTCTCTGTAAAACCAGTACAAAGAAGCTCTGATTCCGCCCTATCCAATAGGGGTCCGGCCATAGCTGCAATATATCCCCTTTAACCAGAGTACTTGCTTTTTCCTGTTATTGCTCGCACCTCTGCCCCCAATGTTTCGCCCCCTTCCATAAATGAATACATTTCCGTTTTTCTGCATACTTGGTTAATTTGTATTTGTAACGCCATGCGGTTCTGCTGTGGTGTATGTTGCCCTATTGGGGAGACCCGACTTCTCCAATGTCTAACTGTATTTGCCCTCCCACCACTCTGCTGGGTGGAACAGACTGGAAGTGGTGTTTGAGGGACTGCCTGGATGTTTGCTGTATGTGCCAGCAATTGGATGCACTGGCAAGCTCCAAATGTATCTAGTCCCATCTCAGAGGTTTGTCCAACCCGATCCTGCAGCAGATATACTCCTGAAAGCAAAGTTGTGTAATGCCCCCGTATTTCATCTGCAACTTCCATATGACATCTATATATGTCATAAACACTATGCTACATTTCTCGACTCCTGGGACTGGTTGCAGTAGATACTGGCAAGATACAGAAAATCAACGTCTCATTCTCATTAGTCATCCAAGCACTAGGCTTCCTTGCCAATTCCCTCTTGTCTTCCTTCAACCCTTCTTTGCTTCTCACCTCCCTTTGCAGCATCTTAAACATCTCTACAAACTGCCCTACTAAGGTCTTCTCCTGGATGGTCATTGTCATGTTTTCCCCTTTAGTCCCCCTTGTGAAGCATCTTAATATCTTTTGGGCAACTTTCTCAGGTTTTATCCCTTTTCCCATTGATCATTTTGATCCTGCTGAACTTACCCGTTTATCTTATGGCAGTCATTCACTGAAGTGTTCCAAATCCCCACTGACATCATATCCCTCTTCACGACCTCTTCTCTGTTTGAATTCCAGGCCCGTGTTTCGTGTCCTTTACTCCATCATTTGCACTCTCATTCCACCTATTTGTCCCCTCTTTCAGAAATGTATCCTATGACCTCCACCTGGCATTTTGCCTCTCATATTCCTCTCGCTCAATTTGGCTCCTCCTTTTCCCCACAGCGTTCCTGTGCCATCTCCACTTCTCTTCACTCTTCACTCCAAACATCTCGTTCTCAGGCTCCTGACTTTTCCCTGACATACTATCCTTACCTGCCATCCTGAACAACTCTTCTCCAGAGCCCTTGGCATAACTCCCTTACTAGAACCCTTACTATTCAACCCCCAATTTGGGCTCTGTACCATCAGCACACACATGCCCAGCTGCACTCCACTCCTCTGCCCTGGAGCCATTTCCCAGGGTGTCTCGCCATGCCCTCTTTTATCCTTTATCCATGGGCCACCATAAAGAGAATAATCCGAGCCCCTTGGAGCATGACCCCATTTTTGTTGCTCTATCCTTCGTCTCCCCGTCTTGGGTCAACACCAGTCAGTTTATCCTGCATTTCGGAACTATGTTCACCTTCTTCTTTTGAAGACTCCCTCCATGTACCTCATATGCCAGTCTCTGATGCCAGACTCTGGCCACGTGGAATAGTGTGGTCCGACACCAGTGAAGGAGTTCTGCCTCTTCCTGTCTACTTGCATTCCCTGCTGTGTATTTGTATTTATTTATTTATATTGCGCAGCCTGCCCACGGGCATCAGGGTGCATGTTTGGAAAGGTTACAGTGAGTAGTTACATAAGGCAGTTACATATTACATAATATAAATATACATAGAGCAAAGAAATATACATACATTTACAATGGTAGTTAGTCGTCTCAGTATATACAGATGTAGTCGAAGTGGCACAGCATGCAGTAGGTGTTTACCAAAGGGTGGCTGAAGCTTCGTCTTGCTCAAAGAGCCATTGTTTTGCTCTGTTTTTGAAGGATTGAAGGGAGGGGACATTCCTGAGATCATTGGGTAGTGAGTTCCAAAGCTTCGCTGCCAGGACTGGGAAGCTCGAGCTTCTGGCAGTCTGGAGCTTGAAGCTAGGAATGATGAGTGTGTGTGCTTGTGCAGATCTTAGAGGTCTGTAGGCTGTGTGTTGTGTGAAGCGCTCTTACAGGTAGGCCGGTGCAGCGTTGTTCTGTGCTTTGTGGCATAGAACAAGTGTTTTGAGGGCGATACGCCGTGAAATGGGGAGCCAGCGTAAGTTGCATCTAGTGGAAGAGATGTGGGAGCTTAGGTATGTTAAGAGCAGCCCGGATGGCGTTATTCTGGGTTATCTGCAGCTTGTCAATGTTTCTTTGACTTGTCCCAAGGTAAAGGGCATTGCAGTAATCAATTTTGGATAAGATGAGGGTTCTGGCAAGGATAAGACAATTGTCCATAGATAAGAAGGGACGGCAAGCAGTGATTAGTTTGCACTGTATGCAGATGCTGAAACTACTGAGTTGGTTTGTCTGATGAGAGAGAGGGTGGAGTCTAGGTAGATTCCGAGTGTTTTAGTGACATTGGTGACCTTGATGATGTTACCATCAATATTGAAGGCATCATATTTGCTGTCAAGTTTTGAGAGTTTAGATTGAGAGCCTAGGATGAGTAGCTCAGTTTTCTCATCGTTTAGGCAGAGACCGTGGTGGGCCATCCACGCCTGGATGACGGTGTAGACTGCATTGAGAGCTTTGACGTCAGTTACATAATCACCAGTGATAGGGATGAGTATCTGGGTGTCATCCGCATAATTTGTGTAGGTGACACACAGATGGTCAAGAATATCAAAGAGTGGTTTAGTAAAGACGTTATAGAGCGTGGGTGATATGCACGAGCCTTGTGGGACTCCACAAGGGACATGCGCTGGGTCAGCAGCGGCAAGAGGTGAGAAGACTCTCATGGATCTGTTGGCAAGGAATGAGCTTATCCAGGAGGTGGCTGCATCGGAGAAGTGGGAGGCCGTTTTGAGATGCTGGCAAAGGATTTGGTGGTCCACCAGATCGAAGGCGGCGGATAGATCTAGGAGGAGTAAGAGCGCTTGTTTGCCTTTGTCTTTCAAATCCTCAATTTGTGTTTTTAGATCTAATAGAGCTGTCTCAGTGCCGTGTCTCGGGCGGAAACCAGTTTGCCTGAGTCCTAGTAAGTTGTTCTTATCGGGATAATCTTGAATTTGGAGATATGCAGCACGGTCCAGGATTTTTAGGAGGTAGGATACTGTGGTGATGGGCCTATAGTTGGTGGGGTTACTAGGGTCTAAGTTAGGTTTTTTGATTAAGGGGATTACCCATGCATCCTTGAGGTTATTTGGTACAATGCCAGATTTAAAAGAGGAGTTGATGAAGGAAGTTATAAAGGGAGCGAGCTCAGACGCTGCTTCCTTTACGATTGGTGCTGGGTAGGCGTCGCCTTGACAATTAGATGGTTTTAGCTTCTTGATGATATTTTCCACTTCCCTAATGGTAAGCGGTGAGAAGCTAAAAGGTTTGAAGGAATGATTGGGGGATGAGAAGTTGGAGGGTTGGGTGTTACCTGCTGAGTCAAGGAGATGTTTTTTTTAGTGTTGATTTTAGCTTGGAGTAAAGTGATTTTGTTGAGTAGTGCTTTTTGAATGTTAGCGCACCATTCGGTGTCAGGGGTGCATGTGTCAATGGGGGCAGCTGGGGACTCTAATTCCTTGAGGATTTTAAAGAGTTCCTTAGTATTGGATTGAGCTTGTATGATCCTGTTGTTATAGACTTCTTTTTTTGCCGCTAGTATGGCTTCTTTGTACGAGAGGGTGATGGATAGAAGGTTAATTTTATTTACTGGCGTAGGTGAGTTTCTCCAGAGAGATTCAGCTTTACGTTTATCTTTACGAAGTTCTCGTAGGTGTGGGGTGAACCAGGAATTAAGGTGGTTGCGTGATTTTTCTTTGCGTTGTTTAAGTGGGGCAATGGAATCCAAGGCTTTTAACATAGCTCGATTGTAGGTGACCACCAGGACGGTAGGGTCAGCACAGGTTGTGGAGACCGAATTTAATAGTGGGAGGATGAGTGGAAGTAGTTTCTCAGTTGTGATATCCTTCTTGTTACGAGTGAGTGTGGGTGGCGCAGTACAAGGTTTATCCACGGATGGTCAAGAATTGATGGAGAATGTTATTTTGTGATGGTCAGACCATGCACATGGTAACACTGAGATTAGGTTTAGTGCGCAATTCATGTCTGAAACCCAGTCCAATGTGCGTCCCTTGATATGGGTAGGTACATTGACATGCTGGGTGAGGCCAAAGTCGGATAGGACATTGGCTAGGTCACAGGCTTTAGTATCGTTCGTGTCCAGATAGCCTAGATTAAGGTCTCCAAGTATGATAATTTGGGATTTAGGCTTAGTGCTGGATGCTAGGATGGAAGAGATATCTTCTACGAATGTGGCAGCTCATGCTCACGATGCTGCTTCTTCTGGAAACCAGCCACTTCATCCATTGGCCTTGGCCATGGCATGCTTCTCATATCCCTGGAAAAAATCGTACCCCTCTCCTTTGAAGCAGGCTGCAACTCTGGCATGCCTACCACATATGGTTTCCAGGTATTACCCAAATTGACCTTTTACAATTGACCTTTTGCACAATTGACCTAATTATAGTGGTCCTAATTGACCTTCTACACAATTGACCTTTATATTACTTTAGTTATTTTATATATGTCTTGGGTTGGTTTCGGATTATAAATAATATAATGGTATTGGGTCGGGATTGCAGGGGTTTTTGGACTGGGTTGAGGGTTGCAGGGGGGGTTTCCCCCCGCTTATATGTCCTAATTGACCTTCTAAATTCAGTCAGTTCTCCCGAGGTCGATTCTCCCGAGGTCAATTGTGAAAAGGTCAAATAGTATACAACCGGTTTCCATTGGTGTACCAATACTAGCCTCACTGTTTTCTTCTTTCATCTTCCTAGCCCACCCTCTCACCAACTCTCACTGCCTCCATCTATTTTGCTGTTTATATTCATAATGCACTAGGAGTGCTTAAACTTCCCAAAATGTTTCCCATGGTAGGGCAAAGCTTTCCTGCACAGGTTCATCCAACCACACCTCGAGGCCCACTGTCCAGTCACACGGCTTGAGGGAGGTTTTGGTACCTGCAGAATCGCTTGAGATGTCCTTTCTACAGCTGAACAAGTAATGATATTGATGTGTTAGTTATACAGTGCTTTCGCCAAAGTGCTTTACGGAGAACATATTTACATACAATATCACCCAACTGAAGTTGGTACTCATTTATCGACCATGGAAGGTTGAAAGGCTGAGTTGGCCTTGCAGGGATTCAAACCTGCGGCCAGCAGATCACACACAGTACACAGCAGCAAGCGCTCAACCCACTGAACTATCTTACCGGCATGTCCCTTCACCTTGGAAGTTGAAGGGTGGAAGTGAAACTCCAGAAGCAGGAGGGAGAGGTAGCCACAGAGGTGAAGGGAGACACAGGGCAGAAAGGAGGAGGTGGTGGTGCTGTAGAAAACCAAAGCCTGCCCAACAGAGGAGTCATGGATGGATCCCCCAGCAGAAAGGTAGAGTGAGATCACTGCAGCATTGACTGCCAATGCACAGGGGGCATGCCAGTGTCAGACTTTCTTCAATAGGGCTAAGTGGGGTCAGAATACAACCCCACACATGACGGCACTGCCATCTGTTCATGGGTGTGGGACTACTTCAACATTTCTGGACAGCATACGTTTCAGTTCGGAGGCAGACCTAAGTACGAGCACCTTGCCACCTCATCATTGCACAAACACTGCAGAATTATGTGTTTGAGGAGAGCATATCAAATGTCATAGACCCTGTTACTGCAGCAGCCTCCTCGAGTGGAATGTTGGATGACACTCCAGCTCGTTACCCTTCACACTTTAGCATGTAACCCATATTTCACCTGGTATATGGCTAGCCCAACAGCCTTCCAGAGCTCTGTCTATGGCCCACCACAGCCTGACACAGAGGCACCACTGCCTAGCACGGTTGCTCTACCGTGACTAGCAGCATGCATAGCGTACTGTTGGTAGTGGTAAAACAGAGAGCTGACGAATGTAGGCACATACTGCCTGCACTGCCTGCACTCTGTCAGTAGATGTGTGTTGGATCCTGTGGAAGTCTTGGATGCCATGGAGAAGCACATGCTCCAATACCATCCTATCCTCTGCAAGGTGACACGGAAAGGAAGTAGTAAAACGGATGCCTTGTTCTGAATGGGAGAGGCAAATAAATTGAGGATGAAAGAAAAAATGAACATTTGCATTTTCAATGGACGCAGCCATTACTCGGAAAGTCAGAGTCTTCTTTCTCTGTGCACCTCCATCCACTTAGAATAGCTCACCTTCACAGAAACCCTCATCATCTGAAGCACCTGTTGTGTGGTATTCCAACAGATGGACATGTGTGTCCTCCCACTGTAGTCTTCTGCGATAAAATGCTCATTCAATCTCGTGAAAGCAAGGACTCTTCTCATTGAAATGTCTCATGTGGCCTGACACAGTAACCCCAGCAGCGTCAAAAGTCTGTTCACACTGCAAAGTAGCCTGGAAGAAAAGGAGGATTTCCATCGCTAGTTGAAAAACCACAGAGGGCAAGACCGATGACCTCTTGCCTAGTCCTAATTTGATTCTATGTTTTAAGGGCACCCATTGGTCGCTTTGAAAAAGGGCCCACTTGTTTTGGCCACACTAGCCTGGCCTCAGATTGGTCACCAAAGACACCTTACTGACTCCCAACGCAATCCACCTCCACCCCAGCCTCTTCAACCCTCTTCCACTACATGCCCACTTCTAAGCCAATGAGTCCGCCTAAACGACTTTCCAGCACCCCACTCACACCCCACCCTGCCCGACATTGCACAAATCCCCAACTCACTCCACATTGTATTCTAACCTGCTCGGTCCTTCTTAAAGGATTGCATGCCTATCTTGTGACCTTCTCACCATTAGCAGTAGTCTATAGGAAGCCATTCCCAGGCATCAAACCCTTCCATACACAAGGTGGCCTGCTGATGAAGGGCATATGTTGTCTACTGCCCTGGGCTTTGCTGACAATAGATATTGTGGAAGGTGTCACAGTGTCTGGTGATGGACATGAAATATGTACTTTAAGCACTAGTCCACATTTCCATTACTAGGTGGTCTTGCCTGCATAGTGGTCTAGTGTCATTCCAACTGCTTCCACAACATGGTCGTAGAGACGTGATAGTGAAGTTGGGATGAAGTTGTGCGAACTCGAAATTCCCAGAAGGAACCAATGGGGTCAAGGAGCCATTCGAAAACCCTTTATTGACACCATTAGACCAAATTTGCAATTGAATAGACAGGGATTTGTGTGTTGTGTGTGATAGTTTGTGACATGCTGAAAAGCCTCATCAGTGGTGTGATGGTGAATTGGGGGATAATAAGTTGTCTGTATGCCGTCGGATCTGCTGGCAAGGATTGTGTTCTGATAGGGTTTATGAAGATATGTGAATCCTCAGAAATCTCCTGTGAAATGGTGCAGGGAGCTGGTGCAAATGTTTCCATTTCCTGCAATGAATGGGTGGAAGGCTGCTTTGCCCCCTTTTCCTGTATCCAAGCATTCCGACGATACTGGCTCATGTGGGAAGAGGTGTTCAAAATGGTGCCTGCCTTCCCTTGCGAGACGCTTTCTTGCATACAAAGTAGGGAGCAAGATGTGGTTGTCGCTTTTCCACCATACAATAACTTCACACTCCCGATTTTGTGGGAGGGCCTTCACTGGCCATAATCTCCCCTCCTACTGCTTGGTGTTCTTTGCGGTGGATGATGTGTGGTTGCACAGTTGACCTAAAACCAAATGCAGGTTTTTTTAGGCAGTCTTTAGAAAAGGCTGTACCCTGGTGTATCGGGACTGTCTGAAGCTTGTTTCCTGTGCACAGTGCTTGAAAATGACGATTGATGGGTTTGACACACGTACACCTCTTGTTTTTCTCTTGGTCTCCCGCACTAGCGGTGGTATCGTCAAAATCAGGTACCCGTGTCTTAATATTAAATCTGGGGGGAGAGTATAATCTATGTCAATTTCTTCATTGTCTGTTTCCAAGAAATTCAGAGGTGGGGCGTTTTTAGGGATCATCTCTTGTCTCTCATATGTTAATTTCAATCTTTTTTGATGTGCTAATGTCTTCTCTTCTCTCCGTTTTGCACTGGAAGATGGTTGCTCAACTTCCTGCAATTCCCTCTTCTGAACCCTGACATTTTACCTCTTATGCAAGTGCAAAGGCGGTACATGTCTAATTTCAATTCTTCCTGATGGACCAGTTTCACTTGTGACAGTTACCCGTAATTATTTGCAAAGGGAAAAATCTGCTGCTTTCAATTCACTGGTGTGGACAGTGGAAGGCTCCACATACAATCTGGGCTTCTCAAATGCCAACAGATGCTCCTATAGCAGGCGAAACCCCCCCCAAAAGATATATTGCTTCCCAACCCCATCAAAGAAATTGCAGGCATGAGAATGTATTTCACCTTTGGCTTTCAACAGAATACCAAATACTGCTTTGGCTTTATCCTCTGACTACTAAATGCAAATGATTTGGGCTTCTTCAAAGACTACTAAAGGGGTTCTCAGTGAGGTCTATTTCTTTGATACCAGCAAAATGCATGTGGGGTTCTTAGTGCTCTGCCCTTTTCCAACACAAGCAAAATACTTTTGGGGTTCTCAGTAGATCTCAGTGGCTCTGGCCTTTGCTGATGCCAGCAAAATGCTCCTCCGCCTTCTAAATGTATATGGGGTCCTTAGTGTTGTGGCCTTCTCCAATGCTTACAAAGTACATGCTGGTTTCTCAGTGTGTAGGCATTCTTCTTAGCCTACAAAATGCAGGTGGGGTTCTCAATGCTGTAAATGTTAGGTGGGCTCTCAGTGAGTTGCCCTTCTCCGAAGCCTACAACAAGCATGCAGGGTTCTCATGTTTTGGCCTTCTCTTCCTCCTGGTTTCCTTAATGCTTTGACCTCTGGCTTCAGATAAATACTCATTGGGGTTCTCAGTGCTTTGGACCTCTCCTCCCCCTACCACATACTTGTGGAGGTGTGGTGTTCTGCCACTCCTCCAACCACAATTCACACCCACACAAATCCACAAACCATGTTCCCTCCCCTCAAAATAAATCTAACATAGTTTCCTCAACATAGGCACTCGATTGAATTCTACTCTAACCAACACTATCCCAGCTACAAGTCCCTTCTCTAATAAGCCAGTTCAGCACCTGCCTCTTCATACGCCAACTATTGTCTGTGCCGAGTTCTACTTCCCTGCTTTTATATAGAAGGGAGGTCGAATCCAGTAGGACATTCAAAAAGTTCGGCCTGTTTGAATCACTGGCAATTCTAGTTGGTGTTTTGCACATGAATATAACATACCCTTGAAACATACTCAACTTTAAAGAACTCTTCAGGTTTTTCCACTGCCTGTGACTCTTCACAGTCCCATGCACCCACCTGCATGTTTAACTAAGGTGTGTCAGGTTGGGACTGGAAGAATATGAAACCCTTAATGACAGGGCAAATGAAGTGCATTACCAGGAACAAGGATTTCCTAAGGGCAAAGTAAGCACTGCCTCTTCATTAAGAACACAGCCACGCCCTGCCCAAATAACTGGCACGAGATCCCACAGTCTCCAGATGAGTCAGGTATGAAATGACACGGAGTAATCAGCACCGATCTGACCCGACCCGCATCCCATCCATGTGTCGATTCAGGAAGAGACTGGATGGCTACGCAGTTTGTGACAGAAAGGCTGTCACTGCTTGTTCACCGATTGAATTCCGCATTAGGTGGGCAAAATCAAAATTAAATGGGCACGCGAAATGCTTTCTATTTTGGAGGGAGAGGCTCAGGGACCATACCCAGTAGGTTAAATGTATTTCAAAATGTAGCATTTTCTATGATGTGCTTGATCAAGCTATCTGGTGCACTTTAATTAGGTATAAAGTTATCATGCTCAATAAAGTTGATTGTCTTTAGGGATCCCTTGCTTTTTTGCACGAAAATCCAAATGAAATATCCCCTTCATGACATTATTAATGTGACTATTTCTCTAATCACAAATGTGGATTTGAAAATCCAGATTAAATCCAGATTTCAGAGTCGAATTCGTATTAGTTGTGGAACTTGATAGTTAGTTTTGCTTGATTGATTAAACAGCATGGGTCAGCAAAATGGCATTATACCTGGTCGCCAGATTGACTCAAAAGGCTCTGATTGAAAATGAAGGGTAGTTATTTTATGTGGGCAATTTCCCTTCTATGGTGCGAGATTTTTTTTTATAAGGACCAATGCAGAGAGCCAATCCAAGGGGTTCAATGGAATACTGAGGTAACCTGTGGCCCAATCAGGAGGTTGTTGCGGTTTTCCATGATGAAGCCACCTGCATGTTAACCCTGTCTGGGTCAAACAGACCAGGTAATACGTGGCATAGATCAGCAAGCCATGCTCCAAAAGATGGCTATGCTGTTTCCCATATTATTATGGACGGATGTCATTGAGGATGCTTGGTACTTAACTCACTGGAACAGTTTGGCTCAGGAAACCATCTTGCTTTCAGTTGTGTGTTCTCATTACCTGAATGTTGCACTTCTTTCTGGAGAGTGAGAGATCCGAGGGTTTGGAGCTGTCATAGTGGTTCTTGAAGAATATTCCCTCTTCTCTATGGTTCCCTGAATTAGGGTTTAAGACCAAGCGCATGCTCCCTACCTTTTCAATTGGCGCCAATTCTCTGTGTGTAAAGCGCTTTGCTAAACAGAGGGCAGGAGGTCAATCGCATTCCTCGGCTGGCTCCCTACTTTGGAACAGCCTCCCGCTCCCTCTGCACCTTGAGCAGGACTTCCTTAAGTTCCGGAAGCTCCTCAAGACCTTCCTCTTTACCTCCTCCTTCCCATCTCCTCTCCTCTGCTAATCTCACAGTTCCTGTGATTGGTATCCTGGGCCGTTATGCATCCTCCGGGCCACGGACCTCCAAGACCCAATCGCCCCAGCTTCTGTCTTCTCTCAGCACTTGCTTTGGCACTCCCTCCGCCTAGAGGCTCGCAATTACACCCAACATGGCTCCTGGCCGTGTAGCACTTACCTCTCCATGCACTTCATCTGTTGCTCACTCACGAGCATGGACACTCCAGCACCTTTCCCCTCGGCCCTTTTCCTTGCTGTACTTGCACGTTCTGAATTACTCACAAAGCATATTAGGTTCATCCTTTTCCTTCCCATCCTCTGTTGTGTATTCAATATGTACTGCTCCCTTGCCCTGTGGGCGCAGCATGTACTTGCTGTTTAAGCACCTAACAAGCGAACAATACATAAATAAATAAATAAATACACTGTTTTGTGAATTTTCTTTGTCAGACAGGCAAAGGGACCTGTATGAGAGGAATGCTCCTGGGATATTTCTGTTTGTGTGAGTGCATGATGCTGTAGGCCAACTGTGCATTAGGATCAGTAACTCTTCTTTTGAGTAATAGTATAAACCTGGTTCCTGTGCTGTGCTGACATATTGGCAAGACAAGTAAGGTCTCTTGATACACTGCAACCCTCTTCAGCGGTAAACTCTGCATAACGGGTTGCTGGCTGTACTGAATTAGTCATAGGCCAATGTGGCTGTGTGTAAGACATTTTTTGTTCAGCATTAGGCCTTTCAGTTGTGTAACAGAAGCTATCACATGAGGACTTTTTGATTAATCACAGATGCAAACCCTGTAGCTCCCCGAGCCTTTATTTGATGTGGTTAGCCTGGTGCTCGATTAATTTAATGTTGAAGATAAACAGGAGTCTGTCTATCTAGGTAGGTATACATTTAAATATGTTGTAAGTTGGGTAAATCAGGTCACAGAGTGGCACTCCCCGCACTCTGTATGGATCCTGGTTAAGACCATTCTTTTCACCAAACCAGGTAGGAGACACTTGCGTTTATCTTCATTCGTGTGTATCGCCATGTGCACTTCTCGTTTCTCTCTGTCCTCAGTTTCACTCTAACTACACTCAATCAGAGGTTTCAGCTTCAACGATTCAAGCCGCACCCTAATCACCTGTTTGAAGGAGTGTGGACCAGTGTTCCATGGTGCCACTATCCCAGAATGGGCCATGTGGTCATAATTCAAGTGTTTAAAGCCGCATGTATCTTGACACAGTTGTGCTTAAATTGTTCCACCTTGGCTGACTTCCCTCAACCTAGGGATCTACTAGAGATTTACCAATAAAATGTTAAGATTGCAACTTCCACGACCAGACTTCCTTCTTTGGACCAATAGGGATTTTACTACAACGTCTGCGCAGTGACCCTTCATCCACCTCTAGTCTCCCAACTGGTTAATGGAAAATAATGGCTGATAGCACTGGGTCATGTTATGTTGGTCTTTCTCCCTTCTTTCTCTCTGTCATTGCCATGACCTAATCCTAAATCCATATTAAGGGTCCTCTCTACACCGAGGGGGCTTTATCCCGCCTGGAGTTCAGGGCCATCTAAAGTGCTCATTCCCTCTCTCAGGAGGCCTTGCCTCATCACAGGCAGCTATGCTCTGCCGCACATGTGGAGGAGTTCTCTCTCCCATGTACAGGTAATGGGACGTCGAGGGCTCCACCAGCGTGAACCTCTGAGTCAGCTATTGTAGGGTACATCCCCCACCTGGGAAGGCTTAGCCACAACCCCTCAACTCTCTACTTTTTTAATTATTATTTATTTGTATGGTATTTATTGAGCACGGACCTAGCTTCGAGAAGCAACGGAGCGCTTTACAGAGGTATACACCAAAACAGATGCATAACGGAGCGCTTTACAGAGGTGTACAACATTACAGATGTATTAATGGAGAGATTTTCAGAGGTAACAACAGAACAGATAAACAGCGTGTGTAGGATAAGGAGGGGCACAGAGGAGTGGTACAGATGTACCGGGTGGCGGAGAGTAGAGGGGGGGTGGCGTCTAGTGAGTCGGGTGGTGCAAAGGGTAACGTAATGGCCTAGTTGTTGAGGAGGAGAGACTCCTTAAAGAGGTGGGTCTTGAGTTATTTTCTGAATTGAAGGACTGTGGGGCCAAGCATGAGTAGGTTCCATAGTCTTGGGCTGTAGGCAGAGAAGGCTTGTTTTCTGTTCCTTTCCTTTTTGCAGCTGCAGATTTCAAGCCTGCACATGTCTTGGCTTCATGTGGTGTGCTGCCTGCAGGAGATGCTGAGTTTCTTGGTAAGGCTGCTGGGTGACTTGAGGGCGACTGCCTTATAAATGATGCAACAAGACTTGAAGGTGATTTATACATGCAGTTTGAGCCAGGGAAGGACGATGAGGGCCAGGGTGATGTGGTCGTATCTGCATAAACCCTTGATGAGGCGTCCGGCTGCATGTAGGACACTTTCACGGATGCACAAGGGAAAACGACCGGAGGCCTTGAGGAGTGCATTGGCCCCATCCAGATGGGATTGGACCAGTGTTTGAACAGTGGATCGAAAGCTGTCCGGAGCAAGGAAGGCCTTGACTTGTCGCAAGAGGCAGAGCTGATACCAAGCTGTCTGAGTTTTCTTAGCTGTGTGTTTCTTGAAGGAGAGGTGTTTGTCGATGTGGAATTCGAGGGACTTGGCGCAGGAGGTGAGTTCATGACTGATAGCCAGGTCTGTATGTCTGGATATTCGGTGTTGTTGGTGAGCAGTAGGAATTTGGTCATGGATGGGCTGAGCTTCAAGTGTGCACTGGACATCCAAGACTGGATCAGACAGGGAGTCAGGTTTTGATCCTATGTATGACATTGATGGAGTTGATCTTGAGGTGTAGCTGTGTGTCATCGGCGTATTGGTGGATGTGTATCTTGTGTGTGGCTAAGAGAGCTTCCAGTGGCTCTATGTATAAATTGAAGATCACTGGGGAGAGGAAGGAAACCCGTGTGACTCCACAGGTGACAGCATTCGCTTGTCAGTAGCTCATTTCAATCAGCTAATAACTCTGACGGCATGGATGGGACTTCTATTGACCACCTGAATGAGCACAAACTGGATGTCCCTCCTCTACTTCTTGAAAAGTACCAAACATGGCTTATTTTATTTCATTTTACAGTGCAAACCTAGCTCGAGAACAGCAAAGCGCTGTACGGAGTGTGGGTAGCCAGCATTTGGGCTTGCATGTTTTAACAGCAGCGCAATACTGTGAGTTGAGGTCTGTGCGTTGGTATGTGCATCCACTGGAATTAGTCCTTGGTCAGGTGTTATTGAAAAAGCCATATTTTGAGAGATTTCTGAAATTGAAGAATTGTACGGACATTCTGAGCCGACACCAGGATCATGTTCCAGAGGGTGGGATCATGACAAGAGAAGGATTGTTTGCAGGCTCGCTCTTTTCAGACGAGTTGTGACTAAACCGGTTGGCCTATTTGCTTCATGAGGAGTGTGTGCCACCAGATATGTCGAGTTTAGCCACCAGGTATGCTGGGGTGCTACTTGTGACTGCTTTGTAGCTGATGCATGCAGTTTTGAATATTATCCTGGCCTGGAGTGGAAGCCCGTTTAATTCGCGTAGGATGATGGTTTTTCGGTTCATCTTCAATGCTCCTGTAATAAGACGTGCTGCAGCATAGTGGACTGCTTTTAGGGCAGCCAAGTGAGCAGCCCAAGCAGGAGAGTATTTCCTCCATCGAAGTGCGAGACCACAAGGGCCTGCACTAATGGTCCAGAAGCCCTACGGTGGGAGGAAAGGTTTGATTTGTCAAAGGGTAGAGATTCAGAGGCAGGTTGTTTGGACCTTCTTAGCTATGTGTTTCTAGAAAGACATACTCCTATCAATGGTGAAACCTAAGGATTTTGCTGAGCTCAAGAGTTGCGGATGAAATCCTTCTAGGCGCATAGAGCCATTGTTAGACAAGTTGTTTTTTAGCTGGCGGACTGATGCGGACGAATTCAGTGTTGTATGGGTTTACTTTGAGGTAAGAAGTCGACATCCAAGACGATGGCTAGGTAATCGCGGGGACAAATTATGTCCGGTGTGCTAATTTCATGCTTACCAAATCCCTTGGTGTTGCTGTGCAAAAATTGAGGCCACACTGGAAGATTCCACCTAAGACATTGACAACCCTCTTGGAACCTTCTGATCTTTGCCTGGCATGTCTCCTCCACTCTTTCAAGTACAGTCATGGTCCATTATTGTCACACTTGAGAACAATAAACTTGTAAACCATGTTAACATACATGTGGTAGCACACATAGGAGCTACAACCGTACACTCTAGTGAATATGCTTTTGAGTGGAGTCGATATCAGTGAATTAAATAGACCTGTCAGTGTAATCTCCAGTTCAGGACCACTTCATACTACTCCTTGTCCTAAGCTGATCCCTCGTTCAGTGCAGCACTTTCATGTTGTATATGCTAATGGACTCAGTGAAAAGCCTACAAATCTGACTATTTGTTTATAAAAGCATGCAGCAACCCGTGTTTTGTGCAAGGTGTACTGTATACAATGAAAAGAAATGTGTTCACTGTAGCAAAAATATTTAACGAAAAAGTCGGCTTATTTTTTGTCGTCATTTGTTTTTTAGACAGTTTGGATTGAGGCTAACATTTTTTGCTCCATTCCACGTCTTCGAAGTGGCAGAATTGGTACTACATTCCTTTGTTATGTTGTTTTTTAGCACTGGGGCACACCCTTGATAATATGGAGCCTGAAGGAAGAATGCTCCCAAAAAAGGCAGCAGGGGGAACTAAAATGGGTAAAACACTTTGGCTATCTGAGAGTCACTTGGTACATCGGACAATAAACACAAAAAGCCAGGCAAGGATGAAGAGCATTCTGTTCAGATTTGGGAGAAAACTAAGAGCCTGATTGTAATCTTGCCAGAAAAGGGGCGTGGACCTGCGACATGCTACACACCAAAAATCAACACCCACATTGAAATGTACCTGCCTGACAAGCTTCCCAGTTCCATGCATGACACCTCGAGCTAGTCCTGTTCTTTGCTTCCAATTTCATGCTGGAGCTTGTAGTTTTGTTTTTTCCCATTCTAAGGATGGACCTACAAGTCCCACCATGCGGTGGATAAAACAGGACTGGCTCAAAGAGTCATGCATGGAACTGGGAAACTTGATAGCTATGAAAGTGGGAACAACAAATGGCGTGCAGCAGTTGTGAAGTCCACGTGTTTTCTTTTCTGAAAAGCGTGTGCTTCAATGCCAGCGACCTGTTCCCCCAATGCAGCGAGGAGGGGGCTGATTCTAAGAAGCATGTAAAATAACAAAATTGTATGTGATTGAAAGAGGAAAGGGGGGTCAAAGATGACTCCCAGGTTCTGTGCTTCAGAGGACAAAGAGAGGTGCATTGGAGGAAAGTAGATGGAAGGATGGGGGAGAATCTTAGAGGAAGCTGTGGTGTCACGTGCCCTTACGCAGAGGGTCACGTGACACGGAAGCAATAAAGGAATCACCGGAACTGGCGTGATAACGGCAGTCCGGGTTTAGTCACCGCACAAACGAGTCGTGTCTTCATTGCGCTGCGACCTTTCCCGCGCAGCGCCACCAAGCAGGCCCGCCCGCGCTCACCAGCCGAGGCTGGGCAGCAGAGCAAACATCACACTGGCGATGAAGCCGATTACGAACCCGACGCGGACCCGCGCCTCCTCCTCACGCGGAGCCGCGCACCGGCGCAACGCCTCTGACACAGCCCCAGGCCGCAGACGTCACGCGGCTGTGCATAACGTTGTGCACAAGTTGGTTGAAGCCCCGCAAATGCTCAACACAGGGGCTCCCACACGCAGCAAGGATAAAGCCATTCAACGCTCCTCCTGCACCTCCGGGAGAAGTCTGGCAGATCAAAGCAGGTACTGCGCAGCTGAATACCTGCCAGTTGCACTGGACCCTGCGAGGTTGAAGCGACACTCTTAGCACCGCCACCCAAGGCCTACACCCCAACGCTAGGGAGAACACGCTGATGACTGACATGTCCAGCCCAAGCACCAGCCCCGTGAGGACCAGCATGAGTTCATCCTCCAGGAGCAGCTTCTCCAATGAACATCCCGACCCAACACAGACAACCTTCATGCCGCCGTTCGACCCATTCACCACGGGTGCTGCCATCAGGTAGGAAATCTGGCTTCAACAATTTGAGATGCACCTCGAAGCCAGAGACATTACCATGCCGAAGAAGATGCGCACTTTCCTCCTACTCAACATCGGAGCAGCGGCCCTGCGCCTCTTCAACGCCACACCGAACCGAGGTAACGCAGACAACTATGACGCAGTGAGATCAGCACTCACTAACATGTTGAAACCCGATCTCAACCCAGACTACGAACGTTTCCACTTTTGCATGGCGAGGCAGAGGGAGAAAGAGACAGTAGACAAATTTCACGCTCGCCTTCGCGAAATGGCAGTAGGCTGTGAGTTCCCGGACGAAGAATTCACCATCCGTCTCCAGATCATCAACGGAATGTCCTCTGAAAAATTGAGAAGGGCCATACTATCTGAAAGAAACATACGCCTGTCACGCATCCTCGAAAAGGCGCGCCTCCGCGAGCAGACGGAAGACCAGGTAGCGGTAATGGAAGCAGCAATCCAGAGACTACCACTAGACAACCCTGGACCCGCAGAGGACGTAGCAGCCATCTCCAGACGCCAGAACATTCGCACGAAGCAGGATCTGAGGCCCCATCCATCACAGGGGCGGGACAAGAGCTGTAAATGGTGTGGAGGCCCGTGGCACAAAGGCAATTCCTGTCCCGCATGGGGATCCACATGCAGGAAATGCAATCACCTCAACCATTTTGCCGCGGTCTGCCTGAACCCGCCCGACAAAGACTCTGCCCCGCGCCAGACACAAGAACGCCGGAAAAAGTTTGCGCCCAGAGAATCTTCCCACCAACAAGCACGCAAAGGAAAAGCCAGAGCCGTCGACGAATCCCAAAGGTCCCCAGACTCGAGCGACAGCGGCGACAGCGACAGCAGCACGTCCCCCGAAAGGAGAGACAAAGGAAGACAGAAAAAGGGAAGCAGACAAGTACATCGCATACACCTAATATCTGCAGTAGAACCACATCGGTCACGACAGAGAAAAAGACCGTCGTGCACCGTTCTCTCTAATGGAGAACCACTAAAGGTGGTCATTGACACTGGCGCAACAGTGAACGTTATGCCAGTGGCAGCATTCAACAGACTTCACACGAAACCCGACCTTCAACGGAAGAAAGTCAGGCTTTATGCCTACGGATGTAAGAAACCCCTCCCCGTGCGAGGGTCGTTCAAGTCAAACTTTGCCCACGAGAACACCAACTGCCGTGCACGCATATATGTAGTGGACGCTGGCTGCGAGACGTTACTGAGCTGCAAAACGGCAGAGAAGCTGAAGCTAATACATTTCGCTTTCGGCCTCCAACACGACGAACTCAGCAACCTACTAAGACGACACAGAAAGCTATTCCAGGGCATCGGGTGCCTCAAGGGGAGAACCATCAAGCTTCATATTTGAACCGCACCATTGAACCGAAAGCAGTTCGACACAGACGGATCCCATTCCACCTGAGAGGCGCAGTAGAAAAGGAACTGGCCAAGCTTGAAGAAGAAGGGATCATTGAGAAAACATCCGGACCGACTCCGTGGGTCTCACCCATGGTTGTAGCTCAAAAACCCAAACAGCCGAACGCAGTAAGAATATGCATAGACATGAGGCTTCCCAGCGTAGCGATTGGGAGGGAACGCCATGTAACCCCCACGATCGACGAACTCATCGTAGACCTCACCGGAGCAACAGTCTTCGGTAAACTTGACCTCAGATCAGGCTATCACCAGCTAAGACTATCCAAGGAGTCAAGATACATTACCACCTTTTCGTCTCACCTCGGCCTGATGAGATACAAACGGCTCAATTTTGGAATATCTTCTGCCGCAGAAGTGTTCCAACATGAAATCCGCAAGGTCATCACGGGATTAGAAGGAACCACCAACATCAGCGATGACATCCTTGTATACGCCCCAAACAAAAGTGAGCACCATCGGCGTCTAGCGGCAGTCCTGAAAAGGTTCGAAGACGCAGGCCTGACACTCAACGCAGAGAAGTGCGAATTCAGCAGGAGTGAACTATGCTTCTTTGGCTACATATTCAGCGCGGAAGGCATATCCCCCGACCCGTCGAAAGTGCGAGACATAAAGGACTCCAAAGCACCACAATCAGCCTCCGAAGTGAGAAGCTTCATGGGGATGGCAACCTACTGCGCACGCTTCATCCCCGACCTCGCAAGCATTGCGAGCCCGCTCAGGGAGCTGACAAAGAAAGACCAGAAGTGGGAGTGGACCGCAGCTCATCAACAAGCATTTCAACAAATCAAGGACACTCTATCTGCCTCCACCACCATGGCCTTCTTCAACATAGAAAGGCAGACTGAACTCCTCGTTGATGCCAGCCCAGTTGGCCTAGGGGCGGTGTTAACCCAAACGGATAATGAAGGCAAAGTGTTCCCCATCGCATTTGCCAGCAGAGCGCTCACAAAACCCGAACAGAACTACGCACACATAGAGAAGGAGGCCCTAGCCATCTTGTGGGGATGCCGCCATTTCAAAGTGTACCTGCTAGGCAAACAGGCAAAAGTCTTCACGGATCATAAACCCTTGATCCCGATCTTCCGAGGCTCTGGCCCCCACCCGCCTGCATGCATAGAAAAATGGATGCTGCAGCTACAGCCGTACAACATCGAGGTGGAGTATCGCCCAGGATCGGACAACCCGGCAGACTACCTGTCCCGCCACCCGAGGCCAGCTACCGACAGCGAACAACACCACGCGAAGGAGACCGATGAGCATGTCTGTCACGTAGTTGCCTGCGCAAGACCGCGAGCCCTGACACTGCAGGAAGTGGTGCGCGAGACAGAGGAGGACACCGTCCTACAGCACACGGCCGCAGCTATCCATTCCGGGAATTGGAAAAACTATCTCATGTCAATAGCCCAACGCACAACATCGGCACAGACCAAACTCAGAGCGCTGTTCGGGATCAGACACGAACTCTCAATAGCCCCGGAAGGAGTGCTGTTAAAAGGGCACCGAATCATACTACCAGAGTCTCTGGAGGAAAGAGCTCTCAAGTTAGCTCACAGTGGGCACCAAGGAATCGTCAAGTCAACAGCATACCTCAAATCTAGGATGTGGATGCCGAACATGCAGCAAAGAGTAGTGGAGTTGGTAGAATCCTGCGCAGCCTGCCAAGCATCCAGGAGGCCCGAAAACCCTGAACCGATCAGCAGTATCCCGAGGAGCTGCACACGCTGGGACGCAGTCAGCATGGACCACTGCACCATTGCCGGCGAAGGTTACCTACTCGTGATAATCGACGAGTTTAGCAGATATCCGGAAGTAGAGCATGTAACCTTTACCAACGCCGAAACCACTATCCTCGCGCTGGAGAAGATATTCGCTACTCATGGAATTCCGAGGAAAGTAAAAAGCGACAATGGGCCTTCTTTCACCAGTCAGGAGCTACGCGAATACTTTAAAGAAGTGAACGTCAAACACCAGCGGATCACACCAAGATGGCCCCAAGCAAATGGAGATGCTGAGCGATTCATGGGGTCGCTCAACAAAGTTATCAGAATTGCCAAAGAACAAGGGCACCCGTGGCTGAAGACAGTATAACGGTTTTTGAGAACACACAGACAAACCCCGCACTCAGCCACTGGGATCAGCCCCGCCGCCCTCATGTTCGGGGTACCCATACAAGCGGAACTTCCCATGTACCCCCACTGGGCAGCCCCAGAACCTGACATCCCAGCAATAGACGCCAGACGGCTAAGGCGAAACAAACAAGAGAGCATCGCCAGGCGAGCCTGCCACCGAGAACTGACCCCAGGAGACACCGTCATTGTCAAGAACCGTGCACCGCCCAAGAAAATGTCCCTCAACTTCGAAGTGCGACCATGGACAGTCAGTACAACCAACCATAGCATGGTCACCGCCACCCGAGGGGGAGAGACCGTGACATGAAATGTGTCACACTTCAGGAAAGTACCCCCAGAAATGTGGGAAGAACCGTCAACGCCCCCGAGAAGGGACGAAGGAGAAACGCCGCATACACCTCAAGGACCGACACCACCGGGTGGTCTGGCCACACCAGGAGATCCAGGCAGATCACACCTGCCAGAGGAGAGAACCGAAGCAGAAGCCACCAAAGAAGACAGGCCCAAGGAAAGAAGCACCTGCTACCGTCTGAGAGAGAAACCCAAACCGTCGTGCCGCCTCCAGGGGTATGTAGTAGACGGAGTCTATCATCAGACACCCACGCCAAGATGAACCCTGAAAGCAGTGAATGAAAGCAGGTGTATTACGATTGTGTATTACTTTGTAGGTCATATCAGTTTACAATAGTTGTTGTTAATTACCGTATAAATACATCCAAGTTGGGGAGGAATGTGGTGTCACGTGCCCTTATGCAGAGGGTCACGTGACACGGAAGCAATAAAGGAATCACCGGAACTGGCGTGATAACGGCAGTCCGGGTTTAGTAATCGCACAAACGAGTCGTGTCTTCATTGCGCTGTGACCTTTCCCGCGCAGCGCCACCAAGCAGGCCCGCCCGCGCTCACCAGCCGAGGCTGGGCAGCAGAGCAAACATCACAGAAGCAGGAAAGAACAAGATTACAGTTTTCTTTGAGTTAAGGCCCAGAAAACAGGAAGACATCCAGTCAGAGGTAGCAGAAAGACAAGAGGATAGACAATGATGAATAGAGCCAGAAAGAGAGAGACATGAAAGAAGAATCTGGGTAGCATCAGTATAGAGGTGTGCTTCGAACCCGCAAATCAGGAAGAGACGAAGTGTAAAGAGAGAATAGAACAGGACCAAGGACAGGTCTTTGCAGGACACTGTGACAGAGAGGGAAGGAACAAGAAGAAGAACCTTTCCAAGAGACAATAAAGGAATGGTTAACATCTCTTGCTCAAAAGTGGAGTTTGTTTCTGATTCACGCTATAGAATTTTAGTGGTAAAAATGAATCGAGTGATGGAGCGACTTAACCCTCAGTACTTGCTAAATTTATTTTAGAAGGCTTCTGCATTCAGATGTGCCAATTTTTCTTATGCATTTTACAAATTAACCTAATGTTGGCGTGGGATTTGAACACAGATTGCAGGGATATAGGTATTCCCAACATGTGTGCTACACTGAGATCTGCTACGAGTAGGAGAAATGGGGGGGAAATGGCTGAATTACCTCCTGACACAAGATCTGAGGATAGCAAATGGGAGCATAAAGGGGGATGTACCACCACAACACACTTGGAATGGTAATCAAGTGAGTGCCCACTTGGATTATCTAGCTCTCAATCAGACGCTTTTTAATAACTGTGAATTACTGGCTGTTATGGAGAAATCTCAGAGTGATCATTGCCAGTTGAGAGCCATCTTCATTAATCTTGTAAAAGCAACTAAGATGGAAGGTAAGGATGCCGGCTTAGTTGTCCATAGTAAGGGTCACAAACTGGTTAGGAATGTAGGAAATAAAGTAAAATTTGTTAAAGGAGTGGTTGCACTTGTGGGCAATAGTAACATGAATATGAAAAAATACATTATTTCCCTGTTTCTCTTTCCACAATTCCTTATCGAATGTACTAATGCTTGCCAATAGCGTCCTTTTATTGGGAAGTCCAGACAAATTTCTTATGATGCCTGTATTCAGGAGAGAAAGAGACTACTGAGGGCAGAGCTCAGAGGGCTAAAGGATCTAATTTTGCAAACGAATCGGAATACTCACTGGCAGTAAATAAATCTACATCTTCGTGTAGAAACTGGCTTAGCTCGATGAAATTTGAAAAAAAGCAAAGGGAGAGGGAAATTATGCTACAGACTATTGTCACAATGAACTCCAAAAATGTCTGGGCTATAGTGAATGCTGCAACAAGCTCGCAGGAAGATATGCAAACTAAAGCAGTGAGTGAGAAGGACTGGGCCACTCATATTGCCCATGTATAGAGGCCCTCTAATATTGTACCAACAATCTTACCATCTGACTGTCAGCAGTCTCTCTCTTTTTTCTGCTGAGGACATTGAATTGTTCTTTTTTTTTTTGTTTTTCTTCTGCATGTGGTCCGAATGTCCTGAGCAATGCAATTCTAAAAATTGACCCACCGCTTTGGGCCTCCATTCTGCATTTATTATTTAAGACCATAATGCATGAAAGAGAAATGCCAAGTTCATGGCAGAAATTGGTGATCATGCCCATTTATAAAAGAGGGGACAGATATGCACCCACTAGCTACCGTCCATTAGCCCTGCTTAACTTGGAAAGCAAGAATTCTGTGTCTCTGTTACTAGCAGAACTAGAGAAATTGATTACAACAGTTGAGATCCTTAATCATATGCAGACCGGGTTTCGCAGGGGGATGGGATCCAATTTAAATGGCTTTGTAGTCAACTGCTTGCAAGAAATGGCTAAAACGTTTGGTCAGGCTCCAATTTGTATGGCACATACCGGAAGAGCTTTTGTCAGTGATCGATTTATCACAAGCTTTTAACACCATTAACTGGGACAGTTTATGGGTTAAATTGCATGAATGCCACTTACCAGAAGAGTTTTTGGCGATCTTGGTGTGTATACATGCAAATCCGTCAGTTCAGGTGAGGTTGAATAGGCTTGGCAATTAACACATTAATCTAAAATGTTCTGCACCCTACTACAAGGCTCCATCCTTGCTCTATGCCTATTCAACCTGGCTGATTTAGTTCAACATCTAGAATCCATAGCGTTTGGACCAATCAAGCTGGGAGACATATCCTTTATGGCCTATGCGGACAATATCATCTTAGTAGATCATGATCATACACAGTTAGGCCAAGAAAGAATAATAATTGCTATGGTGTTGTACGCCGAGTAAAACATATTGGTTATTAACACCAGTAAAATGGCCATACTGAGGTTTTCCTCTAATTCAAACAAGCCCTATAAATTCATGTAAAACGTTGACGGAACAGTTGTTTGAAATTAAATATCTAGGGATGTTCTTTAGAGTGAAATGAAGGAAGTCTGACATTATTGAATACCTAAGAAATGGCTTAAACGTTTGGTAGGGCTTCAATTTTCATGGCACATACTGGAAGAGCTGTTTATGGCAGTGATATATTTATCGCAAGCTTTTAACACCATTAACTGGGACAGGTTATGGGTTAACTTTCATGAATAGCACATACTGGAGGAGCTTTTGGCGATCTTGATGTGTATACACGCATATCCTTCAGTTCTGGTGAGGTTGAATAGGTGTTAAGGATTTCAATCAGGCGATGCACACCTTAGTCTCGGCCCAGTATGCAGTGCGCGATTGAAAGGCTTATGTTTTATGTTAGATTCAATATTGAGATGATACACCACTCATATCACACTCCCTTTTCAAAAACCCTGGATCAAAATGGACCATGAACCAGGCTGGTTGATAAAATGTAATATTTATTTATTTATTTATTTTAAAATTCAAAAGAAATCATACAATTTTTAACATGGGGCAGCAATCACCAATGGGGTGATAAGAACAATATGAATGTAAGCAATGCACTTAGTTTAACCTTCTACTGACACAACTACAAAACACCAGGGAATAGTAGCACTTTTTGATTTTAGGTAAGATAGCACTTGAGTTAGAATTTCCCCCTGCAATCTTACCTCAACCCACAAATAATCAATTCTAAGTGGATAAACAGAAGCAGCAGGTAATCAGGAATGACAAATGGAAAACAAAATTGAAATCCGACTTTCCCTGATGCGGTTTTTGTGTTGGGTTGTAACTGTGGATTATAGGTACAATATGGAAGTGAAATTAGGTCTCTAGCTGGTAAATTGAGTGAGTTAGGCAAGATCTAGTGAGGTACGTTTTGAGAAAATGAAGGTGCAAAAAAGGACAAGAAATCAATTTTGACAAGAACGGTTTTACTCTACACTAGAGCCAGTAAAACTGAGATTCTCCTCATCGGCACACCCGCTCCCTCCTTTCCTGTATTTCTCTGGTCGGCCTCTCTTGGCCCCCTTCCTGCTCCCACCTGCAAGGCTAAAAATCTCGGGGTCATCTTCGACTCTACACTCTCCTTCTCTCCTCACATCTCTGACATCTCTAAGTCAGACTACCAGCTGCACCTCCTCAGAGGTATTCTTCCTTTCCTCTCCTTCCCCCAGAAGCTCACAGTCTCCAGAGCTCTGGTTCTCTGCATGCTGGACTATTGCAACAGCCTCTTTCTAAATCTGCCTGCTTCTACTCTCCGCCCTCTGCAACTTATCCAGAACTGCCAGACTTGTCCTTGGCCTCAAGCCCAGGGACCGTATCTCTCCAGGACTGAAATCTCTGCACTGGCTCCCAGTGGCTGTGAGGATTAAGTTCACAGCACAATAAATCAAATGCAGGGTTTCAAGAATGATTTTTGACAATAATTCAAGTTATCAGTATAAGGATAGGATGACTTAGAGAGTGAAACTAAGGAAAAGGCAAGGCAAGGTATACTATGGTTTTCCATGGTTCCTATTGATACTCACAGTCCACTTTTTAGTTTGGATTTTGGACAGTCAGCGGTTCTCGTCACCACACGGATCTGGTCTAACAAAGGACAGCCGGACAAAAACAGCGGGACAGAATCAGCTGGGCAGGGACTGGATACCATAGGATAGTTCTTATGGACTGGCAATTCTGGTTACTGGATACTATAGGCCAGCAGGGTAGCAGGATGGCAGCAGCATGCAGTGAGTGGCGGCACGCCAAGCTGCATTAGGATTCCAACAGTACCCTAGTTTCTCCTAGTTACTGGGAATTTAGTGGGTTTTAATATTGTAGGGTAGGCCTTGCTGGAGCAGGACCAGCAATGCTTGGGTTTTGCAATGGGCCCTGGAATAGGATCAGCAATGCTTGGCCTTGTTGTTGGAGTCTGGAGTATGAAAGATGAAACAGGAAAAGGAACGCAGTGCAGGAAATCAGGAAGAGTATCGGTCTGTGTCGCTCTAGGGTCTTGTCATGGACCCTTATTTATAATACAAAATTACATCATCAAGGTAGAGAATGGGCAGGGTTAACTACGCCTGCCCCTAAACAACTTTGATTGGGCAGGGGACCTAGTCTCCGCCTCGCTCTCAGTTGGTTGGACTTCTAATTAATGATGTCAGATTTATGAGGTGAGGTTTACACTATCCAAACACTCCCACATTTATTTTACTTAAAATCCTATTTTGCCAAAAACATACCTTTCTTCACTTGCAATCTCTTGGCAAATTATACACACAGGTTACATATTATGTGCATCTGATTTCAGTCCAATCCTCAGGTCTGTGCAACCTTGTTTCGCCTTTCAGACACATTTTGGTAGTTTTACACATTCAAGATTTGGCCTAAAATTCCACAATTTTACACACAACTGTGAATTGTCCCCAGGGATGTATGTACAAAATTTTATGTTTGCCACATTAATACTTTTCTTGGAATCTGTCATATTTCTTAACTTTTGTTCCCCATGCGGAAATGAGTTCTACCAAGTTTTAAAAGATAGCCCACAAAATTAGATTTAAAACTGCAGACTTTTAAAATGTTTGCTAATTCTTGATATGGAAATAAAAGTCTTTAAAGTTTCTTTATAACCTAGAATTTGGCACCAAAAGGCAGTCCATTTGTTACTAGATCCTGTTTTTTTTTCTTCCTCCAACTGCAAGCAGCTGTCATTTCCTTCCAGGCAAAGGGGTTTCCAGTCTTAATTGAAGGTTGTATTGCCCCTTCACACTTGACAGGTGAGTGTCCCAGGACTGCTATTGTCCCAGCCTGGAGCACAGACGAATGTCTGACGAGCGTGTTGTCCTGTCCCATTCAATATTTTTCAAGCTGGCACTTCACACCTACTTGTCCTGGATTTATAGTGAATCTCCCTTGCTTGGAGGAGTTTCATGGCTGGCAACAGGAACAACAGGTTTTTCTGAGAGTTTCCTTTACATTGCTAAGTAAGCAAGCTTTCATCAACAGTTTATTTTAAAACAGGCCATTTTTTTCTCTTCAGTCAGCACAACCCATTTTTCCACATGTGTTAAAACTAGTAGCATTTCTTTCTTTAATTCGGTTTGCAGCTCCTCAGATTGCCCACACTGTCTTTGCAGCTGTAGTCATCTCCTTGCAGCAGTAGTTTTATCCAAAGTATAGATACATTTTCACTTGACCTGGCTCAAAGAGTTAAAAGTCTCTTTGAACTGCTGTGCCTGGATACATTTTAGCAAGAAATAAACGTGTGTTCCCGTGCGAGTGAAAAGGAAGTTGCTTGTTGATTTCTTTCAAATCTACTTTGACAGGACCTGTCATTCAGGAATGATGCCCGGTTTTTCTGGGGTACAATTAATTATCCTGGGCCTGGCAGGGCTGTTTCCATCACAGTGGTTTCAGAATGCACAGATGGAAATAGCATAACACAGCATTTTGCAAGGGTGAAAAAGGTTTCATTTTGAAGAGAAATGTTTGGCTTTTGCAGCAATGCAGTGGTTCCTGTTCACTTGATTCCATATATATGTCTCAGAACTCACTGGCAAACTTTTTTTGTGTATCCCCTTGTTTCATCTTGCCTGAAGTGTTCTAGGCAGGATGGTGCAGTCATCTTTTGTTGTTTGCGCACAAGGACTTCAAAACTGCGTTTTGGCAGAGGAGCCAGCGCCGCCAGGTTGCTGTTTCTTGCGCCAATGCAGTTTACTGATGTGAGGCAATGCTGTTGAGTGAGTTAATATATCCCACACACCTCCCCCCGACTTGTCCTGGGCTTCCAAGTCGAGTTGGATTTAGGCAAGTGGGATTTCTCCATGGCCGCAGCAGGATCCGGCAGGTAGGAGTTCCCTCTTCCATCAGAGAATAGTGCGTCCTGCTCCTCTTGTGGTCTGTGGTCGGACCGTGGAACGTGGTCTCTGCTTTCCATGGGATCTTCCTTTCATGGTGTGGAGCGACACTCCCGGATCTCCTTTGGTTTCTCCCTTGCAGGCTGCCGGGGCAGTCCTCCTTGGTTTTTAGGTAGGCGCAACCAGTATGAATCTATGACAGAGAACACAAACTGGTTACGACAATTTCCCACTAACTGCCCACCAATTGGGTTCACAGCAGTGGGATACACAGGCATTTAATAATAACAATTGATAATGAAGAAAATACTCCCTGTTACATAATCATATCTATAAATCCTATCGGCTCTCTTCTGGTTCTTCTTTTCCTCATTCTCATGTTTCCGACATCTCCTCTGTTTGATTCTCTCTGGGCCCCTCAATCTGTTACAAAGAGTGCCTAGGGTGACAGCTCTTTAGTTGATTAATATGGACCCATTTCTCTTCTGTCAATTCGCCTTTGGGGATGCAGATTCTGTAGACTAGGCCTGGTATGGTGACCTCTTCACCATTTTTTTTTACTTCAATCTCCTACGGTAGCACTGGGGCTGACCGGAAGGCTTTCTTTAGGACTGCTAGGGCCCTGAGATTTACTCTCCAGTTGGGACCGGGCTTCGCAATAACTAGGATCCAAATTAATCTCGAGTCGGTTGAGGATGTGAAGGCCCATGTAAAAGGTGGAAGGAACACCTCGCACGACCTAACAATTGTGTTCTATGCTTTTGTCACCTCTAGAATTTTTCATCATACAACTGCTAAGCAGAAGAAGTTTGGAATGGGGAATTTCCAGGCACCATACCCATTAATAAACTGACTCTACAGTGGGCAGGGTCTGGTATTTGAGAGTTTCCTGAATAATACTTTTCTGATTAAGCTTTCTACGCTATTCAAGTCAACCTGGGCGAGGACAGACTCCTCCCGTCATTTTACTGAATCGGAAAGAAGAGCTGTTCACCCTTCTTCTGAATGCCAGCTACACTTTGTGCTGGTTTCTCATCAATTTTGGTTATAGATTTGGGATTTTCAGATTGTGAATTGGTATGGAATTTCAAAGTGTTTCCTTCTAGTGTGGAATGCCACTTGAGACTGGAAGGAAGGTTGATTTTCAGGAATGAAGAGGAGTTCCCATCACCAGTTTTTTGTCCCACCGCAATTATTGTAACATCGGGAATTTCATTATTTTGAAGATGAAACTTAATTTGATCTGGTTTTTGTTCAACTATGTGGCATGTGCCATTTAGACTTACATGATTGACACTCTGTTTTAATTTTATTAGCCTGTGAGTCTGGGTCCAGAGTACCTTGTTCACACAGTCTATTAGGGGAGACAACCTACGGAGGATGTAATTCCCTAATAGACAGGGGGTTCCCTCTGGAGCCACGACTATGACCGGGTGCTTCATCTTGTGACGTCCAATTTGAATTTCCAGCTCTGCAGTCACCTCAACAGGAATTTCCTTCCCGTCGAAGTTCTGGAGTTGTCTAGGAAGAGGGGGTGAGAGGGATCTGGTATCTCTCCCCCCTTCCTGAATTTAGCTGCTCAAAGGCCCTTTTTGACAGAATAGTGGCTTGGGATTTAGTGTCCACCAGTGCTAGAATTGCACATTGCCCCTGCACTTGGACGGAGGCGTAGAATCTACCTTCTTTATCCTCCAATGGGCAGAGGTAATGGGCATTCTGGGCAAGCTTGGTGGTCAATTTCCTTATTTTTGACTCTGACACGGGGATAGTTTGGGCATAATTCTGTGTTGTAGTTGGGGAATCTGTCAGAAAATTCTGACACACTGCTATTTGGGGAGTTTCGGGTTCCCCTTTTTCTGATTTTGGGCTGCCCCCGCCCTTTTTGGAGGCAGTCAACAGAAGTGGTTGGTGAGGTTTGGGGTTCCTCTTGTGCTGGTTCTGGGCTGTCCCTCCCTTCTAGGAGGCAGTCCCCAGAATGGAGATGGATAGTTTGGGAATCCTCTTGTGCTGGTTCTAGGCTGCCCTCCCCCCTTCTAGGAGGCAGTCCCCAGAATTGAGTTGGGTAGTTTTGGAATCTGAAACAAACATTTTGCACTAGGGATTCGAGGAATCTCGGGCTCCTCCTATTCTGATTCTGGGCTGCCCCTCCCCTTTTTGAAGACAGTCACCAGAATTGCTTTGGGGAGCTGGGGGATCCCCTTTTAATATTAGGTCTTCTTGATGCTCATTCTGGAGTTCAATGATGGTCGATTCTGACTCAGTCCCCACATTCACCCAGTCTTCATTTGGATCTCTTGGGACCCATTTTTCTTTGGGAGGAGTTCCCCCATCCTTGAAGGAGAAGATCCTTTCCCCAGAATCCTCTAAGGATTCTTCCCCTTCAAATTGGAGGATACTAACCTCCTCCACAAAATGGGTCTTTTTGGGTTCTTTATTTCTCCTACCCACCCTCTGTTCCTTAGGTTGCAGACATTCAGATGCAGGAGATTTTTGTTCCAGTTCCTGGGTGTCCAGGGGCTTTTCACGGGTGAGGAAGGAAGCTTCCTCTAGGGATTTACACCTCCCTCCCCCCGTGCCTCCTCCTCTGGAACTGTTGAGTTGCCGGGGTGCGCTCCCCCTCATTGTTCTGGAGAACTAGACCCTTGGTTGGTGGGGTTAGGAGCCACCATGTTCCTCTGAGGGTTCTGTTGAGCCCTCAACATGCGACCCAGATCTGGGGATAGGTTCTGGACCTGGCGCTCCAGTTGTGCCACCCATTCTGGCTGGTACGGGGGTCTCTGGTCAACCCTAGGTGAGTCACAGGAAGGGTAACTATTCCTTCTCCCATAGTACCCTGGGTATAGAGAATTTTGGTAACCCTCCACCCTTGGCCTCCCCATTCCCGGATTGGGCTGTCTGGGCCCCTGAAAGTGGGTAAAGAAAGGAGGGTTGTCCTGCAGGTTGGGGTTTTGTGGGTACCGGGGACAGAAACTCAACCCAGCATTTGGGGATTACTGCCCTCCTGGGGAAAGTTAGGTGGGAAGTTTCCTGGGGCGGTACCTACCTGGTTGGATCCCCCCCTTGGGCTGGGGGAGTCCATACATACCCCAGGATTGGTCTGTTTCCCTTGTAGCAGGGGCTGATGTAATCAGGGGAGTTAGGTATCCCATTTGTGGGATTACCTCCCTGACTACCAACTGTTTGTGACTGGCCAGAAGGCCTTCTAGGTCTTTGATTGGGTTGATTTGGTACAGGTATACTTTTAGGGCCCCCATCTCCAGATCTAAAATTGGGGCAACCTTCACCTCTGCCACCTTAGCAGAAGCAGGGGTGTTGGCTGGTTTGGGGTTTTTGTTTGGATTATTGTTATTTGCAGGTTTTTGGACTTCATAAATGCAGGTCGCCTGCTCTATGGCCCAGTCCAGCGATCTTTTCTCATGAAAGTCCCTCACCAGCTGGTTCATTATATATTTTTGGAGTGCATGAAAAAAGGTGGTGATGAACTCCCGACTATCTATGCGCACCTTCCTGCTGGTCTGTGCAAAGGTGCGTTTGAGCTCCTGCACAAATTCTTGGGGGGCCTGATCTTCCTCGCACTGCCGATTGTAGGCCGCCTTGCGGGCCTCTTGGGCAGAAAAATGTTTCAAGATGGCCGCCATGTAGGTGGACCATCTGGAGTGGTTCTGGTCCTCCAGTCCCGCAAAGAAACTGGAGTATTCAGGGGAGAAGGTCCATTTTACATACTTTATGCAATTCTGGCTGTCCTTCATATGAAAAGTTTCCATCATTCGCTCATATAGTTCTAAGTGTTCCCAAACAGAATACTTCTCATTTTTATGATATGGAGTTATGAAACTCCTAATGGCCTTAATCTGCCTAATGGGATCTTTGTTCATAGATCTCTTAAATATGTTTACCTTCTTTGATTTAGTCACCCGAGTCCACTCGCCCTCAAACTCAGAGGCGCTGCTACTGGAGGTCCCTTCTTGATCCTCTAGGCACTCCCGGATTCTGCGAGCTTGAGAAGGGTTCACAGAATGTTGGGGCCTAGTTTCCCTACTCCTGTGGTGCTCAGAAGAGTCTTCTGACTCTTCCTTGCTCCCAGGGTTGGTGGAGTATCCCCCCCCACTGCCCTAACTGGGTAGAGGTCTTCATGATGCTCTTTTTGGGCCTTATTTCCTTTAGTTCCCCATCAAATTTAACCAACTGGGCCCTTGCAAGGCGGTATTTCAGTGGATCTGATTCCCCGACCCTCCCCTCATAGGAGTCTTCCTTGTCAGAGATATCAGCCCTAATATTTGGGTATCTGTACAGGGACGACCATCCATCAATTTCTGGGGGGCGCTGATCTGTCAGTCCCATCTTACCAAACCTATTGAATTCTACCAACCCCATGGCTTCTGGCTCATGTGAGCCAGTAGACATGAAGTTGGCAGTGTTCATGGTATTGAATGGGTTTGAGTCCCTGAGTACAGAGGTCCTTATGCTATGATCAGGGGTTTCCCTGTCCCTCTCTACCTGTTCAGGGTCCCTCCAGTTAGGATTTAGTCTAGCACCCTCTTTCTACAACCTTGCTAGCTTTTTTTTTTCAGCCCTTACTTCTTGGTAATAAGAAAAGATCTGAGCCTTTTGTTCATCTATCAAGGCCTTACTCGTCTCAGTGATCCACTCTTGTGCTGCCACTTGTTGGTGGAGCCCATCATTCTTTTCACAGAGAGCCTCATTGTCTCTCTGTGCTTCCTGTATGGTGTGGGAATACTGGGACAATTTCTGCTGCAGGAGACTCACCTCCTGAGTTTTAGCATCTTTGGCGTGCCTCAGTAGCTTCCCATACTCTGTTTTTAGTTTATTGAGCTCCTGGAGGGCTAACTCTCTTCCCCCTAACTCGGTTTAAAACTTGCTTATTTCCTGGCCTAGGGCGTCTTTCTCTTAATATGGGTTGCCCCATGTTCAGCCAGGTCATTCCTTTGTTTTTTGATGGCATTAGATTTCTGGCGCTCGTCATCAAATTCGGTTTGAGAGTGGAGCTCTCTCAAGATTAACTTATGATTTTCCTCTTTCAATTCATCTATCTGATTTTGCAACATGGTTATTTGTCCTGAGCAGGCCCTGTTATATGTTAATTGTTGAGTCAGCTTCTGTTGACTCTCTTCTAGAGAGTCAACCTTCTCCTGACGCTCTATTTTTGCTGCTTCTAGTTGGGCCTCTTGATCTGCATTATTCTGCTGTTGGCGAGCCAAATCCTCTTTTAATTTTATGATGTAGTTTGCAGACTCTTCCTCTAACTCTTGGCTCTTTTGCAATGTTTGTTCCACCAAACCTAAATCAATCTGGATTTTATTTAACAGTTCAGATTGATTCTGTGCTAAAATTACATTTTCCGCCTGCCTTTCCCGCATCACTCCCATGTCGAGATACAGGTAGACCGTGATTCTGGCAATTTTGCTTTGCTCCTCTTTGATTTTTGGGGTCATATATAGCTCACTCAGAGCTTGGTGTAATAGGCCACTGTCCTGCCATGTATCCAGGTCCATGGCAGTGACCTGTTGGGTTATGTCTTGTAGCCAGACTTTTTCATCCTGTTCTGGCCGCTCACCTCTGACAAATAGCTTGTGCAGGGGGTGCTCCCTAGCCATATTGATCTCTACTGGAACAGCCATTTTGGAAATGTTCTTTCTATATTAATTATTTTGGGATTGATTTAATTTTACTTTTATAGACATGCCTGGTACTTAGAGTATTTGTTTTGGGAGGCGCTTGTACAGTGTAACACAGTATTCACACCAAACAAAGTATTACTACCCTGCAGGTTAGTCTGCAGTTAGTCGGCAGTTAGTCAGTAGTGGGAGGGTAGAGAAGGTAAGGACGGTGAGAAAGGGAAGGAGGGTGGCTGGGGAGTTGGGGAGAGGATAGTGAAGAGGACTAGGCATAAGGAGGAAAGAGGAGAGTAGAAGGGAGAGGAGGAGGAGGGGGAAGGGAGGGGAGAGGGTGGAGGGTGAGGTGGAAGGGAGATATGGCGGATCGCATAGGGTCAGGGGGAGCAGGTAGCGGGGATTCAAGTTGGGGAGTCCAAGTGAGGATGGCGTCAATGGTGGACTCGAGTCAGTGGTGAGAGACAGCCGGAAGGAGCCAAAAGAGTCAGAGGGTGTAGGTTCTCGAGACTGCGGTTGGAGAAGTCCAGGTGCTTGAAGCAGGAACATGAGGTGGTAATTCCGAATTGTAGCAAGGTGGTCACGGGTCCAGGGCTGAAGGATGACCGGCAGGAATCAATAGGGACAGAAGGAGAAGGCACTCGAGGTAGTGGTTGGAAGAGAACTGGTGGCTGAGGCGAGAAAGGGGGTAGCAGATTCTGGCCGCTGCACCTGGGTCTGAGCAAACGGGTTACAAGGAGGTCACGGGCCCAGTGCAGAGAGATGACCGGCAGGAGCCCAGAGAGTCATAGGGAGTAGGTACTCAAAGTGATGGCTGGGGGAGACCAGGGGACCGCTGTGGGTGGTATCAGGGTAGAATGAAGAAGCTACCACAACGCAGGGGCAATACGTTCATTTGTTGGCAAGGTGGCCACTGAGGAGGTCCTGAAGCTGGTTCCAGGTGTGGTTGGATGCTCAACAGGGTTCCGCGTAGTGGAGAAGGGGGCCATTGAGGAGGCGGGACACCTCAGAACCATGGAGGGGACTCCCAGTGCCGCCCTGTCTCGGCCGGACATGGAAGGTGGCGGTCCCAGGGGATCTGATGACTGATCCAGGCACTGCCGCAGGCTTACTAGGATTGGCGTAATGAAGGAGGGGGCCAACAAGGAAGCGGAGCACTTCATAGCTGCAGAAGGGACGCTCAATGCCGCCCCGTGTCCGCCCGGGTATAGGGGGGGCGGGAGACAAATGGAGGCTCCAGGGGGGTCCGACTCTGGCACCGCAAGTGGCCGCAGGCTTACCAGGACCCCGTGGAGTGGAGAAGGGGGCTGGTGGATGAACGGAGTGCACTGAAGCCGCAGAGTGAACACACAGAGCTGTCCCAAGACTGTCCGGACACAGGAAGGGCAGGAGCCAGATAGATGTCGTGAGAGGATTCTGAAGCCTGCACAACGGACGGTCGCAGGCTTGGCCGGACCCTGTGTAGTGCAGAAGGGGCTCACGAGGCAGCGATGCAGGTCCGCCGGGACCCCGTGCGTGGAAGAGGGGGGTCCGAACCCCGTGTGATGAAGAGGGGGCTCCAAGGGCCATGTGGAGCCCGGCGTTCAGGAGAGATGCTGAAGCTGGTCTGATGCTGGCTCCGTGGATGGCTGCAGTTGCACCCAGTCCCCGAACCAAGGAGAGGGGCTCCGGGGGCTGTATAGGGCGTGTGGAGGTTCCAGCAGTTGCCGCTGGCGCCAGGTGTACAGTGGCAGGAGGGGATGACTGCTGCCTTGGAAGTCTGCGAGGCGGGAAGAATCCCGTAGGGCCGGCCAGATGACAAAGCGGGAGGAGGCCGTCCCGAGGCTCGACCCGAGGTCGCACAAGGCGGATCCGATTTTCGCTGACCACCGGGACCCCGTGTGTGGAAGAGGAGGGTCCAAGGGCCGTGTGGAGCCCGGCGGTCAGGAGAGATCCCAAAGCTGGTCTGATGCTGGCTCCGTGGATGGCTGCAGTTGCACCCAGACCCCAAACCAAGGAGAGGGGTTCCGGGGGCTGTATAGGGTGTGTGGAGGTTCCGGGGGTTGCCACTGGCGCCGGGTGTGCAGTGGCAAGAGGGGATGACTGCCGCCTTGGAAGTCTGCGAGGCAGGAAGGATCGCGTAGGCCCGGCCTGATGACAGAGCGGGAGGAGGCCGCCCCGAAGCTCGAGCCGATGTCGCTCAAGGTGGATCCACTTTTCTCTGGAAATGCAGTCTGAGGGGCCTCAGAAGGTAAGTAACTGGAACGGAGGAAGGAAAACTGCAGAATTGCAGTTTATACTGTTTTAATTTTAGAATGATTCAGCCTGATTGAGGAGACGCGGTCTCAGGTAGCCATGCTCATGCGCCCCCTGGTGGGCATATAACGACATATTACGTACTTGCGCTTAAATATTCGGCCAGTTAAGGAACACACTGGTGCGTGGTAGAATATTCCCTGAACATGTCGTGTGTGTGTGCTAACTCTACAGAAACTAGTAGACACCGTTTGACTGCATGTGAAAAGTGTACTGATTTTTATCATAGGGGATCTGACCGTTTTTGCACTTCACCTAAAAGCATTACAACAGAACACTTTTGGTCTATGATTGTGAGGGCAGAATCCCTTGTGATGAGTGCTGCAGCAATGTATGTTTGAGATAGTATACAATGAACATTAATAAATTAGAGGTATTGAACCTTCCATGGGGTGGCACTGCTAATTGCGAACAGAATAGGTACGTAGAAAGATTATTGTTATCATGGGTGTAGTGAAAAAAACGTGTATGTGAGTTTTTAATTATTCTTAATAATTTCATGAATTGTTTGATGTTTTTATATTCTAATGATTTTATATGTAAAGAATAGTAATCTGTTTACTTTTTTGTTATATTGTATTGTATATGCAAAAGGCTTAATTATATTAGCCAAATAGCATTGAACAAAAAAAGTAAAGAAACTACTATTTAGAGAGGTTTAGATAGAAACAAGCCAAACAATGAGGTTGTATTATCTAGTCTCTCTCGGATTGATAAGCCAGTGTACGTGCTACCGAGATACTTAACGCGTTTTCCTCATCCCTACTGGTGTCTCCAGCTAAATCTTGTTTTGACTGGGGACATACAAGCTATTAGATCTGAGACTGTCCCAGGTGATTAGGTCTGTGATCTTTGTAAGACGCCAGGTTTGAATCAAACTAAACAAAATTTCGTTATTGCTTGCAATGGTATACACAATTTGGGACAAAGATACTTTCTCAGGTTTGTGGACAAAGAAGGGTGGCTGCAAACAGAGTCACGGGGGATACAAAATGCCATTACCATCGCCTTGGTGAAATTCCTGGCAGCCATAGGCATAGTTCCTAAAAACAAACAATGAAAAAGATTATTTTATGTTTTAAACTGTGTATAGTTGAAAAGTGATGTGTATTCCCTTCTATTTTATTCATTTTAATTAACTGAAATGATAAATGAAGTGTTGAATTGATGTATGAATAATATGTTGATCTTGTTTTTAATTGTTTAAATATTCAAATGTTTAAACTTTTATATGCTTATGTAAGACCAACTTGTGTTGGTCAATTCTTCATAACATTACAAAAAACAAAAAAGTAGCAGTTAGAAAGGAAGGAAGAGGACCAGTTGACCACCATGCCAGAGAGACCAACGGAGAATAGAGTAGAGAGCAGAGTGGGGTGATCAACAGTGTCAAAGGCTGCACTGAGATCAATAAGAATCAACAGAGAGGAAAGTTTGAGATGAGGTGCATGACAAAATGAATCAGATACACACAGGAGTGTAGTTTCCGTAGAAAAGACAGATCTAAAGCCAGATTGTTGAAAAGGAATTGAGCTATTCAAATTTAAGAAAATAGGAAAATTGAGAGCAGATTAAGGGGCTGATTCATGGAAGTATTTGGGCCGAAAAACAGCGATTTGTGTGCCATTCTGCCCTCAAATCCCCATTTGTTAAACAGGGATTTGCGGGCAGAATGGGGCACAAATCGCTGTTTTTCGGCGCAAATAATTCCATGAATCAGTCTGTAAATGTCCAAGAGTTTAGATAAGTATGGAGGAATGAGATAGGACAGAAGTTAGAGGGATCAGACAAATCAAGAGAAGTTCTTTTGATGAGTAGAAGAGCAGTTGCATGTTTAAAGAACAAAGGAAAGGAACCTGAGAGCAACGACAGATTGAATAATGTAGTAAGGAAAGAAGCCAGAAGATGAAAGCCAGATTTAACCAGAGAAGCAGGGAGAGGGACTGAGGGAGGAGCCATTGGGTGAATCTGAAAGATCATAGATAAGACATCAACTTCGGAAATAAGTGTGATTTCGGTGATGTCATCAATGACATTTGTGATGTCATGTTTGATGTCCTGGGTGTTAGACTTAGCAGTGCACGGAGATGGCGCGAGTTAGCATACCATAACTGGTGAATTTCAAGGTTTTTCGCTTTTACTTGTAACCATAACATCCCTTTAACAAAGATTTTTCAGTGAATTGTCTGGGTTTTTGTTAGTGCAACTTAACCATAACGTCTCTTTAACAAAGTATTTTATATTATATTACTAGAGCACCTTTAATCTGCTATAGGTCCCTTATATTAGGCTTCCCCCTCCGTCAATATGGCAGCTGTGGAGTCCGCAGACGTTGACCAGCATTTACAAGGCTCAGAATCATAAGGGAGACCCAAAAAGGATGTACCCGTCAAACAACAAACAGATATACATAAAATTACAACTAATGTTTACAACATGCAAATATACCTTTTTGTACAAACACTTACTTTAAAAAATACTAATAATGTTTTTATTTAGCACACATTACAATGGAATGCACCAATCACAGACCATAACTGTATACTTCATATCATCTCCTCACTACAACTCTGAATGCAGATTGAGAAACACAAGGTGTTTTTTGAACAACAAATTCTTACTAAACAGCAAGTGCATTGCATTTATTTCTCTGGTATTAGCTTTCATTATGTAAACATGTGTTATAAGACAGAAGCACTTTTTTTTTCTAACAGAAATGACAAGCACACTTAGTGGTTAGAAGAGAACTTCCCAAAAGAAGAAATGAACGATGATAACATCTCCAACGGTATACAATACATATTTTAATGTAAGCGAATCATGTATTTTCTACACACCTGTCAGGGAGGTGAAGGCAAGGGATTGGTTGAGGCTGGGGGTGCAGTTGGGTCGAGGCTATCCCAGATTGCAGGAGTTCTGCCAGCTCCTGATCATGAGATGTTGTTGCCCATGGAGCTGGTGGTACAGGGAACGTCCTGCCAGACCGCGTTCCGAGACGGCGGCACGGTCACAGCACCAGCCGCGCTCGATGCAGTATAGAACGTGTTTTCCGAGCCGACAGTGCTGCAACAGCACAAGCTACGCTTGACACAGTGTGCATATGGGGGACAGCCCTCCCCCTCTGACGGGGTCATCAGCGGCGTGCATGGGGAACCCATGTTCCATGCTCAGCCTGCCCGACCGACATTGGAGGGAGGGCAGTGTCACATGGAGCAGATCCACATTGTAGCTCCCACCCTGGCCCCCACACCTTAACAGCATGTCCGGCAGACCCGGCGTCCTCAGCAGTGCCAACCAGCAAGGAAAGCCCCAACAGAAGGTGGGACCGGATGGCTACAACCAGGGAGGCTCCCGCCAGCTCGTTGTACGCCAGGGATGGAGCCACCATATGACTCAAACAGTGGAGTGCGCAGCAGCAACGCGGCTGCCACGTGGGGGTCAGAGGCAAAGTGAGCAGTCCTGGCAATCACGCTGGAGCGGACAGGGTGGGAAATGGGACAGCAGCTCCTATATTAAGGGGAGGGCTTCCACACTATCAACCAATAAGGGTGGGAGCAGGGGGCCTGTCCCTGATTCAAGCCTATTACAAGGGATAAAAGGACCTACGTTGATTATCCTGTTGTTGCTCATTTCAGAAAGTCAGAGAGGAGAGTGAAAGCGACTGGTGGGCCTACCCGGGCTCGAGTGACTAGGAGAAGGTTCTGGAGGAGTATCCTTACACCCAGACTTTAACCACAGTGAAGCAACTGCCCTGAAGCTTGAATCACTTTTGTTCATGAACATTTAAGACCCTGATTGAGAGAATAAAGTATTGTTTGGCATTACAATACCATCTCCTGTCCTGTTTCTCACAGGTGGCGTAGTCGGCAGGGTTTCGACAGTGCAATGGAGAAAATCATACAAACCCTGTGAGAGGGACAGCAGCAGTTGCAGCAGCTTATCCAAATACAGTCCTAGCAGACAATAGCAGACCACCAAGCCTTCCAACAGTCTATCCAACTGTAGGGCACACTCCAGACAGCTTCACAGGATAAGCAGCATGAGACGATCCTCCATCTGTTGGATGTGGTGGCCAGTTCCCGAAACCAGCCACTGGTTCCCCCACCATTCTACAAAAATATAAGGATGGAGAAGACCCAGCATTCTTTTTCACAGGCTTCGAGAGAATAGCCCGGAACGCCCAATGGCCAGTAGACCGATGGGGACAATATGTGGCCCCCTTGTTATCAGGGATAATGCAAGGGGCCTATCAAGCGGTAAACCCCAATGGAACCACCCCCTATGCTGACATAAAGAAAGCAGAACTAGACCGAATGAGTCTAGAAGAAGAGGCCTATAGGATGCAAGTGAGAGACACTAAACTAAAACCTGGAGAAAGTTCACAGCAACTGTACTACCGAGTTAAAGATCTTGTGGAAAAATGGCTTCAGCTGCCTTCTACAGCAATCCAAGACATACTGGATAAGGTCACTTTGGAGCAATTCATAGTGGCCCTTCTCCCTCCAATGCAAAGGTGGGTTGGTCAGCACCACCGACCCACTTTAGCGCAAGTCGTCGACATAACATACTGCTCTTAACGGGCCCATCAACCCGTGCCCTAATGCCCCTCAACGAAACCCACCTATCTAAGGGCCCCAGATCCATGCTGTCAAGGTGGAGACCCGTGGAGGAACGCTCACCTTGGCCAGAAGATAGAAAGGCCGGCACAGAAGGACGATCCCCTATGCTGAATATCGGATTCTGCCAGCCTCAATGCTATGATTGCAATGAATGGGGTCATATCACCCGGTTTTGCCCCAAAAGAAGAGGAACGGACCTCTTGGATATTTGGTATATGAAGGCGAACACAGGGCCTCGATTCCATGGACCATACACCATGGACATCCGGGTTGACGGGATTCCAGCTCGGGCCTTACTGGACAGTGGAAGTAGACAGACCACCATCTCGCCAACAGTAAGTGACTTGCCTTAACTAATGTACATGTGCCTATTAGTTGTATACATGGGGACATGAAAGCCTACCCCATGAAGAACATACAGATGGAAATAGGCCCAGACATTGCTGAACTGTGAGCTGCCGTCCTACACTCCTTGCCCAACCCAGTTGTCATTGGGACGGACCTGCCCCTCTTCCACTAGGCAATGAAAGCCCTGTAGCAAGAATGGTGGGGGTAAGCCCCATTGTCCTGGGACATTGTAGAAACAGGTACCAAGGGCCCTAAGAAAACAGAGTGAGAGGAGGGAAAACCGCCTGGCACGGTGCAGATCCATGTATGCCACCCAGCGAATAGCTTGGAACCCTGAGGATCATGAAGAATTTATTCGGGGAGAAACCTTGGCTGACCCCACCCTTAGAGCAGCCAGAGAAAGAGCTCTCCAAGAAAGGGACCCCGACTTAACTAAGGGTTTGTATTGCGACATGGGCTACAATATAGGGCCTATATGGCTGAAGATGGTACCCATAGGGTACAACTGCTCTTGCCCAAATCCCACCAGATGATTGTTCTACAATTGGCCCATAACCATCCATTTGGGGGCCACATGGCCTCTCTGAAAACACAACAAAACATATTGAAAAGATTCTTTAGGTCAGGGGAGAAACCAGACAAAGCCCCCCTACAGTGCATGCCTTTGATCACCATAACCGTCCAACGCATTGGTATGGACTTGACAGGACCACTGGATCCTGCCTGTAGAGGGTACAAATACCTGTTGGTTATCGTGGATTATGTGACCCGGTATCCAGAATCATTTCCCCCAAAAGGAATGTCAGCGAGACAGATTTGTGATCAGCTCAACCAGTTCTTCTCACGGGTAGGTCTACCTACCGAGATCCTGACTGGTCAAGGGACTAATTACATGTCTACCATCATGCACGATGGTCTGTGAACGGCTGCAGATAAATCAACTACGTACCTCAGTCTATCATCCTCTGATGGATGGGCTGGTGGAACGGTGCAATAAAACTTTAAAGAAAATATTAAGGAGGGTGACGGGACAAGAGGGAAAGGACTAGTACCGAGTGTTACCACTAATCCTCATGGTGCTGAAAGATACGTCTCAATCCTCAACTGGATTCTCTCCCTTCAAACTGCTATTTGGGAGACAACCGTGAACAATTTTGGATCTAGTAAAGGAAGACTGGGAAACACACACAAAACCCCTTTGACAGAGTACACAGAAGAACTTAAGGAACACCTAACAACCCTGCGAACCATGGCAGAAGCCAATCGAAGGCAAGCACAAGCTAACCAAGAAAGAGCGTATAACAAGGTAAGCCGCTTGAGGACTTTTTAACCAAGGGAACAAGTATTGGTCCTGTTACCCACCAGCACCAACAAACTACTGGCCAGGAGGAAAGGAGCCTATGTGGTGAAGGAAATCCTGGGACAAGTTAACTATCGGATTATTCAGCCTGATCGAACCCCCTCTACCAAAGTTTACCATATTAACCACTTGAAGAAATGCACAGAACCAACACCCATGACAGTCATGTCCCTATATCGGAGGAAGGAGGAAGAACAACAGTTGTTACAACCAACCAGCCAACTGGAGAAGGTACAATGGGGAGACACCTTGACGAACTTAATAAAGGAAGAAATTACGGAAATGCCTTTCAATATATAAGGAGACCTTTTCTCCTCTACCCAGTAGGAACAATTTAAAGGAACACTGCATCAAAACCCTACCATGGAAAACGGTCAGACTACAACCATACAGGATCTCAGAAGCCCGAAGACAAGTGATAAGGGACGAAATAGCAGAGGCTGGTAAATGGTAGGAATGGTGGGAGTGGTTGTGGGAGAGATGACCAGTTTGCATACTAGGCTCTCAAAGGATGAATAGTGCTGAGAGGGTAGGATGGAAGAAGGGATCCAGGGAAGATTAAGGCAAACCCACTGCCTGCACGGTGAGGATCGAGTCTTGGAAAAGCCATCAGGGAGAAGTGAGTCAAATGAAATGACTGAGCTGGCATTGAACCAAGTCTCAGTGAGTGCAGGTATGTCCTGGTCAGTGTCTTCAAGGAGAAGGGAGATGTCAGCAGAGTATTTGCTGGCTGAACATGCGTTGAGCGTGGCCAGATGGAAATGATCACTGGCTTTGAAAGTTTTTTGTGGTGGAGTACAGGGGCATGGAACATCAGCCAGAGCTGGCAGAGAAGGGAGGGTAGCAGGGGGGAAGGTAGGAGAAGGAAGTTAATGAGGGATGGTATGATTCAGTCAAAGAGAAGTAGGTTGGCCTGAGGGCCTTGAACCAGGATTGTGCCCGTGTGGTAGACATTAATGCAACAGCGAGAAAAGATAAGCCCACCAGGAGGACTTCCCACTTGGTGCCACCGTTAATGCTAGTTGAGAGTAGGGGGAGAGATTAGAGATGAGGTGAGAGGTCCATAGGTCAGGAGACAGAAAAAAGGATGTCAATGAAGATTTCTCTGGAGGAAGCCCTGACATATGTGTCTGCAATTGGGAGGCCAGGGTTTGCAGCTAGGATGTCTCGTTTATGTGTTTTATGTCCAGCTTTTGACAGAGGCAGGGTAGGTGATAGTGTAGCAGTTGGAATACATTGAGGAGATGGAGAGTGCCATCACAGAGCTAGAAGGAGCAAGAGGGAGAGAAGTGGAAGAGGGTGGGAGAGTGCTGCTTCCGCACTTCATTTTTAGTTCTGAATGGGCACACAGGCGGCCAAATGGATGTTAAGAGTAATGGACACCCAGCACATGCGCCCTGCAATTTCTACCCAATGGGTGTCCACGGACGGCCATAAGGACATCATCATGTGACCGCACCCATGCAGCACAACATGTCTGGGAGTTGTCTCTGAGGCTGTGGACAGTTTGAAATAGCTTTTCCAGCCAATCTGGGGTGTTTCAAGCACAAACCTTACCCTTGCACAGCTCCCAGACCCATTCTATGTTGATCTGACAAATTTTTACAACTTTTCCAGGCCTATTCTCGACTCGGTAGTCCATGGACAGTACGACTGTCCGTGGACGGTTTCTCAGAAGGGACCCACATACGACTTTTCCTCATTCTCAATCTGGCTTTCCTGAAGAGAACACCTGTTTCACTGCTTGGTACATTCCTTTTTCAGAACTTGTTCTTGGAGACCATGGCATCTCTTATGGCCATTTATTCTTCGCAGCCACCCCACCAGCACCACCATCATCATCATCTGGAGGGCCTGGAGAGGGGAACAGGCACGGTGATACAGAAGAGGAGGATCAAGAGGAAGTCCCTGTCACTAGTACTTGAAGTGTGTCCTGAGTGTGGCAATTTTTCACAACCATTGGAAATTGCTCAAAGGCTTGTGCAAGCAAGGTTTGATGCACTGAGTGCAAAGTTGTACTCACTGGTGGGAACCTGCCTTGTATTCCTATGGGACTATTTCCATGAGGCGCCACACCAAATCGGCCCATGCGACTGCTCCGAGAAAGGTGATACCTTTGTCACGTAAGAGCAGGATGACTTCCTCCACCCCATCATCTTCATCTGCTCCTGTCACCACAAAGGATACTCCTTTGGGACAGGATCCCAGCAGCGGCTTCACAGGCCATACAGAACACTGTTGACCCTTACCTTTCGAGGGTCATAGTGCTAGGCATGTACTGGGAAGCACCGATCTGTAGGGGGCAGAGTGCTTTCGAGGGTGCGGTCAAGGAGCATGAGAAACACTGCCACCTACCTGATTAAGGCCAGCCCAACATCTTCATCTCTCCACCTGCCCCTTCGTCGCTGTGGTTGGTGCATCTTCCCTCCCCTACCTTGCCTCTCCTAAAAAAAGCAAGAAAAATACAAAATACAAAAAACACAAAAAAGGTTCCTTTAGGTGCCACCTTTCACAGTTAAAAAATAGAAGTGAGAAAAAAAGTCACAGGCCCCTGTGCAGCCTGCGGACAGCACGCTAGTTTGCAGACTTCTAAAAATTCCAGGCATGGGACACTTAAAATCATTTGAACTGTTTTGCGCTCAATAAGGTTGGCTCTTAAAAGAACCTTTTTTTGTGGGCTTTAACATATTTTTTTTAATTTTTGGTTTTACAAACTGAACTAAGAAAACATTTTATAGAATTTAATTATTTGTTCTCACTTTCACAAAAACTGCTTCAAAGCATTTTGTATCTGATTACCCACATCAGTTAAATGGAATCCATCTCACCAGAAAATGTTGGCCCTATCAAATTTACTGTTCTCATTATGAAACGATGCCATGCCAACATCGCAAACCAAAGCACATACAGCTTTTTTAAGGCTTGCGCCTCACTTTTTCCATTTGCGGACCAAATGAACTGGAACGCATCCACATCTGGCTCTGGGCAAAGCGTGAAAAAATAATTTTTGAATTAGGGAACATTTCCTTCAACGTTCCCAATATCTCCTTCATTGCAAACTGCATTGAAATTCCAGTCACGTTCCCAAAACTGTTCCCTCCACAACAAACAATAATAATGGCTGGATGTGTCAACTCAACCATATTTGCACAAAATAGGAGCAAGTCCACCCACTTCATGCTTGTTTGTTTGTTTGTTTGTTTATTATTTGTATCGCGTACCCTGAAGTAACTGGGCGCTGGAAAACTTAACATGTTACAGACAGAAAGCATAAGTACATTATTTGCATAAAGGATAAACACAGTAATGGCGAAGGGATCAACCTGGATTACATATTACATATTGGTCGGACCTTCAAGATAAGTACAAATATACAAAATAATGGTGAAAGGGTCGACTTGGGTTACATATTAGTCTGACTGTTAAGAAAAGTACAGGTGGGATGAGGAGCAACGGGAACCTTAGGTCAGTCAATAGGGCTGTGATGCAGGATCATTTGGAATCAGCAGTTGGTGGGCTTATCAGTAAGCCAGAGTTACACGCTGGTTATGAAGGCATTGAAGGATGGTTCTAATCTGATGGAGGGAGGTAACGAGTTCCAGAGGTTGGCAGCTTGAACAGTTAAGCTGGCTCCGCCTGCGGTTTTGAGGTTGAATCTGGGGACTGTGAGGAGGTGAGTGTGGGATGATCTGGTAGGACTGGTGGTATGGTGTAGGGAAAACTTGTCCAAGAGGTATTTGGGTGCGGCATGTGAGATTTATTTGTGGGTGATTGCCAAGATGCGGAGTGAAATTCTGTCATGCACTGGAAGCCAGTTAGATTTTTGTCTGTGGCTAGAAATGTGGTTGGATCTTGGAATGTTTAGTGCGGATCTTAAGGAGTTATTTTGTAAGACCTGAAGTCTATTGAGATTCATTTAAGAGGTTCCTGAGAAGAGAGTGTTGCAGTAATCTATTTTGGATAGTGTTAGAGCTCTGGCTAATGTCATGCAGCTGGTGGGGGATAGGTAGGATTTACAGGCATTGATTAGCTTATTTGTGTAAGCTGTTGATGAGGCGATGGCACTCACTTGTTTTTTTAGTTTTTTTGTGTAGTGGAGTTGAGGTAGACGCTGAGCGTCTTTATTTCTTTTGCAACTTTGATTGTATTACCATCAATGATGAAGGACGAGTACTGTGGGTCAAGTCTGTTGAGGCGAGCTTGGGTGCCTACGATCAGGAGCTCTGTTTCTTCGTCATTAAGGCATAGGTATGTGTTGCCACCCATGCCTGAATTTCCAAATAGATGTTGTTAATTAGTTTGGTGTTGTTGGTGTAGTGTCCTGACAGAGTGATGAGGACCTGGGTTTCATCTGCGTAGTTTGTGTAGATGCCACCCATGTTGTCAAGGCGGTCGAATAGGAGCTTCGTAAATATGTTATATAGTGTTGGGGATGTACAGGATCCCTGAGGAACCCCTCACAGTGTCTCGCACTCCATACCAGAACACTTCCAATTCAGGTAATCCAAGATTTGTGGCTATTCCACAAAACTCAGCATACACCTTCAACCAATAAACATAGGAGTCCCCCCAAATTCAAACATTCTGCCTGCTGAAAGACAGTGCCATGGTCATTTTCAATACTCTCCCAACTCCTACTAACACAACTCCCGCTACCCTCTCTTCCTGTACAGAACACCCAAGAAACCTGATTGGCTGATCCTCTGATTTCCGCAGACACCCATGACTGTCCACTGTCTCCGCAGTCCCCTTTCCATGCCAGGCAACCTTAAAAGACTCAGATGTGGCGCATGCCATCTTTGGACTACCACAGTGTCTGTGGACGTAGCAGACACTGAAAGGGGTGGGTTGGAAAATTAAACACAATTTAACTTGTCTAATCTTTAGTGGTGGCTCTGAAAATAACCTTTTTTGAATTTGTTTTGGGTTTGTTAACAAACAGGAGTTATTCTTCATTTATTTGCTTTTATGTACAGTAGTAATGCACACTCTACATCTTCCTTTACAATTTCTTACAGGAACATTTTCAATGCATTCCTAACATTGTAAAGGAAAATTGCATTTCCGACATATGTAAAGTGAACAAATACAAATTCACACCATCAGAACTTATATTGTCATTCTCAAAAGATGACATTCCTGCAGCATGTAAAAAAGCAGATACAGCTTTATTGACATGCTGCCTTGATTCTTCAATTTGTGGACTGAAAAGGTTTGTTGGACATCTCCTTGTTTGCCTCTGATTTATTTCAGAATAAATATTCTTAGCGGCAGGAAACAATTGCATTAGGCTTTTAAAGAAATACTTCAGGGCAACCTGCAAAGACACTTGAGTCACAAACCCCAAACTGTCCCCTCCACAATGCACAATCACAATGTCTGGACAATTAAAGTGAGTCATACTCTCACGGAATGAAAACAAGCCAGCACAGTTAAAGCCACAAAACGTCCACTTCTGCCAATCCAATATTTCTAAGGATGCCATGATTTTCAGCATACACCTTCAATGACTGAATTGAAGAGTCCCCCAGAATTCACACAGTCTGCCTTCTCAAACACATAGCCATAGCCATTGTCAGTGCTCTCAGATCCTCTGAAAACAAAACGGTTGCTACCCTCTCTTCCTGTACACCATATCCAGCAAGCCTGATTGGCTAATCCCTGCAGTCCCCTTTCCATGCCAGGCATCTATAAAAGGCCTGGATGTGGCACGTGCCATCTGCTAACTATCGCAGTGTCCTTGTAACACAGGGGGCAGCCCTTCTACCCTTTCCACTTTCATGTTCTCAACACTCCTTCATTGGCTGCTTTCCTAGAGTTACACATCCATCCACCAATCACATCAACAACCTCTACACCTAACCCTGTCATTTCACTGCAACACTTCAGATGTACACTTGAATTCTCAGAGTACATATCTCTTGTCAAGGAAAGGCACCTGCATCAGAAACTAGTGTGCAACTGTCCAATATTTATATTTCCAAATTCAACAAGATCTGCATCTAACAAAACATAGTGCAGTTATGATTATGTTGAAATGTGTTCTTCAACTCTTTCACAAATATATATATAACATATAGGGTTCATGCTACTTACCCTGTAATAGGTTTCTCAATAAGCTTATTCTCTTTTTAACCATTCTAGAAAATGCTATGCATTGCAGCATTCATCACCTGCTCACATTAAGCAAAAAACAATTGCACTGCTCTGCACTTCAAAATGTTTATATTTACAATCATTGTGAGGAAAGTAAAAAAATGCATATGTGCATGTATAGCAGCACTGTGTCGCTGTTCATAAAATAAAAGAAACACATATAAAACTGATCTTTAGACCATTTTTAAGTGGCACTTGTTGTCTGCCAGTTTAATATGTTGGCAGCACATGCATCAGCAATTAAGATGGTCACAATTCTTTGAGGAGTTTGATTTCATGGTCACATATAGGCCGGGGAGGAACAATGTAAAGGATGATGCCTTGTCTAGGGACGAAAATCTGGAAGGGCAGTGTCAAGTGGAACATAGTGTCATTCCCGCTGAAAAGATTGTAGGAGCATGTTAATTAGTGTGCCTGAGACAGTTGTAGGGGTAACAGACATTACTTTGTTCATGCTTACAGAGTAGACGGCGTCTGTTTCAATAGTGCACAACAAAATAAATAAATAAAACAACTATAAGTTCGGGATTCCTTTTCTGCTGACAGAAAGTGAGTATTTGTCCACTCACACTAGGGCCGCTTGACGCCCAACTCGTCAAACAACAGGACAGAGAAAATAAACTTTAAAAAAAGAAATCTAGCGTTCACTGTTCACGTGGGTTTTTCACTTTCAGGCTCTTCTTGCGTGCTTTCAGCCTGCAGCACTCCGGAGGACCCTAGTCCAGCATTCAATATTCCTCACAGTGTTTAACCGACAGGAGGCCAACAAATCAGTCCCTCAATTGGTCTCTGTCCGTTGATTCTTAAGGATTTCGGTCGATTTGACTTAAGAAATGAAAATTAACAAATCTAGGTTCCGGACTTCCTCTGAGGAGTAGACTCAGTCAGACGATCGTACAGGCACCTCCTCACTCCAGCGCTCACTTCACTAGTATGCCCATTCAAACCTAGCGACGTCCCATGTCCACTCTTCGCTCTGCAAACCAGTCGCCCAGAAGAGAACAACCATGAAGATGTTAGTGCACGTTTTATATTTTTCACATTCCCTCCCCTTCCTACTTCAGGTGCTTTCAATCTACTAGGCTCTGGGTGTGGACCTTCCCACCTGTTTTCATCATCCCTCCATATTCCATGTAATTCCCAAGTAGTCCCTGTGGTTTTCTCTTTGCTTTTGGACCCCCTGGTTTCACATGCATTCCCCCCCCTAATGTAAGGAAAGTGCTCAATTTTCCTACGGTTATGGCGCATTTGCATTTTCATTTTATGCACGTCGGGTGCAGACTGCAATATTGGATGCTGGGAATTGCAGTCTGCCATGCATCCTTTCGCCACCCTGGTTGGAACCCATGTTGCCAAAGCTCCTTATTAACTTCATCCGTAGTTAATATCAAAGGGGTTACATCCTCTGTTACCCTGCATCCCATTCCCTGCTGCTCTCCCGGCTGCGCTCCACAGTTCTTTATGGAGGACCCTGCCGGTGTACCCTCTGAGCTTTTCACGTCATTCTCACAAGGCAGTAACAAAGATGGTGCTTGAAGACACATGTCAGAATTTCTCAAAGGGGAGGTGGTCAGAATGGCTGAGACAAAATAAGGACAGGGTCATTCGAGATGGGTTGCCCTATCATGAAGGGATTTTTCTTCTTACGGAGACCTTGAGGAAGAATGTGTTGTTTTGGTGCCATAACACTCCCATGGCAGGTCATGTGGGAATCAGAAAAACACAGGATATGGTCCAAAGGTACTTTTGGTGTGAGGGATGGGCCTCTCGGGTACAGGATTATGGGGCAAGTTGTGAGACCTGTGTACGCTGTAAGGCAGACCATTTGAAAAAGGCAGGATTGTTTCAACCTTTGGCTACGCCCCGGACCCCATAGGAATGTGCATCAATGGACTTTGTCACAGAGTTGCCTCGAAATGAGAATTGGGATACAATTTTCGTGGTGGTAGACTATCTGACAAAACAGTCTCACTTTATACCATTTAATGGGATTTCAAGCATTAGTTCGCTGGCAGAGTTATTCTTGAAACATATAGTGAAATTACATGGATTACCAGGAACAACTGTATCAGACCGGGGGGTCTCAATTTCCCTTGCGGTTTTGGCGTGCCTTTTGCAAATTAATTGGAATATCCTGTGCGCTATCTACCAGTAAACATCCGGAAACTGATGGACAGACAGAGAGAGAAAATCAGACTATGGAACAGTACCTTCAATGCTTTTTGGCAGAAGGCAAGACATCCTGGGTTTGCTCTCCTTGGTTGGCAGAATTCTGCTATAATAATGCCAAGCACGACTCGTTGGGAATGTTGCTGCATTATTGTATATAAGGTCATGATTCTCACATGCTACCAGAAGAAATCCCTAAGTTCAACAGGATGCCGGCAGTGATGGATCGCGCACAGGAGCTTCTTGAAATACGCGAGAGGGCACGCCAAAATCTGGATAAGGCCAAGGTGAATTATAAGAGACAAGCAGGCCGCAAGAGACAAATAAGTCCTAAGTATGTGGCGGGAGATCATGTGTGGATATCTAAACAGCATATCAAATTGTTTGGGTAAAGAAAGTTTTTGCCACGATTCATTGGGCCCTATACTATTGTGCGTTGTGTTTCAAATACGGCTGTACGATTATGATTGTCTAATCATATGTGGATTCTCCATTATTTCACATTTCTCTGGTTAAACCTGCAGCACCTGGTGTGGTGACAAGAAAGGCTCCGGGGGTGATGAAGGACGGGCAGGAAGAGTTTGAAGTATGGCACATTTTGGACTCCAAGTGGCGCGGCGCCAGACTATGGTATGTTATTTCCTGGATGGGATGGGGTCCTGAAGATGATTCTTGGGAACCCGCTGAGTCTGTGCATGTGGATCATCTGGTAAGACTGTTTCATTGTTCTCCCTCGGAAGGGATGGGAGCGCTTACGCTTCATTTCTGATGGTCCGGGCCAGGCGGTGAGGACAGTTGAAGCGAACTCTGGCCTTCCAGGGCTTCGTCGGACAAGCGGCTGCGTGGCCTCCACTGCAGAGTTCTACATTGCCTGGGGAGGTGCTGGCAAGGCCCCCCAGGTGTCCGTTAAGTGTTTCAGCGTTCAGTTCACATGCAAGAGAGCAAGTTATTCTTGTTTGGGTGCGGATGCGCCATTCTTCAGTTATGAAGCAATCTTTCACGTCTCATTGAAAGGATCATTGCAGGTCGGCGTGGAAAACGGAAGCATTCTCCGGCTCGGAGCCTTGAACATTTGCATGGGGGCATGCTTCGGCTTACAGAGAGAAAGCGCTCAAGAACTATGAGCGTATAAGAACGCTTTAAGGCCACAAAGGGACTTGCTCTTTTTTGTTTGTGGCTGCTGCTTTTGAGTTCATGTTTGTCCTCCAGAATCATATGACGCTGTGGGGAAATATGGGCTGACTGACACAGCCAGAGATTCTAGGAATCAGTACCTGGAATATGCCAAACTAATGTTGATTTATGTGTTGCATGTTATATCTTGTATTGTTGCTGCACGTTATTCATAGCCGTCAATAATGCTGCATGTGCTTGCGTGTGTTACTCTATATAGGAGGTATTAGGATTACAGGAGTCAGGTACGGTCCTAATTAAGAAAGGCCAGTAGGTTGAGTTCTGAGTGATACAGGTTGATTCAGGTTATCAAAACACATATGTTTTCCCCATAGCCTATCTACATGCAATCTTCCTAAACCTTTTTTCCTACCTATCCACAACCTCTCCCTAACCCTCTTCCCCCCTTTGGCTGTCTCGAGGTGCCTGTGCATACCCAGATCAGGACCCCTGTGCCAACCACGGTGGGAGGGGTCAACTACATTTGGCTTCCGTGGCTAGGAAGGAGTTGTGAGATGCTCCAGGAGTGTTACATAAAATCAGCTGAAAAGTCACAGTCTACCCTTAAAATCAAATCTACAGCAGGAGACTAATCCTACAAGCTCTAAGTGCTTTTCTACTAAAGAGACAATTGTATGTTTTGATTTTAGACACAATGAAACCATTAACTAAATTAATCAATACATTACAAAAACTACTCCTAAACATGTGCAGTGTCAATATACAAATCTTTTCAAACTTCTGTAATGGTGAATGGATTCACACAAGCAGCACAGAACCATATTTCAACGGAGACGCATATGAACAAGAACAACAAAAACAATTGCCATAGACAATAATGGTCGAGGGTATGAAATGATGGAACACACTATTATGGCAAAAGAAACCCTTATAGAAAAATAGTCACCAATAAACTTTTAACCAAATACTCCTTTTGAAAGGGAGAATTATTCTCTTCTAGGGTGAATTTCCCTTAACTATAGAGTCCCCCAGAAGCTTTGCTGGATTTCAGGGGTTTGTTCTTTTTACTCCTACAAAGAGTGAGACTCTTTTTCCCACTCTTAGCTGTATTTTGATGTATGTGTCAGCCTATTTTTGTGCTTATGGGCTATGGGGTTGTTCTCACCCTCTTAGGTATCATCTTTTTACATGTGTGTTACACAGCACCCTCAGTGCAGTAACCCAGGGGTGTTGTAGCGACCCCCAAACATAGACTCCATACCCTGGGACTGACTACTGTCTCCCAGGGCATGTAAAGTTCCCATTGACTTTACTAATCAATAGTTATGAACAAAACCAGTGCAACCCATCTTACTATGGAAGTACTGGGAAGGATTAATAGTTTTTCCCTGGTGTTCATTTTCGAGGGGGTACCGTACAGTCCCTCTCTCCAAAGTTTCTGGCTGGTGGTAGTGGTTACTACAGTAAATATTCGACCACAAATATTTCCCTATGGGATTTTCCCATTGTTCGAGGCTACCACTTTTACTGACAGCCTCTAACATACCGCCGGTTTATTTTAATATAAACTTTACTCCGGTAGGTTTTTTATTGCCAGAACTTTAATAATATTTCTTTCTCGTGTCTTTCTCTGAAATCCTAACCCAAGTCGGGGATCCTTTGTTCGTCCTTTTGGCGGGCTTCTGTGACAGAAGCCCTCCTTTCGGAGCCACTGAGTCTGCGGTAGACAGGATGTGCGGGAGAGCGACTAGGCACCCTGGACAGGGTTACCTAGGAAACCCAAGTCACACTCTGTCCTGATAGTCTGGGGGGTTATCCCGCCAGGATAGCCACCCCACAGTGTGAGTGACAGCTAGGCTGTATGAATGGGGATCTTTGTGCATAAAAGCAGGGTCCTGAGGACTGGAGGACAAAACGTCACCACTGGAACTAAGAAGCCGAAGAGGAGAGAAGGCAAAGACATCTGCAATGACTGAACCACCGGTGAAGCCCTGCTGCAGATCCTCACCACTTTTCTCCAATGACTTGAGAAGATCTTCACCTGCAAGAGTCTTCTTCCCTTGAGCTGGTGGGGTCAACCAGTTCGCCAATCACCTTCCAGGACCTGCCTTGGTTGAATCACCAGTGCCAAGCACTAGGAGACCGGATAGCCGGGCACCGGTCCACCACAACCGCGATTTAAAGGAGCGTACCTTTTATTCCGTTTTGGCAGCACCGTGGCTGGTTTCATCCCTGGGCAGTGCAGTAACTCGAATCTTCCTCCACGACAAGAGCCTCTCTTCCTCTGCTGGATCTCACGAACTGCAGGAACTGCCAGGAACTACCGCCACCGCAGGAGCCTCTTCCACTTTCAAGGTACATTGTTCCGCCAGGCCTCCCGTTTCGTTGGGTATTGCTAAAGGTGTTTTAAATCCTTTACTTACCTTCTGGCCTGGCCGCCTTTTCGTCTAACATTATCTTTCTACGTCCTGCAACCGCCTTTTCAGTCGTTTAACAAAGACTTGACTGCAGCTACTAGAACATTTTGGATTTAGGTACTTTGCCTTGTACCACTGACTCTGGCACAAGCCTCTTGACCCTGGCTAAATCTGTTACAACTGCCTTCTCTAGATTGTTTCTCATCAAGAAATGTGCACCTAAAACTCTTATAACCACCTTTCCTTCCCCTTTATATATTGCTGAAGTGCCTTTTTGCTCAGTTTCCACCAAAGTACTGTTGATGCTAAAGTGCTGCCTTGCTTAACTTGTTCACAATCCAATTGGGAAGTGTTGCTGGTGTGTTTAAGAGGCTAAACCTGTATAACTTTTTCGTTCCCTCCCTCTGAAGAAATTGTTAGAGTGACATTTCTACATAGTTTAACACTGTGCCGTTTTGCTCAGTTTTCACTCTTGCTCAAACTTGGCTACAATTTAAATAGGGAGTTGTGTATTCTTTTCCTGACTGTTTTAACTTAGTTTAGTAATAGTGATTTGTGTGTGAACATCAGAGTGTGTAAAATAAATATATATTCTTTTTAATACAAAGCTTTGGTCAGTGTTTCCTTGTTCCATGGTATTGTAGTCCTATTGTGTAAACCCTGAATACTGCTCATCTCACTCTTGAGATAATTCTGACTGCTTAGACACAGCTACCAACTAAATTGTTGTGGTACAGACTGATACCAAAGGGGATTTATTGCATATACCTGTAGTCTTAATCTTCTGTAGTGCTCCCTGAGGGAACTGCATAGGATTCTGCCTAACACCTTTCACCCAAACAAACCGTCCAGTCTACAAATGGACATGCAGCTCAATGTGTAATGTACACCAAGAATCCTTTAAATCTCTATGACAATTCCTCAATCACTATGTGAAACTAAAAGACAAACATAAAATGAAAACTTTACAAACCATAGACTCCTGTCCAGTTTGGAGCCACTCTTGTCTCCGAGGACATTCATTGGAGACATTTTCAGAACTTTCCACCACATTGAAATGTTAGCGGCACACCATTTTACTATATGGAATCTTGTGCATCGACCATACTAGTCAACAAGTGCTACTCTAGAATTGCAAAATTTAAATAACATTCTCCTGCATAGAACAGCCAAAGAACTGCTTCAAGAATTAGAGCACATCCAACGTAAATACTTTGGAACTGAAGTTGACTCCGAAAATTCTGTACCTTCAGAAAACATTACTGAAAAACTCACAAACAACAACGTCCTAATAAAGACATACAACAAAGAAATAGCTAAGTTTCAAAACACATCTGCAGAAATACGAGACCACATATGTGTCTGATGTCTCAGAAAATTTTATAAAAAGAGCACAAAAACAATATATTTAGCCTACAAAATAGAAAACAATGAAGAATCCCAATGGTTCTAAATAGCTTTATATCTAACAGCAGAAACTAAATACAAAATAACTGACCCTCAACAGTTTGCACGTATTGCAGCACAAAGCTTGACAATAAGCAAATGCTAACACATGCTATCACTAATAGCTTAGAAATATTCCTACTTACGAAAGCTCTCCCACAGCTTCATTTGTATGAGAGCATTATAATGCAAACAGTGCACCCATTTCAAGCTATAATATGCCTTCAACCTAAATCATCCAAATAACCTGAATCCGAGTCCCTAAAGGGCATCCGTAGCAAAGTAGCAAAGTAGTATATTTACCAGTGGATCCAAAAGAAAATGTACAAACTCTAGGTGTAGAATGACCAATAGATCACTCTTTGATTATAATAGCTATTGGTGTCCCAACAAAATACAAAAGGTTTTGGCAACAACTAGTCGACTTAAACAAAGTTAGACAAGCCCTACAATATCTAAACGAAAACAATTAATACTACAAAGATATACACATAGAGGAAAATTTAAGAGAAACCACACAAATTATTCAAGACTCACAGCAACTGGGCAATTTGATCATGTAGATCCTGTTACTGCAGCCAACATTTTAGGCCAGTGTACAATTCACCAACTACACTCCAAAGACACAATTGATGTTGCTTTAGAAACAAATCAAATGCAGAAGCCAAGGGATCCCAATAAGCATATGGGAAAAAGTGTAGAAGCACATTCTTGTCCTCGAATCTTTCCTACAGGAAAAGGAGGAAGACATGATGAAAGGTCCGCGCAATTTAGTGCATCCGAATATCGCTCTTTAAGAATGTATTCTGAAGACCCCAGATTCAGACAAAATGTCAAATACCTATTCCACCTCCTCTTCAAAAGTGAACTAGCCACTCTGTTATGGAGTTGCATACACATTAAAAACAGGCTCTAACATTTTAAACGTATCCGCTAACCAACTGCTTAAAAAATAAAAGACAAAGATTAAGTTTTGCTGTCAAGTATCACAAATCTCTTGGCAAACATGTGTGGGGACCAATTACATGTACACTGTTGTGTAAACGAGTCCCTGCTGCCTAATCTTCCTCAATTGTAAGGTGGAGTGCAAACGGGCAGTGTATAAAGGCAGTGTACACCCTCGTACGCTGTGCTTTCGCACTCCGCAGTGCAAATGAGGTAAACGCTGCTTGCCATGTATGCATGGCAAGCAGCGTCCACAATGGATTCCTATGGAGTTTGCCTGCTTTTTGCAGGTGTAAAAAGCAGACAAACTCCATAGGGATCCACAGCATTTGCTCCAGCATTAAAATCCATGCTGGCGCAAAGGCTGTAGTATTTGTATGGCAGAAAGGAAGTTGGTGGCGGAATCATAACGTTAGAGTGGGATGGGGACCATTTACACTTCAAAGTGAAATCCCTACCCACTCAGCTGACTTTTTTTGCTAGAGAGAGCACTTTAGATGTTTATAAAAAGGTGTAATCTCTGAGAGCTCTTGTGACCCTTTTGCTAACAAGACACAGAGAGAAAGTAAAAACAGGTTCTTAAACTAGACCTTACCAGATGATGGGCCTCATTCTGAGTCATGCCGGTAAGTAACTGTATTTTCCGGCATGGCGTAAAGTACGACACCGTGCTGGTTGAAGTCCGAAAATTACGGCCCATTCCGAGCTCACGGACACGCGCTTTCCGCCATGCCGGAAAAGGACCGCGCGGCCTGCCGCAAAATCCCCCGAAAAACCCCTACCGGCATGCAACCGACACGTAAAGTACTACACCGTCCTGTAAGCATTAGCGACAGTGCATAACGGTGACCGTAAATTACGGTGACCGTAATTTACAGAAACCGTAAATTATGGTCTCCGCCGAAAAACGGATCCGGAAATTACGACATCGCACAGGAACGGGAAGGAGAGCGGCGGCCATCTTTAAAAACACAATCCATTGCCATCCGCAGCTGCCAGCAGCCCTGTGAGGAAAGTAAAGTCGTGAACCGGACCAGGCACCGCAGGACATGCCGAAAGCACCAAAAAGGGCGGCGGATCGCGTCCGCAAGGTGAAATTCTCCACCGATGAACTGCAGGTCATGGTAGACCACCTTGCAGAGCATGCTTATGTAGTTTTCAGCGCGACATGCGCAGGGAATCAACCCTCCGCAAGAAGACCATCTGGGCGGAACTGGCACAGAGGGTGAGCGCTGTTGGAAGCACCCCTCGCAACCCAAGGGACTGCCGCAAGCGGTGGGATGACCTGCGGGTGCGGGTGCGGGGCCTCCTCTCCACCAACCGCAGCCAGGCCCTGCAGATGGGAGGTGGGCCAAGTACAAATGGTCCAACTAGAGCCGTTGGAGGAGACCTGCGCGCAGCTTATTGTCACGGAATCCATAGAGGGCGTGGGGACCATGGAGTGCGGCGGAACGACTTCTGCAGAAGGAGGTGAGTGTTGACAGTGCACACTGGCAATGTCCATTGCATCATGTAAACTGACCCAGGGGCCATCGAAGGCACCCTGTCGTGTTGCCCTCCCCCATCTAACGCATCCCCCCATCCAACAAATGCTGAGGCAAGTGCCGCCTAATGCTGGCCCAAGTGCGAGTACATAACGCACATCAACCATACTGGACTGACTTGCACAGCCCATCATGCACCCCGTCCAGCATGCTAGGCATAGTACCTGCCGAAATGTACACGAACAGGGCACAACGAATCACTCCCAAACATGTGTATATGTCTTCACCATGCACATGTACCACTGCCATAGCTACCCCCCAAACTGAACAACCCGTGAATGACTGAAATGTCCATGCAACCATGTATGCAAATAGGACATAGCACATACACTAATGTTGTCCCTCTCTCCTACCCCCACAGGCACAGACCATGACAGCACAGAGCCCCAAGGAAGCCGGCCAAGCACCTCTGCGGGTACTGGGAGGGCCAGGCCAAAGCCAGCAGCCAAGAAAACCACCCCTCAGCCTACGGAAAGGCCACTTGAAGCTGGCAGACCAGCAAGCCACACAACATCCGTGGCAGCAGCCGAGCAGACCCCTACCTCAGCACAATCGAGCATTTCAGGGGAGGCTGCCGCTACCGCACCAGATGAGTGGGAGCCCAGCCGCCACCCATCCAGGGGCCCATGTCGGAGGACGACCAGGAGAGCATGCAAATGCTGCAACCATGCCCCGTGACACTGGCGTCATGCAGCGACTCCGGGGATGCACCATCACCAGTGCACAGCCTTTAACTTGACCCGCTGGGGTGTGACGTCGTTCCCCCCAGTCCACCTATACAACCCCCTGCACAGCATGCTGGTGCAAGTAGATCATCCGATGGCCCCCCTTCACCTGACCAGTTCAGAGTCCAGCAATTGAGCGATCTCATAGCGAACTACATTGAGGATAATCGCCAGACCAGGGCTGGACTGCATGAGGAACTCGTTCAAATGCGCCAGTCCCTCAACGACTGCACCACCAGATTGTGCCACTCCCTGACGGACAATACAACCCGGCTATGCCATGTCCTGAACCGCATTGCTAATGCCCTTGAGGCAGGGAGTCAAAATACGGAGCCGCAGCAGGAGGGCATGTCCGAGACAAGTGAGGCCACGCAAGGCAGCCCGGAGAGACGCCTCCGGCGTTCCTTGCGCAAACGGGATTTGCCTCCCCAGACAAGTGCTCCAAGGGACATTAGCCATTCCTGCCACATGTGGTCCCAAGATCCTACATGGGACGACTGCTCGGGAGTTGGGGGGAGGGGGGAGGAGGGTGGCGTTGTGTTCTGGAGTTGGGGGGAGGGGGGTGATGTTGTGTTCTGGGGTTGGGGGGAGGGGGGTGATGTGTTCTGGGGTTGGGGGAGGGGGGTGGGGGCATGGGCATTTGCTGAAGTAAGCACTTTTTTTTCATTTCTTGTTATCTCAATACACAATTGGTGTTGCAAAGTTGAACCATTGTGGACATTCTTCATTGCACTTTTTGTCCATCTGCACATATGGCATGGGCCAATTCGACACCAGATATCAGTGGAGGGGTCAGCCACCAGTCCTGGTTCGCGGGCACATATGTGCATCACGCAAACCTGGTGACTGCTGCATCTACACGCATGCACGGGTATGGCCATGGTCTGGTTGCCCCATGGGTCTGTTCAGGGGGTTCATGACAGGGGTCATGTGGCTTGCTGTTAGGGTACATCCACCAACAGCTGCATGTGTCGCAAAATGAGGTGGGTGTGTGGACTGTCATGGTGGTGAACAGCACTTGGCTGTCATGGCAGGCTTTCGATGATGGCCATATGTACATGTACATAGATATATTCGGCACAATCAGGGACACAAATATGTGTCCGATGCAATGTAATGCTGTGGGGTGTCGTGTCTACATGATGGTCCGTGAACGGTGGTGTGGACATCTTGGGGTACATGTTCCTTTGTCGCATGCTGCTGTTCTGATGTCGGATCATTCTGGTGCTGTGTACTGTGTACATTCTCATTTGGCTGTGGATCATGTCCATCATCCAGCTCTGATCCATTCTATGGTGATTCCCAACACTCCTATGGGGGTGCCATGCTGGTGACTAGATATCGTACCCCTCCTGTCCTCTGTGAATTCCACTTCCAGGTGTGGGTCTCCAATGTGGTGCCAGGCTGGGGGATGCCGCAATGTGAATGTGCAGTGTGCCCTCGGATATGCACTTGCGGTTGTGGTGTCCGCCAATGAGTGGTGCTGGTGTAGTGTGCCTATCCCTTGTCAGTTGGTGTGGATGTAGTGTGATGTGGGTGCCTTATTCTGGCAAAGTGAAAATATGCTCATATGTGCCGTTGCCCTGGTTCTTTGGCAGGTTTCTTGTCAGGGTGAACAACGTACAATGGCTCCATCTTTTCTACGCAGTTGGTTCATGCAGGCACCCACCCTGTGGCACCAGTGCACTTGCATGACACAGTCAGACGACTCAACAGCCAGCCAGACAGGTCGTCCTGCATGTTGGGCCATGTGGCGCGGTAGCGTGCTGACCTCTTTCCTTTTCAATCGACCCTCCCAGGTCCAACTTGGGGCCCTCCTCTCTGACTTCTTTTCCTCCACCTGTGGTGTTCCCCTGGGATCTAATCTCCCTCCCTGGCTGTTCAACCAGTATTTGGCCCTCCTTGGCCACCGCATCGCCACCCTCTGCCCAAACTTTCAGCGCTATGCGGCCGATACCCGGCAAATTTTCGGCCTACCCTCGGCGTCCTCCTCTCCTTCCCTCATCTCTGACTGTCTGTCTGATATCCAGGAATGGTGTGCAGCCAATGAACACTGCCTTAATGCTAGCTAGACTGAGATTCTCCTCATCGGCACACCCACTCCCTCCTTCCCTTAAGCTCAAAACACTATGCATTGTCCACAAGGCCTTCTGGGGCCTGGGGCATGAATACCTTCTACTCTCTCTTCCTGAATGTCTTCCTTCCCAAGACCTTTGCTCATCCATCTCCAACTCACTCAGGGTCAGCCGCTTCTCAGAGCAACGAGCTGGGGGTAGATCTCTCTCCGCGGCAGGGGCCTCCCTCTGGAACAGCCTTCCTGCATCCCTGATATTTGAGGAGAACCATCTCTGTACCGGAAGCACCTCATGACCTTCCTCTTTGCTTCTGCTTTCTCTCTCCCTCTCCCCTGCTGCATTCTTCGCTGAAACTGCACAGGATCTGGATCTGGGCCACTCTCGCCGACCTCAGTCCTGGGCCCAGCCACTCTCCACTTGCACTGCCTCCCTGGCAACCACTGCACTGCGGGTCTGTCTCTCTATCCCTGCAGCCCCCCCTTCCCAGCACTTGTCTGCACTTACCTTGCACTTGCCACCAGCTGGCCCTATTTATTTATTTTTGGATATTCGACTTACTTTGTACTGCACTTCCCCGTCCCCTTGCACTTGCACTTTTTCCATTCTCACTACCCCTGCACTTGCGCGGTCTGTGTGACACCTGGCCTGGTGGGATCGTTGTCTGTCTTCCCCTTGTTCCCCCCTCCCTGCCTCGTCGCGCCTTGAGACACTTGTGTATGGGCCCGTTCCAAATGCCATTTCATATCATATCATGTCATTTCAGCAGGCCCTTTGAGTCATGTGTAGTTGTTTGGTGTCGGGCCCACCCATGTGTGCGGTTCTTGGTAGTGTTGCATTCCATCTGCACGTAGGGGGAGTGGTATTGTTTGCAGTTGATGACCGCAACGTGCATGCCAAGCTGGTCCACATACGACCGGTGGGTGCTGTCAGGGGCAACATTGTCATTTGCCATGCCTCCATTTGCTTTTGGTCCAGCTTTACTGTTGTGTGTCTCATGGGTGATCCATGTTGGGGATCGGTGGACCCTTGTGTGTTTGGGGATGTGTTTGGGGGGGTGTAAGGGCACTTGGATATGTGGCCGCATAATGGACGGTTGTGACATGCCACTGTGTGCTGGTGGGTGCCTTTGGCATGGGTGTGGGGCACAGGCAACACCACCACTTGTGCCGGGTTGGCACTGTACATTTGTATTGTGCTCGCTTGTCTTGTGTCTGTGCCGCAATATGGTGGTGACGGTGTCACAGTCTAGGTGGTCAGGGGTGTCTGTCTGGTAGGCCTTCTCCTAGAGCGTCAAGTCATGCTACGTGTGCATGGGGGCTGCAGGGGTGGTAACGGAGGATGCACTGGTGCTGCATGCAGGGCCTGTCTCCCCCCTCCTTCTACCCCTGTGTCTCCTCAGTGGGGGTGCCTGGTGTTGTTGCAGGGGTTTGTGTGGTTGTGGACTTGATTGTTCAATTGGTATCATCTTGGTGTGGGAGGGTGGTGGTGTGTGGGTGTGTTCCTTTTCTACTATGCCAGACTCCTGGCCTCCGTCTGTGTTGCATGTGTGCACCTGTGGCTCTGGGTCCCACTGCTCAGGGTTCTTTACTCCTTCTCTGAGATGCCTGTATGTACTCCATGCCGGTAAGGTACTTTACGGCCTTGAGGAGGACGTAATTTACGTGTGGTCCTTACTTGGAATCAGCTCCGGTTTACGCCATGGCGTTAATTTCGCCATGGTGGTGCGCGCGCGCGACCCAAGACCGTAAATTACGGCATTGTAGTTTACGGTGCCGTAATTTACGGTCTGAGGGCTCGGAATGGCATGGAGCGGAAAACCATGCCGGTAAATCAATACCGGCATGGTTTGTACCTTACCTCCAGACTCGGAATGACCCCCGATGTCTGTAACTTGCTGAATGTTTTGTGTATTTAGAGGGAAAGCAACTTGTATTTGGATCGTGCATCAACGTATGCTGGGAGCCGGGAGGATAGCTCAGAGACACCGTGTTTGTTTTGGAAGCAAGACAAGGCAAAGCAACCCAGGTTTCAATCCTGGTCTTGTGCTTAGAAACTAGTCTCCGGCATTAAGCATGTTACATGATATAATATGATATGATATGGCATTTATAATATGCCTATACACAAGTGTTTCAAGGCACGACAAGGCAAGGGAGGGGCAACAAAGGGAAGACAGGGACAACGATCCTAATAGGCCAGGTGTTATTCAGGTCCCGCAAGTGCATGGGAAGGATGAAGGGGAAAAGTGTGAGGGGGAGCGGGAGGGGAGAGTGCAGTACATGGGATAGTAGAATAAATAACAATAGGTAAAAAAAAGTATGGCCAGCTGGTGGCAAATGCAAGGATAAGTGCAGACATCAGGTGTCCACAGGTGTCAAGTGCCGGTAGTGGGACTGTAGGGATACAGAAAACCGTCCCCAAGTGCGGGGGCTGCCAGGAGGCAGTGCAGGTGTGCGACTGATGGGGGAGGGGACCTGGGCCCAAGATCAGAGGGTGGCCAGGTAACCAGTGCAGTTTCAGTTTCAGCCAGTAAATTCAGCAGGGGAGAGGAGAGAATGCAGAAGCAAAGAGGAAGGTTTTGAGGTGCTTCCGGAACCAGAGATGATTCACCTCAAGTTTCAGGGATGCAGGGAGACGGTTCCAGAGGGAGGCCCAGCTGAAGAAAGAGATCTACCACCAACTCGTTGCTTGGCGAAGTGACTGACCCAGAGGGAGTTGGAGGCGGATGAGCGAAGAGTTAGAGAAGGTAGATTTTTAGGAAGAGAGAGTTGAAGGAATTGAGGCCCCAAACCCCAGACGGCCTTGTGGACAATGCAGAGGGTTTTGAACTTAATCCTCGCAGCCACTGGGAGCCAGTGCAGAGATTTCAGTCCTGGAGAGATACGATCCCTGGGCTTGAGGCCAAGGACAAGTCTCGAAGAACAATTACAATTATATGATGACTTTGTCAAGCCGTCCCTAAGAGCAGTGGACTTTATCATGCATGTATAACCCACAAGAGGGATTTAAGACATCTTGGGTTCCCCTTGCCCAGTGTAGGATATTTAGCTGCTTTTGGTGTAGTTGTGCGTTTATAGTGGGACAATGAAACAAAAAATACCGGAGCAGGAGATGAAGGTGAGTTAAAAGCCAGACCTTGGTAAACATCCCAACCGTGAGCCAGAAAAAAGTGAATACTTTTTTGTGTGCAAATATTGCGAATATACAGCACCTTCATTGGGTTAGTCAAATGTTTCCCTGACAGGATTGAGGATCTGTGAGCCGTTTTATGTCTAGTCTAAAAAGGAATGGATTTGAAACATAAACACACATCCTACCCCCTCCTCCCATTTACTTCTACCCATCAATTTTTGAGGGGAGAAATGTCCTTGTGATGTCAGTTCTGGTTCAATCAATTGTTGTGCCCTGACAGTCAGCCCCCAACACAAAAAAGCCAGACGTTGGCATCCAACCACTGTGTGCCAGGTTGCAATGCAGGCAACAGTGTAAGCGAAACTAAAGATGCAAAAGTCAGATCTATAGTCACTTTTGTAGTGCAAAATTGCAAACACTAAAAGCTGAAAACCTTGGGTCGTAGCTAGACTTTCCCTCTTGACAAAACTCTATGATCCTCAGCAAATCGCTCTACCTATATGAGTGTTTCAAGACACGACGAGGTAAGGGAGAGGGAATAAAGGAAAGACATAGACAACGATCCTACTAGGCCAGGTGTCATTCAGATCGCACAAGTGCAGGGGAGGGGGAAGGGGAAAAGTGAGGGGTGTGAAGGGGGAGGGGACAGTGCAGTACATGCGATAAATGGAGTAAATAAACACTAAGAGAAATACGGCCAGCTGGTGGCAAGTGCAAGGGTAAGTGCAGACATCAGGTGTCATGTGCTGGTGGGGCACTGTAGGGATACAGAAAACAGTCCCCAAGTGCAGGCGTTGCCTGGGAAGCAGTGCAGGAGTGGAACTGGTGAGGGGGGGGGGGGCTAAGCCTGAGATAAGAGTGTTGCCAGGTAACCAGTGCAGTTTCAACCAGGGGTTCAAGAGGGGAGAAGAGGAGAGAAAGATGAAGCAAAGAGGAAGGTTTTGAGGTGCTTTCAGAACCGGAGATGGTTCTCCTCAAGTTTCAAGGAGGTGAGGAGGCTGTTCCAGAGGGAGGCCCGAGCTGAAGAAAGAGTTCTACCATCAACCCGTTGCTTGGAGAAGCGACTGACCCTGAGGGAGTTGGCGGCGGATGAGTGCATTGCTCCCAGCAGCCCCCCATAACACCATTTTCAGGCCTGCTTGTACCTTTACAGAAGAGAAACAACCATCCCACTAAAAGGAACAATCCAGTATGAACTGGTTGGCGCTGTGCCTTCTGCATGGAAACCCAAACCATTCCGGCCGTGTTTTAGCCTTGTGATCTGGGAGAATGATGATATAGAAGGCTGCCCAGTGCAATGGGAGTGTTTGTGATAGAGTCAAAGCCTTGCATCCATCGCTTTGTATCCCTAAGTGATAGAGTGCATGTCCAGATGTGGGTCCCTTGCGTACTGCACCCCAGGGAATCCAGCTACACCTCACTGCTTAAGACGCGCAAGGCTGAAACACATCAGTGGTTGCTGCGTTCCCCTGCAGAAGGTCATGGCCTATCAATTGTGACTGGAATGTTCCCATTAGTGGCAGGACCAAGATGGGTTTGCAAATAGCCGGTCCCCTTCCTTAATGCATAGCATAGCTAAAATAAGTATGACAGTGAAGATTGCCTAGAGCAGTGCCAGTGGTCATGGTAACTTAAAACCTTCAATCCATCACTTTTTCATCTTGGTAAAATTAGACGTTCATTAGAAAAACAAGGCCTAGACAGTATTTATATACTGGATGTATAACTCTTGAATCTAGATGAGAAGATACAGGGTGATGTACCTAGAAGAAACACCCAGGAGGTTACTTGTATGTTGTGTTGGTAGCAGAGGTAGGCGGAATGGTAAGGGGGGGCAAGGGAGTGGGGGAGCCCGGGAAGAAGGGGAGGGAGGACTGAGTGGATTATTAAACATCTTGCATGGCACACAGAGTTTACAATGGATTCGTTTAGAGTTTGTCTGCTTTTTGCAGACTAGGGTCTTTAGGTACTTCCTGAAGTTGAGGATGGATGGAGCTGGTCTTATATTGTATATTAGCACCCTTGGAGGCGCCGTCAACCAATGAGAATGCTCAGCGTCAACCAATGAGAATGTTCAGAACGCAGACTGTATTCACTAAGGAAAGCCCACCTTCCAAACATTTTCATTGGTGTTGGGCGCTTCCCTTCCCTACTCCCCCTTCACCTTAGCACCTGTGTATCTGCCTACACAGGTGCTGCTGGTTTCTTTTTTTTTCAAACGAAAAAAGAAATAAACTTACCTTTGTTGTGCGGCCTGACGCGGCCACGTTCTACTATCTGCGAAGTTCATTTTTTCATTTTTATGACGTCACAGTCGTTAACATGAAAGATAGACTTCACGAACAGAAGCACTGCCCAGTGCCAGAACGTGCAAGGAAAATACGTTTATTTTATTTTTTTTAAACAAAACAAAAAAGACACCATTAGCACCCGTGTAGAGAACTACACAGGTGCTAATGGTCGATCCTTTCGGTAACGACACTGCAACCCTCGTTAAGGGACCCCATCTATTCTAGGGCCCTTAACCTGGGTGGCGGGCCGTTGCCTCCAGGGTCTGCCCGCCACCTCAAGGCATATCGCCTCAATGTGTCACCCACAAGTAAGTACATATGATGTCCCTTCCTCTAACAGCGCCAGTGATTTCACTGACATGACATCACATAAGTCAATGTCTGGGTCACAAGGATTGCAACCCATTAAATGTAAATGTTGGCAGGCCTGATATAAAGTAAAACAGAAATTGTTTCCTACTAGCCAGAGCACTCTTTTTAAAGTCAGTGGCCCTCATTACGACCCTGGCGGAGATCGTGGTGCAATATGCACCATGGAGCACGGCGGAAAGCTGCCAATACCGCCATGGGGGTTGGCGGATTTACCGCCCCATTCCGACCTTGGCGGGGCGGTAAATCCCCAATCCCCATTTTACCCTTCCCCATTCCCATTTTTGCCCCATAGGGTATAATGGGAGTGGGGAAGGCGTTAATTACGCCACCGTAAATTACGGTGGCGTAATTAACAACAAGGTCCCGTAGCGCCATGGATTTCTCCGCCCGGAAAAACCAGGCGGAAAACGGCTCCATGGCGCTACGGGAACTCGTAGTAGGGCGGAAGGGTCCGCCGCGAATACCGCTGGCGTAAACCCACTCCGCCAGGGTCGTAATGAGGCCCAGTGAATGTAAATATGTGTAATGTATAATACATTTTTTTTTAAACGCCTGTATATTGTGCAGTCTCGTGCTGCCTCAATTACATTTTACCATCAAACTTTAATGCATGACGCCTTGATCTCTATAATCCACCTCATGTTCTGAACTACTGTTAAACATTTTTTGTACGTAAAAGTTGCTCCTTGGAGCTGAGTCAACACAGTATCAAAATAAACAAAAAAGACATTGAGATTGTAAATTATCCTTAAAGCTTACAGAAGGCCCGACTCTAATATGAAATGTCTTTATGTAAGGTTGCTTCTTCCCACTCCACAGCGCACTAAACGTTACGCCCTAACTACCCTTTAGGCACACGAGCCAGACTTGACTTCCCCTACAGCGTTTACCTTGTACTTTCCAATCTATTTACACAACAAGCTACAAAGCGTCCAAAACAAGTCAGCCCGTTTACTCTTCAGTTTGCAAATGATTTGAACACATTACCCAAGCAGTATACACACTTCACAGGTTCCCCATCACCTATCCTCTTCAAAACTCCATGCCTTCCTAAATGCTCCTACTATGGCAGGTGCCTGGAACCAATCACAAGGAAATTCTGTCAAGAACGCCACAATCTAGCAACGACTATTACCGATGGCAGCCATGTTTAATCGCAAACACCACGGATGATCTCCTTTCTCATTCCTAGCAAGCAAACTATGGAACTCTCTCCCCAAAGACTTCTGTACTGAGGATCGTCTAACCTTTTGGAAACTGCCAAGAAATCTAGCTGTTGAACTAAGCCAAGCACAAGATCTTTGCTTCTCCCATTCGGATTACATATTCCCTAGTGTCTCTGTCACACCTATAGAACCATACCAGCCCATGGGATCCAGATACTTCCAAGCTGCATTTCCTAGCATGGCAGGTTTTGCATCTTACTCTTTCGCCATTGCTTAAACAATCCCCAGTTGAATCCCCACAAGGGATTCACTCAAAACAATTCAGAGAGCGCTCGGGTTAAAGGAGGGAGTGCAGGACAGTAACTAGGGAAGGGAAAAAGGGAAGGTAGGTGTAGTTTAGTAAAATGATCAGTGCAACACGTTATGTATATCTGTTTGCATCTTGTGTTTACGTCCTGATATAAACTTTGTAATTAGATTTGTAATAGCATATTTTGTTTGTGGTGGGCGGAAATTGCGACATGTGCAGTATCAGTAAGGATGCCTATACCGCTTGGAATTCTTGAGACAAGTGGCCTCATTACAGGTCGGGCGGTCCGGAAATAACAGTGGCGGTTAACCCGCCGCCACTGTTAATTCCGGACCGCCCGATCCCGACTCCTGCAGGCATGAGGTGATGTTCCTGCCAGGTCTGACCTGGCGGGTTTAACACCGCCTTCCTGCAGCCGGACGTGGAAATACCAGCACCATAACGAGATGGTGCCGGTGTTTCCACTTCCCCATTCCCATTGAGTCCTATCGGACTCAATGGGAATGGGGATTTACCGAATTCCGTCTCCGGAATTCCCGGGACACCAGGGTCGTAATACCCTGCTATTTCCGGGGGTCACGGAGGTGGAATGGTAATACGAGTCCGGCGGTAACCAGGTGGTTTTATCGCCGCGGTTACCGCCGGACTCGTAATGAGGCCCAAGGTATCCATTGAGAAACCCCTATATGCATTCACAAAGAAGTAATGGTCTTCTGAACAGAGTCCTGGAAGAAGTATGAAAATAAATAAAGAAGAAGACTGGTGACATCATACGAAGTAGAACTGATGAACCTAGAAAAGAGACAAAAAACAAAAGAACATAGATATTCCATAAGATATGAAGAGGAGGTGTCGAAGTTAAGCCACATTTCAGGATCGAAATGAAGATGCTCGTGCAAAGAAACACTGAAGAAAATGCAAAGTCATTTTACACCTGTACAGATGCTGTAATGCAAGTAGACGAAGTAATCCTGAGGCTGACTACATAGTGAATAGATTGCGGCAATGCGCCAATGTATATACATAGAAATGTATAGAATCTGGATGTTCCACAATGCACTTTAGCAAACTTAAACCCCGGAATGAAAAGGGCTTGAGTGTGGCATAGTTAGAAAATAACTTATGGCGAAGGAGAATTCAAGAAAGGCTGGCTGGCCCAGCACTAAGAGTCGGGGCCACCGTGACCCTGGTTGTCTGTCAAGAAGCTATGTGAACGTGGGAAAGAAACAAACTTCTGTTTGAGGTGAAATAGAAAAACACTGAAGGTGCCAAGAGTTCATCATTTAATAGTATTTCATGCAACGAAAAGCTCAAAAACGTGGTCTCCAGTCACATGGTCAGATAGAAATAGACTTTGGGTCGAGCTACACCGAAAGCAAGATATAAGACCATGCCGCACTGTTTTATTTTCAGGCATTTATTTGAGCCTCCCACAAGGCCAAGTTCAAAGCCTAATTGAATGGCAGACCGCAGGAGTGGTGATAGATGTTGGGTTCATTGGGTGGGGAGGCATGACCAGGCCAACCCTACCAGCACCTGGTGTAACCAGCTTGCGTGCTGCTAGCAAGTGGAATATTCTAGAAGGGTACAAGCATGCCAACCAATTGTAGAGGGCCACGGATCAAAGATCCCTATAGTTTATGTAACGAATAAGGTGTTGAGTATTAGTATGACATGGAAGATGACTTGCACTTGGGATGGGCTTAGTTGTCCACCTGATCTTAGAGACCCAATCACAGCCCTTGTCAGTATGGAATGTTACCTAGATGTTTCTTGCAAGCTTATAACATCGTTTTCTTAGTTTTCCACGTAGTGTGACGTCAATGATGACGAGTTTGTACTATATAACTGTGTTTTTTCATGTAATATGTTGAGAGAAATCGAGCGAACGTCCGTTGATGTTCGTTGGAACTCCCTGTTTTAGATAATTGTTAATAAAACAGTGCTAAGTTTTGCCCACTTCCTGAGTCAGTTTGATTATTGATGTATGCTTAAATTCTGCATCCCCATCCATCTCTAAGTATTGCTATCTCGTCTTAAAGGACACCAGTTCTCGGGGTTCACGTAGTAGCAGAGGTAGGATGGTTAAGATCCGTCAACCCAGTAGGCTTTTAAGGGTCTCGGAATATCAGACGTCCTCCACCATATAGCTGGAGGACTGCAAAGCTTCCTCTGGATAGCAGCCGAAAAGTTCTTGCAAGACATTAAAGATCGGTAAGACGGGTCCCTCTTTCACAAAATCCCCTCGTGGTTTCTACAGGGAGCTGAGCGGACCGAAGGCAACGGTGGCCGATTGAGGAGGAGATGATCCCGAGGGTCAGGAGCTGAAAAGCGAATAGTGAGTACATTGAGAAAGATGGCAAAAAATGATAAATGGATATTAATTGGGGAAAGAGATAATGGGAAGAAAGTAACAGCGGGTTGGTGGGGTATTTAGTTAATGACGAAGAGCATCACGTATAGGTACAATGACGAGGAGAGTCACAGATTAAGCCCAGAAATCAATTAATATTTAGAAGTGAATAAATAGGCGATGAGCAAACAAGGTTTGCTAAAGGAAAAAATGCACACTGCTATCGGAGTACATTAAGGGGCAAGGATAAGCAGTAAGGAGCACTGAGAAGAGATGTATGTTGAGGCTGGCCAGTCTTGTCTGTTTGTATATGTTTTGTATTCTATGTGTAAAGGAAAAAGTGAGATGTCGAAGAGCGACAAATGGTAGATTGTGTTAAGAGGTTGAGAGTAAAATATTTATTTATTTAGTCATTGTTGGTATCGACTGAATGGGTAGATTGAAGTAAAGTAAGACATAGAGGTTTGAAGTGGTGATGATTGGTGCACACTCATATTTCCTTGTTTTTCTGAAAACTATTTCTGTGTAAATAACGGTAAGTATCGACAGTCGATTGAGACTTGTCACAATGGAGGATGTTACTCCGCTCATGCACCTATGCAAACAGCTGCCAAAACACACATCCAAGCTTAAACAATATAGTGAAGAATGGGTTAAGATCACTGCAGATAACATGTTCAAGTCATGGGCACAAGGGGGATCACTGTCAAAAGCAGTCTTACAACCCATGACCACATACTTGCATGCTGCATATACGGAAAGAAATTGGAGAAAAAGTTAGCTAGCCTAGAGCTTTGGAAAATGTACCAGGAGGAACGGGAAGACCAGCCTCCTGAAGACTGGATGCTTCATCTGTGTAAAGAGGGGGGTGTTGAGCCTTCTGCTCCCCCTACCGTGCCTGAAGTAAATGGTGATAGTACAAAAGATGAAGGATTGTCTCCATTAAGCGTGCTTAAAGCATTGACAGGATATAGCAATCCGATCCATGAACCGCCTGCATTTAGCAGTGACGAGTGCCCAGGAAGAACCTCAGAAAAGGATGTGATCTCTAAAGTCTCACAGGACAAAGAAAAAAATTAACGAACAAGTGTGATCCTAGATGTAGAACGGGAAATTAAGAGATGGAAAGGAGAAAAAGACAAAGCTGACAAGATAGCGCTCATACACACAAATAGATGGGGGCTCAAACTTGATGGGAAGAGCATCGAGGAACTAAGGCTAGGGGTAGATCAAGATGAGCAAGATAAAAAAGACAGGGAAGAAGAGAAGCTATTGAAAGAAGACAAGTATAAAAGAAAGACTAGACAAAGACGAGAACAGATGTATAAGTAAGAACAGTCAAGAAAGGAAGAAAGAACAGAAGAGCAAAGAAGATTTGACAACAGACAAAGCAATCAAAGAATGAGATAGGTTAGAAAAGAAGAGAGAAGAGGAGTAAGAGCAGAAATTAAGAGATAAAAGAATGCAAACATGCAGAGATGAAGAGGTGCGTAGGGCAAATGAAAGAAGGGAAGCAAAAAGACAGGAAGAAGAAAGGGTTAGAGCAGAAGTAAAGAAACAAAGGGAAGTTGAAGAAATTGAAGGAAAGAGGAGACAGGGGGCATGCGATATTGATTGCATTGAAAAAGAGCCAACGGAACCATGTCCAGTAGTATTATGGGGATATATAGAGGAGTTTCTCCCATTGCAAGAAGCGATGGCGGGACCCTCTAGGGTAAACCTAGAGGAGAATTCCGAGATAGAAAGTATCGGAGATAGAATCAATAAAGTTTATCGGAGATGAGGACAAAAAGTAAATCAAGAAACAATTGATCAGAAATTGCCCAGTTACGAGGCAAGGAAAGAAGCCTGTTCAATTTTCGAGCATACAGCCTTGTCTTTGGACAGGCAGACTCTAAACAGAGATGAGAAAGAGGACAGCCATACTAGTTGGGGACAAGATATGTCAGACAAAGGCAGGGAAACCTTCTGTGAGGAGGAGGGTGTTAGTGCATGCAGTCCTGAGGGATGTTTCCAGACAAATAAGGAAGTAAGATGGTCAGATTTAGACCAACCTAAAGAAAGGACGCCAGAAACTTTGGCGTACCCAGAGTGACCTAGAAGGCGATCTCACAGTGAGAGGGGGGATATCACCACAATATGTGAATAGACTGAGGTCCTTACCAGGAAGAAGGCGATCAGGAACCATTGTGCCTACTATGGATAGGCAGACAATGGGAGCCAATTGCAATTTTGGGATCTCTCAATTTCCTTTATTAGAGAAAGGAGGGGCAGACCACAATATATCCACTGGCCCCAGATGGATAAAGATAATTTAAGATGTAAATTGCCCAGGTTAATGACAGGGGTGGGGAAATGGATCTATGAGTTTGAAAAAATGACAGGAGGAAATAAGCCATAGGGGGCATTAAGGGTGTCCTAGCCGCTATCCTTGGGGAAAGGGCGGACGACATTTGGGCAAGAGCAGGATACTCAAGTGTCACAGCACAGAACACAGCACATGATGGAGCACTGTTTAATAATTGCAGAGCAGCAGTCTGGAAAGTGCGTAGAGTACAATATCCGTATACGTCATATATGGGTGCAATTATGGCACGTAAAATGCAAAGAGGCGAAGATCCACTTGCTTATAATGAAAGTTTTCAGGAACAGTGGTCTTTGGAAACTCGAGAGCCTTGAGGAAAATCAGTACCAGTATTCTATAATATTTCATGTCATGGATTGCCAGAGCAAGTACAGAGACAGCTCAAGAAGCTGGTAGGAATGGAAGCAAAACGATGGCCAGAAATACCTTTGACCATTGTGCACCATTGCTGATTGTTGCAAGAGAAAAATTGGAAAAGGGAAGATGTTAGGATGCTTGAGAAAGCTAAGTTAGTTCAGAAGACATTGTCGAAATATGTTATGGTAGGAGCGATGCTGACTAGTGGAGAGTGGCTGGGAGTGCAGCAGGCAGCCGGTATGTCACAGGCGAATAATCAATGGCAGTCGGATCAAGGAGGGAACAGATTCATACCGAGAGGCAGGGGAACAGGTTTCAGAGAAAGGGGAGGCTTTCAGAATAACCAAGGAGGCTTTCAGAATGTGCAGAATGATAATCAAGGCATGCAGGGAGGGCAAATTAGAAGATTCCCTCCTGTGTGTTGAATTTGTGGAATGACAGGGCATATTGCGCGAACCTGTGGGAGCCAAGGTTACGTACAGAATGGGCAATTTTCAAGAGGGGGACAGCTTATCCTCCAGCATATAGCCCACAAAGTAGGGATGGGTTCGCCCAAAATCAGACAGTATATCACGCACAAGCGCCGCAAACACAGCAGGCTTTGCAACCAAAGCAACAACCATTGAATTCACCACAAGTGCAGTCACAGCATGCACCCATGCAGATACAGCAGAGTGCAAATACAGGACAGTTAATGACTCCTACAGTAGGGGGTGTCACTGTCGTGTTAGGGAATCCTTTCACAGGTACGGGAATAAGGGTGTACCCACAATAGGACAGCTCACAGGGTGACTTGATGTGTTCAGTACTAATGGTGATGCCAAATCCTCAAGAGGAACCAACAGTTGATGTTACCAAGGAGGGAAATCCTTTTCTTGTTTTTGTTTTTTTTAACTTTATTTTTCAACTGACAGTTACATTACAACCATAACAATGTATATGTCAATATTATGCATAGTATATTAATTCAGGACCATATAGTCTTGCTGCGGAAAGTTAGAACCTATCATAGGGGACTGAGAGGTGCTGAACCACTTCTCGCCTCGTCTTGGGTGTAGTTTAGGTATCGATGGAGCGGGGTTCAAATATCCTTTGGCCTGCATGTGACTGACACTCCCTTAACATAGCCCTCTTCACATTCATACACGGAAATCAGGTCCCTGAGCCATGCCTGGATTTTGAGGGGTCCTTTGCTTTCCAGCATTTGAGTATGTTCCGTTTAGCAACATTGCCTGCTACTGAGAAGAGTCTGCATGCCTTAACTGATATTTTACCGATATCTTCCAGCATGTATTTCAATGGAGTAGCTGGGATGTGTATGTCCAGTATGTCGCTGAGTGTGGTGGCCACCTCTTCCCAGAACTGCCTGATCGATGTATTGAGTTTGCTTCAGGGGCCTTGCATTTGGGACAGAGTGCCTGTTTGGTTTGGTCAAATGTAGCCAACTTGCTGGGGGTTATGTGCAAGTGATTCAGCATTTTGAACTGTATCAGCCTAAAATTGGCACAGAGGGAGATAGACTTGGCGTAGTGGCAGTATTTTCCCCATTGCGTATCTTCTATGGTTATGTTCAGATCTTATTCCCACTTTCACTTCATTTTGCTTTTGGAGGGGGTATGTGTCTGCACCGCATTGTATAGCATGGAGATAATGACTTTAAACCCCTCTTGTGTCATGGTGCTTGTTAGGGAGAATTCTCTCTTTAGGCTGAATTTCCTAACCTAGTGAGTCCCCCAGCAGCTTTGCTGGATTTCTGGAGTTTGTTTTTTTCTCCTGCCAAGAGTGAGACTCTTTTTCTCCCACTCTTGGACATGATTGATGGTATTCCTTTGACTGTTAATGTGTTTTATGGGCTATGGGGTCCTTTACTCCATAGGGTCTCATGTGTTTTTACCATGTGTGTTACACAGCACCCTCCATGCAGTAACACAGGGGTGTCATAGTGACACCCCACCATAGACTCCATACCCTGGGACTGACTACTGTCTCCCAGGGCATGTAAAGTCACCATTGGCTTTACTAGTCCCAAATTATTAACAGAAACCAGTACAAACCATCATATTGTGGACGTAATGGTCGGGGCAATTCGATTGCCCCGGGGTCTGTTAGTCGAGGGGACACGTCTCCGTACCCCCTGATCGAGTTTTGGCTGGTGGCAGTGGAAACTACTTTTTATATTCGACCGCGAATATATCCCTATGGGATTTTCCCATTGTTCGAGGCTACTAACTTTAATTATTTAATTCTCATAGCCTCAAACATACCGCCGGTTTATTTATTTAATATTAATTCGCCGGTTGGTATTTTTTGCCAGGACTCGATTCTAAAATGGCGTTTGTGTTCTCTTCTGTGACTCCAACCCAAGTCGAGCGCTTTGTTCCACTTTTTGGTGGGCTTCTCCACAGAAGCCTCCAAAAGTGGTGCCACTCTGTCTGGGTACCACAGGGGGTGTGGGAGGGGGTTTAGGCACCCTGGACTGAGTTACCTTGGTAACTCAAGTCGCACTCTTGTGTGATTGGCCCAAGTGGTGAGCCGGCCGGCTCACCACTTAGCATGTTTGATTGACAGCTAGGCTGAGTGAATGGGGGTGTGCTGCATAAAAGCAGGGCTTTGGGGACTGGAACTTCAGAAGTCGCCACAGGACCTGAGAATCCGACGAGGGAGAAGCTGAGCCGACCTACCACGACGACACCACCGGTGGAGCCCTGCGGAACCGACTCACCACTTCCCGACGACAGAGAAGATCTCCCGGCTGGAGAGGCTTCTTCCCCTGACTGGTGGGCACAACCAGTTTACCTTCTTCTCTTCGCACCCCAGGCCGTCTCGTGGTCGAATTGCCCGTGCCAAGCACCCCGGCAACCAGATAGCCACTTACCACTGGACCGCGAATAAAAGGACCGCTCCTTTTACCTGAGAACTCCACGGCTGGTTTCTTCCCTGGCAGTGCAACGGACTCCTGTCTTCCTCCCCGACGAGATCCTCTCTTACCCCGGACAAAGCACCGACTCGCATCCACTGCCATGAACAACTGCTCCCGCTGGAGTATTGGAGTAAAGTGGTGACACTTTAAGGTACCGTATCCGCCAGGCCTCCCTTTCTAAAGATTGCTACAAGGGAATAATAACCCCTTAACCTTCTGGACTGGGCTGGCCGCCTTGACCCTCTAACTGGTCCCTTTCTTGTGGCCCAACACTTTTTGAACCTTTGCAAGACTCTTGTGCACTTCAACCGTGTGACCTTGGATACATTTCGTTCTGATCCTCTTAAAGTGGATCCGGCCTACTGAACTCTAACTTCACGGTTTTACTTGCCTTCCTCTCTTGCTTTGATCTTACTAAAGTGTTGGGATCTGTTTCATATTATTCTCTGCTTTTCTCTCCCTTTTTAAAACGAATTATTAGAGTGCCATCTACGTTAAGCGCTCACCGCTGTCTGAAAATAAGTGGGGCTTTACTTAAGACTTGTCTAATATTTTGTTAAGGGAGTGTATATCTTTTAGTGACCGTGTTTTTGAATTGCTTACTATTAGTGCCTGTGTGTTTTTCTAGATGTGGTTTTAAATAAATAATGATATCTCTTTTACACCAAGCTCTGGTCAGTGTTTACTTGTTCTACTATGTTCTTTTGACCTATTGTGAATACTCTGTATACTGCCTAACTCTTCTTGAGGGAAGTCTGACTGCTCAGCCACAGCTACCAAGTGAATCTGTGTGGTACAGACTGCTACCAAGTGGGTTTACTGCCAAACACCTGTAGTCTTAAATCTTTTGCAGTGGTCCCAGAGGGAACTTCACATGTTTCTGCCTAACAGTGCTGCACAGGAACGGGTGTGGGGTTGGGGCGGCTGGGAATGATGACCATTTGCTTCTTCACGCTGCTCTCAGGCGGTGGTATTGCAGTGTTGTGATGAGCCCACCTCTGACCTTGCCCTGGACCTCCTCTAAGCGAACAAATCTTCCCTCGGGGTAGAGATCCCCAAGTCGCATTTCCTTACCCGGGTCCCATCTTTTCTGTAGCATTGTATCCATTGTATGTGCCATGTCAGGGTAGTGCCAGAGGGGGGGAGTCAGGCCAGTATTGCTCTATGCATCCCACTCTATGAAAAAGTTCCACCCAGGCTCAAATTGTGCATGTTAGGGGCCTACCACCTTTCTTTGCCTAAATCATGGATTGCAAGTTCATGAAGGAGGCTGCACATTTCTCTGCTTGTATATGAGTGTATTGTTCTGTGTTGTGACACTAGTATCTTGCAAAGTGTGCTTGTGCAGCCAGGTAGTACAGTAGGAAGTCTGGGGCAGCCAGACCGCCTGTGTTATATTGTTTGCATAGTTTGTGCCAATTAAGCCTCACCATGCCACTTCCCCACACAAAGATGGAGGCGAGCTTCTGTATTTTATCAAAGAATTGGGGGCTGGGCCATAATGGAATATTATTAAATAAGTAGAGTAATTTGGTCACCACAATCATTTTTAGCAGGGCTATCCGGCTATATATAGATATTGGGTGAGTATTTCAAAACTCAGTTTGTTTTCGTGTAGCGTTATGTAGGGTTCATATTTAGTGGCGTACAGGGTGTGCTTGTCCGTGGCCATTATAATGCCTAGGTAGTGAGCTGTGTTCGGGGAGCAGCGGAATTACGCTGTGGCTGCCAACCTTTCCGTACCCTGTGTTAGGGGAATGATCTCTGATTTGGTTCGATTCATTTTGTAGCCTGAAAATGTTGCGAATTCATGAATCTCTTGCATCACCGGGGGGAGGTTGGTCTCAGGGTCTCGTATATATAACATGGTGTCATAAGCATAGAGTATTATGAATTGAGGTGGACCTCTAATGCGAATTCCTTATGACAAGTGTTTGTGTCTCAAGCCCGCCGCCATGCCCTCTATGGTGAGGGCAAATATGAGAGGGGTTGAAGGGCATCCCTGCCGTGTGCCTCTGTGTAATGTGAATTCGGGTGATAGGGTTTTATTTGTTCTAATTCTGGCCTTCAGGTCTTTACATAGTACTTGGATAAATCTCAGGAATCCCGGACCGAACCCCATCTTCCTGTTGTATGGCATACATGTACTTCCAGGAGACAGAGTAGAATACTTTGTCAGCATCAAGCACCATCGCCACTTTTTTTACTGTTGGGTCTAATTGCGATGTTATGGCAAAAAACCTATGGAGGTTCAAGGCTGTAGAATGTGAGGGGACAAATCCCGACTGGTCCGGGTGGATCAGGTTGTTCATGTATGGTAGAAGTCGATTGACGATCACGAATATTTTGGTGTCTGAGTTTATCAGGGAGAGGGGGCAGTATGATAGGGGCTTGTGCGAGGGCTTATGAGGTTTGAGAAGGACTGTAATTGTGGCCTCTCTCATGGAACCTGGGAGTTTGCCGGATCCCCGTGCTTCTTCCCGTACTTCAAACATTTTGGGGATCAGTTCCATGCTAAAGCTTTTATATAGGTTTGCCGGGAGCCCATCAGGACCTGGCGCTTTTCCAGTTGTTAGGTCTTTGACTGCCTGTCTGACCTCTTCCAGGGTGAGGGGGAGATCTAGTAATTCTCTCTCGTCCTGTTCCAGCAGGGATAATGGAAACAAATCCAAATGTTCACTCGCTTTCACTTGATCTGTATTAGCGTATAGCGCAGAGTAGAACTCTGTGAACACTTCATTGACCTTTTTTGCATCCATGTGTACTATGCCATCTGATCCCTTCACCCCCGTGATAGGTCTTACGCCTTGTTCAGACTTGATAAGATTGGCCAGCGATCTGCTCGCCTTATTCCCCTTGCCACATCTCTTGGCACAAGTCGGATGTGTGATAGACAGTACTTCCCGTTCCGCTAGGGATCTAAACCTTGTGAGTTGGGCTTTCAATGGCTTAAGTGTTTCAATCCCTGGGGCTCAGGTGTATGCGTTTTCTAGGGACTTCAATGTGTTTTCTGCTTGGTTTAAATGCTTGGTTTAAATCTCTCCTTATTTCTCGTAGTGACCCCAGCGAAAGTGACATCAGGTGTCCTCTTAACCAGACTTTAAAAGTTTCCCACACCGAGGCCATCGACTCCACTGAGCCCACATTTCAATCGAAAAAGTCGGCTATGTCTATTCCACAGTCAGGGACATCATTTCACCAAAATGCCTGGGGTAGTGGAAGTGACATCACACAACTCTTGACCCCTGATGACATCACAAGAAGTGAGATACCTGTAAAATAAGGCTGCAGATACCTATGGATGAAGAGGGTGGACAGGTTTTTCCCCTAGAATTACAGGCAGACATAGTATGGGAGGAATAGGCAAGGGAGACCAGTACAGTGATTGCTATTGGGGAATGGTACTGATTGACTGACGTCACTGACAAGGATATGTTTAAATATGACCCATTAGAGGATGTAGTGGTGTTCGAAATGAGCATTACTTATTGGATCAGGATAGAAAGAAGAGAGATACTAAATCAAATGGTAATAGTATGCAGCGTCCTGCATTTTTTGATGAAGATGTGGAAAAGGTGCCAACCTCTTTATGGACTATGGGCCCCTATGACTTAGGCCCGTTGAAGGCGGTGGGAGAAGTCAAGATAAAGTTGAAACCAGAAGCAATTTTACCTCGAGGCAGTATCATATGTCTCGAGAGGCAGACAGGGGCATTTTTAAGACTATATCGGCTATGATGGAACAAGGCATCTTAGTAACGTCAGAATCACCATGTAATACAGCAGTGTATCCAATTAAGAAATCGAAGGGAGGCTCATGGTGTTTAATTCAAGACATGAGGCCGAATAACCAGATTGTAGAAGCAGAGTTTCCTCTGGTTCCGAATCCTGAAACAATTGTATGCAGTATTCCCCCAGAAGCACGATATTTTACAGTGATTGACTTGAAAAATGCGTTTTTCTCAATCATGTTGCACAAAGATTTCCAAAATCTTACGTCATTTACATTCCATCAGACTAAACTAAAAATCACATGTCTGCCCCATGGGTACTGTGAGTCTCCACCTATCTTTAATAGGGTCCAGCATATGGACCTAAGCAAAAATGATTTGCCTAGCATTGTGCTGCAATACATTGATGATATTTTAGTCTGTAGCACAAACAGAGGAAGAGTGAAGACGAGACGCAATTCAGCTAATGATTATTTTAGCAGACAAATTATATAAAGTGGATAAGAGAAATTGCAGTACTGTCAGGAAGAGGTGTTATACATAGGTCAGTTAATTTTGCATGAAGGAAAGAAAGTTACACCTGAAAGAGCTGAGGCAATCACACACAATAAAACAAATGCAGCAGTTTCTGGCACTGTGTAATTATGTCAGAGCGTGGAAATGGAGGAAGGGTTTGATTAATTGAAAAAAGCAATTTCCACCGCTCCAGTTTTAGGGATTCCTAATTATTTGGAGGAATTTTATTTATTTTTGCACACAAATGGAACAATTATGACAGGAGTACTCTCACAGAGAACCGCATTGTGGTATAATCCTTAGCATACTATAGTGGGACTTTAGACCCAGTTTTGAGAGGTCACTTCCCTTGTGAACAATCGCTGACAGCAGCCATGTTCGGTATCGAGAAGTCTGCAAGCATAGTAATGGGGTGTTCCATGACTTTATTTGTTGAGTATACTTTATTTGCCATTTTGGAGAAACCTAAGGGTACAGTGACTCTCAAAGAGCTTCTGCTTATGAGGTGGTCATATCGAATCCAGCAATTAAAATATTCAGGTATAAAACAGTGAATCCTGCCACGTGTATAGCTGAAACACTGGCAGCAGATGAGCAAGTGCACGGTTGTTCTAACTATGAGGAGTTCTATGACAAGATCCCGAGGCTAAAGCAGAATGCTCTGGCAGCGGGGGAGGTTCTCTTTATTGATGGGTCTTCAAAAAATGTATCAAACTGATGAAGAAAGGCATTCTGGTTCAGCTCTGGTAAGACCCAAAGTTAACAGGGAATTTGACGAAGTAGTAAGTGCTAGACTCCAGTGTAATTTTTCAGCACAGGCTGCAGAATTGGTGGCGCTTATTGTCACGCTCGAGAATCACACAGGGCAGGAAGTGATGGTGTACAGTGACTCCGCCTACGTGATGTCAACCATGCATGCAGGGCTAGCACGTTGGAAAAGGAGGGGATACCTCCGAGCAGACGGCACTCCAGTGCAACATGCAGTATTATTAGATAGGCCATGACAGGACTGGAGAGGTGGTTACCGACTTCAAAACGCAGCATCATCAGTCAGGCTCAGGAAGAGGCCCCACCTAGACCATTTATGCCAATGAGGCATATTCAGGAAGGGGACCTCACAGTGGCATTACTGCAAGAGGAGGCAGGTTGCACATTGCAACAGTCACAGGAAGAGGATCCCTGCTACGCTGAGGGGGAACTCCCACCAACAAATCCAACAAAGAGATGGAAGGGCACTATTTACCAACACACATGCCCTTCTGTCCATGCAGGTACTTTCATCCCTGCAGAAGTTCATCACCCAGCTTGATGCAGCTCTGATGACACCAGGAATGCCAACGTTGTCTCTGCCTCAACCAACGGTGCCACAGGTACCACAGTGATCTCCAGTCAGACCCAGGTTGGTTCTGCAGGGAAGATCAACAAGGTCCTCCCCTTCCATGCCCAAGTCCACATCAGGGGCAAGGTCAGCAATGTCCTCCAGCGGGCCCTCGAAATCCAGGTCAACTTTTCTGCCAAACTAGCATCTGCGACACGATGACCAATATGCAAGGTCAGGAGTGGGTCTCCAACATTGACATCTCCATCACACAAAGGAGCCCTACTGTTTCAGCACCAACCCAGTCGGTACCAGAACAAGGGGAACTAACAGATATGGATGCGGACCATCCCCATGACACCACGTCCTCATCAACCACTCTGAGAAGGGACAACGATTGGGATACAGATTTCCCGCAGGAGTTTCCCCAGCATGAGGAATCAGCAAAGCCGTCTCCTCCTGATGACATCACAGGGTTCCATTCTACAGTCATGAAAGTGTGTAAAGAGTTTGGTCTTCTCACCTCTGAGGATGAGAAGGAATGCTTTTTATTTGACCATATTAAAAAAAAGAAGAAAGGCAGTGGTCTCCATACCCATCCTCGACCATGACTGGCAACAAGGACTGAAAACAATAAAGCAACCCTTCACGACCAATGAACGCTCCAAAATGTCTCTCCTACCAACCATCTCCAGAGTCAGTTGTCTCAGTAGCTGCAAGCCGGAAAGCTAAATATGAGAAACAGAAATGCGCTATACCACCAGACAATGAAGTGTGAAAGCAGGATGATTTAGGGAAGAAGGTCTCAGAGATTGGTGACACAATATTCTCCCCTCAGTGTTAAAGCAATACAGCATACTGTGTTCACCAGACTACGACCGGGTAACAGTATGCGCATTCCTAGGTCCCCGTGCCTAGGCTCTCAGCTAGAAATGCTGCCGTGAAGACCAAGATCCTAAAACAAAGACCAATGTCAATTCATAGCACACCACCCCAGACCGACCAAAACTCACAATCGCTAGCCTTCCGATACACCACTGAGATCTCACAATAGCTACTACTGCAGGGCTGACTGAACCCCGCTGGACACCTCAACAAATTCAACAATGCATATTCCCTGCTTGCCTGCTGCAGGTCTCCCTCTAGCCCCCTGCCCCACCCGACAACACCACACCGGCTCTGAGGCACCCATGCCCAAGGGTCAAATTTGTGCAGGCTGGTCCCCAGAACCTGGAAGGAGACAAGGCATCTCAGGCCGCAGCGCAGGCGATGAGCCCGGGTAATGGCGCTGCGGTCAACAGGCAGAGAAACCAACCTTCAGGGGGAACATTTTCTTCTCACTGAAGGGGGAGACGGGTCACACAGCGGGGACCCACGGCGGCGAAGTCCAAGGAAGGCGAGAGGGGCCTGATGCCCATCCCTTACCACTGTCCCTTTCTATGCCCATCTTTTGCCCTGGCCCTTCCCAGCAGTCCTGGCCCACGAAACAGAAGTTGGCGGCAGGCGGCCTTTAGCGCCCTGAACCAGCTGCGGGCGGCTCCCTGCGGTGGCTGTTCACTCCTTCCACCATTGGCGTCCCTTGGCAGCCCCTCTATTTTAGGAGGGGATTTTCCTTTGGTAGAAGATCTGTGCAAAGAGTGCAGCCTTTTCACAGCCTAAAAATACATTTATTTGGACAGGATACTTGCGCCACACTTAACTAGCGTATTTGAAATCAAGAATGTTTTTTCTTCAATTTACCTTATTTTCTTTAAACTCAACCCTGTACTACAGACTACTTAAATGAGTTCAGAATGTTCTAGCCCATCTATCATGGATGCAAGGCTCCACATGTCTCGCCATCTTTCCCACACTGAAAGTATTTGCATCATATTAAGAGTTATTTTCCTTCACTCATCTGTTCAGCTTGTTCATTGTTCATCTTATATTTGGGCGGGTTAACTGATAAATCACTTCCATGCAGATATGGGGTGGGGTTGATTATAATTTCAGACTCCCATTTCTTTATTTCTCACATGCTTGACCTTTTGTTGGCCTCCCCAGCATACTCAACAGCAGAGTGAAAAGAGGATCTAACTCTCTAAACATGGCTTAAACTAAACATATACGCGAGTAAGGTAATAAGGAATTATCCAGAATGATTCAATGAGCTAAGTATAAATCCTGGCTTGTAATGTAACTGAGTTCAAGTGCTAGACAGATTCATACTGTCAACCACCATTTGTTGTCCATTGGAACTTTATTTGCCTATTTGTTTTTTTTTAATTTAGTGGACTTTGGTTAGTGGATTAAAGTATCTCAGTGTCATGGCACTTTTGTATAAAAACTAGGGCTACACAGAAGCAAAATCGATAGAAATTCCAGGGAACATGTACTCTGCAGTCTACAATAAATCTTTAGCTTTTTATAACCCCAACACAAGGTCAATGGCCCTCATTACGACCCTGGCGGAAATCGAAAAACGATGGCGGAAATGCATTACCGCCATCGAATAGCGCTCGGTGCGATTATGACCCGTCACCGCAAAGTACGATGCCATTAGCGACACCGCAGTGAACGCCAACGCTAACTGCACCAAGTACGCGCGCGCGCGCCATGCCAAACCGTAATTACCACCATGGCGCAACGGTACGCGAATCCTGACCCTAGCGGACATGCACCTAACGCCATCAAGCACGGCGGAAAGTACCATTCCGCCATGGCGAGAAGTACGGCATCGCGAACCAACCGTAAACGGCCCTACTGAGTGCCTGTACACCGATCCCTGGCCACATTGTACAACTCCCCGTAGGTGCAATGAAGTCACACAATGCAACCAGTGAAATGTACAAGTCATCCATGCCTGCCAACGAACAAATGAATCTCAAGAGGGGCCAATTGGAGCTGCAGGGCACAGATGGCACGAATACAGAAGCCATACAAATGGACATGACCTCAGTCTCCCTCCAAGAAACGCACGCAAACACAGGCACCTGTGACCAGCCATATTCTGATAATCACATCATTCCACCAATCCAACTGGCTGACCGGCATCTGTTACACAAAAGCCAATCCCCCGCCCCTGAGCATGACATCATTAAAACAGTCATATTGGCAGCCCTCATCCCTGACCTCACTGGGCTTCGTAGGCAAACGCGCCCAGCACAGTACCACGCAACTATACTCCGAAGCTGGAACCCAATGCAGATCTCCTCACAATACATCGCTCCCCAAATAGGAATATGCCACATCACCTGCAAAGAAGAACGCTACACGGTTCATATCAGAATAGAAATTTAATGCACAACAAATTCACCAAGCCCATACAGCCATTAGGCCATGAACTCCAAAATACATTTCACCATTGTGGGCTGCATCCGCAATAAATGACCAGCTACTTCTTGTGTGATGCCCTGTACCCTCATGGTACACAGGGGCTACATTCTCGTACGAAAAGGCAACATGGAAGCGCCTCGAACCTCAGGGCCGTCCCAATAGGGAGGCACTAGTCCAGCTGAAAGGCCGAAATGTTGCTCCTAGCCACTAGTACTGCGTAAGGGCATGTGGCCCATTGGCGATCGTCCCATAAGATCGTAATGCTGCTCCACTGATTAACACGAAGCAGCAGGTGTCGGGAGTAAAATCCATCTGCAGGAGTGGCATACAGATGGCAGTGGCAAAAGGGGAGGAGATACCTGTCACCCAAACGAAATGAAAAAGAATAGTATGGCCATCAGAACTACATTTGAATTACTCACTTCAATGATCACACCAAATCCACAGCCATATGCATGCTAGCCCACTCCAAAGGATCATCACCAACCAAAAACCACTAGCGAATCATAACTATCTATATCGAGGTGAAAACACTATCACAAACGCCTGTTTCCATACTCACATGACATGTGAAACTTCCATTGAGTCTGTGCGTTATGCAGCCTGCAAAATCCACTGTGCCCCAGCCCGTAATTCCAGTGTTGTGAAGTAACATGTAATTGGGAACGTCCGGCCTTATCGCCCACTTCGCTATTGCGCATCCCATACTGTTCATATCAATCATTGCATCCTCGCCATGGCCCCTGTCCCAAGGACATTGAACAATAGAACGTTATATTTGCAGTCAGACCTGTGGGCATCTCCTCGCCGCTAGCTGAAAACCGAAAGCGCCATCCTTCGAATTCCTCATTTGCAACATCACGTCGAAAAGGCATCTGTGGCCGCTTGAAATCACAAATTAATCCATCTAGTGCGGCTGTGTGTGAAAATGGCAACTGCCTTCACTCACAAATGGGACGCCCCGCCCGTCGGTGAACCTCGGTACAGTGTCGCATGAGGGTCCACCGTTACTCGAGTACTACGTTCCACTGACCCTTCACAAGTCTGTTCGCGACTGCAAAGATAGTATGTGAAACAATGGGACCATAGCAGAATGAACATATCAACCAATGTTACACTGCCATCGGGTACATATACATGATTGTAATGGCAAGATGCCATTCGTCGAATTGCAGCGTTGTGTGCGGGACGTGCTCGCCCAAAGGGGAGAGCAGCTTGCACAGGTGGAATGAATCACCACAGGTGGAGGCCATACAGCCTGAAAACACATAAATTGCACACCCAACCCCCTCCCACAACCACACCCACTCCGAAATGCTACCGGCAGGACTAGCCATGTTGGCCCTGGGGGACCTGATAGCACTGCAAGTACTCCAACTTCAAGAAGAAGACGAACACCAACTAGAACCGGCCACACGGAGGAGACGCAGGAGGAGGAGGAGGGCAAGGCAGGGCCAGCAAGGGTCGCCAGCACAGCCACTACCACCACGCAGGCAGCCCGCAATCCCACGCCTCCGAGCACATCCGTTCAACCTCACTGATGAGCAGATCCACACCCTCTACCGTTTGGACCGGGACACCATAACCGCCATTGTGGACATGACACAGGCTGACCTTGTCAGCATGATAGATAGCCCAACCGCCATCCCACCCCTACTGAAGGTGGTGTCTGTACTCCACTTCCTGGCCACAGGCACCTACCAGCACACAGTCGGACAGTTGCATGGCATTTCACAGCCACTGTTCTCACGGACACTATTGCAAGTGCTCGATGCCCTCCTGCAGCACGCAGACGACTACATCTCTCTACCACGCTCGGAGCAGGAAATTACCAACACAAAAGTGGGATTCCATGCACTTGCCGGCATACCGGGTTGCATTGGTGCGATCGACTGCACCCATGTGGAATTGGTCGTCCCACATGCCATGGAGGCCCAGTACCGCAACCGAAAACAATATCATTCTCTGAATGTACAAATGGTGTGTGACTCCAACAGGATCATTACACATTGTTGTGCCCGATTCCCAGGATCAACCCATGATTCTATGGTCTTGAGGAACTCTACAATACCACGCTACATGGAGCGACACGCAGGGAACAGATCCTGGCTACTCGGTGAGTCTCATTTCAAGCATGATAATGTGGGGTATGTGATGCGGCAATGACCTGGCAGGAAGGGGGGGGGTGCGTACGTAGCAATGGCATTCCTCAAAATACCTTTATTGTCCACATACAGGTGATGCCGGGTATCCACTGAAGAGATGGCTCCTTACACCAGTCCGCAACCCACGGGACCAGCATGAGGAGGACTACAACCATGCCCACTCACGTACCCGTGTAGTCATAGAACAGGCATTCGGCCTACTGAAGACTTGTTTCCGCTGCCTCAGCAGGTCTGGCGGGGCACTCCTGTACCGCCATGAGAAGGTTGCAAAGATGGTCATGGCATGTGTCATGCTACACAACATGTGCGTACGTAGAAATGTGCCCATGCCCCCTGACGCAGAACTGCAAGCACCTGAAGATGGTCATGATGAGGGTGGGGATGTGGCAGCACCTCAAGGAGTCTGCGAGGCACAGGAGGGCCGTGACATTCGTCAGCATATCATAGATGCATGCTTCTAGCACTCACGCCTGGTGGCTGATACATGGACACGGGACTCGTGGCACTGTGTGTGTCTGGAACATGCACAATATGGACTGTACGCCTATAATGGCCTCGTACACAAAGATCAATGTCCACACATCTCATTGTATGATCGTGCATTGTTTATGGCATATGTGATATCATGTTAAACACCCTATCGACCCGCCACCCAAGTGAGCCCAACACACCCCCTCCACCCTCCTACCTCCCCCCGAACACCAGTGTCCAAAGATGCTCATTGTCAGTGGGCAGTCGCTATTGCAAGCCCCCTCTCCGGGTATCAGGGGCACCCCTGCCTGTGGAGCGCAGGTTCCTCCCAGATCTACGTTGGGGGCTGCCCTGGACGGAACTTGCAACGGATGATGTCTCTGCCTGCTCACGTCCATGCATGTCCCTAAGGGTTTGTGAGAGCTCAGTGAGCACACGGCGCACAGCGGCAAGTTCGGCACATACGTCTTTGGACGTCGCATGCAGTTCCCCCCTCAGGCTCTCGGTGCTTCTCTCCATTTGTACTCTCAGGCTCTCGGTGCTTCTCTCCATTTCTACTCTCAGGCTCTCGGTGCTACTCTCCATTTGTGCCCTTAGTGTCTCTGTACTTCTCTCCATTTCTGCCCTAGGTGTCTCAGTTGATGTTTCTATGTCTGCCTTAGTGCCCCCACATTGATCGGCATGGTCCTTGAGGAGCGTGGCCAGTTGCTGCTGTTGCACGATTACCTGGTCGAGGGACTGTTGCCTCTGCTGGGCCATGGCCATTTGCGGTGGTGTCACAGAGGGGCTGGTCACCTCATGTTGCCTTGCCACAGGGCTTGTGGGGGATGGCCAGTCGTCGTCTTGTGGGTGCCCCTGCGTGGTATCCTCATGGTGTACGGGATGGAACAGACAGGGGGATTGAGATAGGTCATGGATGGATCTAACTTCGACATCCCCGTTTTCTGTGTCGGAGCATGCTGCCATTAATGCAGTGTCACCTATGGTGCTGCTGCCACCAGAAGCAGTGCCTACTGTGGCATCCATTGGGGGGACCTGTGGTGGTGCTGTTGTGGGCATGCTGGCTGCTGGGGTGCCTGTTGGAGTTCCCTCCTGTGTGCTGCCACTTGATTTGTGCTGCTGCCGTGTCTTGATGCGTGCAGCTGAGGTGGAGGGTCTTTGGCCGTTGGTCTTGGCCCTCTTTGCAGGTGTGCTGGTAGGGGTGTCCTGGAGCTCGTCGTTTGAATCGGACCCTGTGGTGGAGTAAAGGAGGGCGAGCGTTATAAATGGGTCTGTGGAAATTGGAATGGCAATGTATCACATGCATTGGGGTGGTACCTGAGGGTGATTTGGGTTGGGGCCTTGGAGGTGGTTTCATTTGTGTGTGGAGTGAGGGTGCAGTTGTTTTGCAGCCTGCAGTTAGGGTGTGCCTGCTGCACGTGTAGAGGGTGTTTTTAGGATTTTTAATTATTTATGTATTTGATGTGAGTTTTAAAGTGTGCTATCAGGCCTATGTATGTGGACGTTCTCCTGGACATGTGTTACTGTTGCACTATGTGGACACGTGGTACTTCACATGATTGGACATTGTGGTTTTGGCATTGTTTTATTTGGGGCACCTACCTGATTCTTCGGATGTCTGCACTCCTTTCTCCATCCCTCCGACTCCCTCTATACTCTCCATTCCAATGGTGGAGGCACAGATTTCTTCCCAGGGGGTCAACTTGATGGGTGATTCCGATCCTCCCCCGGTAGCTGTGGCAATGTTGCGGTTGGCAGAAAGTATGCTACGGACGCGAATCCGCAGGTCGTCCCATCGCTTTCTGCATTGCTGTGGGTTGCGGGGTGCGGTCCCCACCGCACTTACCCGCTGTGCCACCAGGGCCCATATGGCCTTCTTGTTCGCAAGTGCCGTCCTGGTCATTTGCGTGGAGAAGACGGCGGCAGCATTCTCCTGGAGGGTCTCTGTGAGCACGGTGAGTTCCTCACGGGAGAAGTGGACCTGCCGCTTGCGGTCGCACGCTTTCTTCGCTACTTTTCCCATTTTTCTTGGTTTCACTAGGGTGGATGACGGGTTGGGATGTGTCTCAGGGTAGTATTTTTAATGGTTGTGTGGAAATAGTGGTTTTATAGGTGTACGGCGTGATGTTTCCCGTTCCGGGACCATGCTTTTACTTCCGTTTCCGTATATTTCCGGTCACCGTACTTTCCGGTTGCCGCTCATTGCGGTGACCGCTAAGATGGGTGGCGGAATTGCACCTAGGGCGCCGTACGGCGGCGGTGTGGGCCGTTTTGGGGTCATTTCCGCCATCGCGGACTTTGCACTTCCGCCATGGCGTGGTACTCGTGCCCGATGGGTCGGAATGAGCTGCACTTTGCTCCGTCGTGCAATGGCGGAAACGCTATTTACGCTATGGCGGTCCGGTCGGTTGATTTCCGCCAGGGTCGTAATGAGGGCCATATGTGAGAACCACACAACTTTTAGATTATGAACACGAGGTGGAGCGGATATCAACTTTGAAATGTTCTAATGTGGATGTAAAACACTGTTGTTGTCCATCTCCAGTTTTACACCCATTGCTACCGTTTGGTGGGGCCCTAGGGGAGAATGCACAACACAATTTTCGATTAGCAGGGGGCCAGACAAGGGTGCGGTGCCGGTGCGTGCTCCCCTCCTACCATTCTCATTACATATAAATGACCTTGCGCTGAAAATAAATAGTTGTGATACTGAAACACCTAACCTTGGAGGCACCAAGTGGGGCGTTCTTTTATTTGCAAATAATGCAATCTTAATTTCTAAGGCACCTGTGTGATTACAAAAAGAGCTAAACGTGATACATGACATCTGTCAGGGAAAAAGGGCTGATTATCAACACTACTAAGACAAAGGTCAAGTTTTTCTCCCTTACCAAACTAAATAGGCGACTCCAAGTTACCTATACTATCAATACCTCACCCATTCGGAAGATTGACAGCTACGATTACCTTGGAATAGGATTGCATCAGTCACTCAAATGGGCAAAACGGGTCATTAAAAGCACTATGACCTTACCTAGAAGAGGCACAGAAGAGTCTGGCTTCTCTATACTTTGTAGAGGCCACGCACTTTCTCATGCTACTGAGATTTACAAAATGCAAGCTATCTCTGCAGCCGCATATGGCAGTGAGCTCTGGAGACATGACAACATATCGCAGCTGGAAAAAGGAAGAAAACAATATCCTGAAACACCTTTTTGGGACTCTGGCCCACTAATCGAACAATACTGCCTAGATTAGAACTGGTTCTCTTAGTTATAGCCCATTCAGTTAAATACAAGCCCCTACTGCACTGGCTCAAGATATGAAATGTTGAGGCCGTGGAAACATTTTGTGAAGCCCTTTGCGTCCAAATAATTATCTAGAATGCCTCTAAAATGCCACAGTTTAGCTATATCAAACACATGTTGGATAACCTAGGACTGATGGATCTCTGCACAACCCCTAAATGCACAGACTAAATATAAGAAAGTGGTCCCCAGAACCTATGATGAATGGCACCTAAGGGAGTTCTGTACGAATAGTGCCCAAAATAAATTATCTCTAGAATTCCTGAGAACCAGCTGCTAGGACTAGAATCACACTTGATCTGCCACAGAAGCAAAGAACAAACATCCTTATGACCAAATTGAGAATGGGCATTCTACCCCTGCATTCTTTTGCTTCTCATTGGACTGAAGGACTCTTGGACTAACCCACTCTGTGTAAACTGGGAGGAAGAAAGCTGTCATTTTGTATTATGTCCACTATTTCATTGTCTCAGAAGGCAATCTTAAACGACTATTTACTTTACATAGCATTAGATGCACAAAGGAGGCTCTACACTTGGTAAAACCTACCCAGAGCATAGACACATTTGAATCTAATTTACATTTCTTTCAGAAGTCCTGGTCAATTCACCAACAGTTTTAATTAATACCTCTGCTACTTGATTTGGCCATGCTACGTTCTGTGTGTAGGATCAATGGCGTACTAATTGAACTTTTATGAAATCATGCACTTATATTGAGTGTTTTTTCTTTTATCATATTTATTCAAACAAGTCTGTCTAGTTATGATTTTTAGTCTGCTGATTATGCAATTTTGGCATATGGGTTTTGCCCTTTTGGTGAACTTGCCTTCCTATTTCAGACTGTGTATATGTATAGCACACTTGTACTTCATAGTGTCTTGTAAGGTCTTTGCTAAGTAATGATGAACTGTTATTTGATAGGATTGTTGTTGCTTTTAAGGCTTAATTAAAGCCAATGCTATTTTGCTTCTATATTTACTCAGGCGTGCATGAATCCGGTAGACACATTTAAGTACATGAAAATTTTTATATACTTCCTCAAAAAGTACATATCTGTTATCTTAATGAGTTGGACAAGTCCCCGGATTGTTTCTTTGAATGTGGGGAGGGTGCTCCCTATTTATAGCTTTGCAGATGGGCATACAGGGGCTCATACAACAAAATATGTATTACAATGTAACATTTTATCGTATTTGTTGTGAACCATTTCTGTTTTATCCTTGTCAAAATGCATTTATGTCAGTTTCTAGATTGGAAGAATTATGTTGGTTTGCAGGGACATGTGCCAATGTTTCAGTTTGACTTCCTTCAAATGACTCTTAACAAGAATGTCTTTGAGATTAAATGAGCTTCTACATTCCTTCTGCATATTCGTCCCAAAAGTTGTCCGGAATTCCATTCTTCTTTTAATCTCGACTAATGTTTACACAAGAGCTGTCTGATTTAAGGTCTCTCCTTGCTAAATCCAGTAAATAATCTAATCAAATATTCGTGTTTGGATTAAGGAATTCATTGGTAACCCTTTCATGTCTGCATGATTTGTCTAAAACAGCGAGCATTGTTTCATTATAATACCCTAAAGGGGTAAAAGTAGACTCTTGTGAGCAGATTTATTGTGCAGAAACAGATTCTCAGTAGGGTATAATCTTACTAGAACTTCTGGGATGTGCTCCTCAAGGCTGCATAATACTGCTGGCTGCACTTTCATATCTAAATACCCCACTCTGTGGTTTATTGTCTAGCATTGTAAAAATAATATCAAATAATAGCTACACATCATATGTGTTCTCTGTTTGTTACATAATATAGCCTACAATTAATTTAATCGTTATTGTGACTTTCAACAAAGTTAAAAAAAAACTCCCACATACAAAATAAATTGTCTAGAACTCTCATCCAAAACACAATGGGCCTGATTCATGGGAGTGTTTTATAATGGCGTAATCCCATAGAAAAACGTTCCATGAATCAGGGCCAATGTGTTTGGTCCAACATGTTTCCTGTTCACTCAAACCACATCTTTTCCCCCAATATCCCATAAAGAGATTTGCATACCCATGGGGCATACATAGCTAGCCCATTCACAACTCCCTGTTTTGTTGTATAAATAATTAATTATTGAAAAAAAAATAATTCTACCTAGCGATAAACTCAGATATTTTAGAACACTCACAGATTGCCCAAAAATCTAGATAATACTCAAAGTGTATCACTATGTGTATAGAGGTGTACACAGATTGAACATATGTGACCATAATAGTTTCACCCTAACTATGAAGCCACCCATTGCTTAGCCCCTAAGCACATTTATGAGATCATAAATAACACTGATGACATCACACATGACATCACTTATGGTATCATCAATTAAATCACTGGTACAGTAGATTAAACATGCAAAAGGCCTGTATATTACAACAAAAAAGGGTATGGAGCATGCAGTAAAACAGGGGATACCTTGATCTGGGTTATTCCAACAAAGCACTAATACTGACCCTCGACAGAAGAGCATCCTGTCCCTACTCACGGGGTGCTATGCCTAGATAGATTGTTGGGAGTGTGCCGCCTATCTAAAAGGGAAAGTGGAGAGAAGCTGTCCCTAAGCTACAACAGCGTTTTACTCATAGATACAGACCACCCTTAAAATCCAGGTAGTGAGTCCTATGTAGTTCTCAGTTTTGTCATGCTTGAAACATTCCAAAGGGGACATTTGTTATGATTCTTATCCCTTTTGCTCACCCACAAAGAAATATGTTCAATCAATGCACTGTCGATGCTGGGCATTCTATCAAACTTAAAAATCAGAAAAGAGAGCAGTGTATGTGGTGCTCAAAGTAGATGCCATGAGGCAGAGTACTATTAGGTAAAAAAGATGGTATCCCACTTGTTCAAAAAGGTTATCAAGAAGGGTAAAAAGGTCAACCGGTTTCAATGACCGTAGTGAGTTAGGTCATCATCTTCAGGAATGGTGAGTTAAGACGAAACTGATTTGCTGCGATGCACGGTTCATGATCTTGCCGACATCCTATTTCCTTTGTTCCACTGCATGCTTGTGAAGTTGGCTCAAGGAGCAGGTATCTGATGAATCCAATATTAGAGCGGGATGGTGATAGGATAGGATCAGCAAGGCCAATTCCCAAGCAAAAGAATTATTCGCAATCTTCAATGAACTAGTCACACCCTAGGCCACCGCAAACAAGATAACTAAAGACAAAGCCTGGTGCGCTAGCATTCAGACCGCTATGCTCAACAAAATAAAACTCCTCCAGAATAAAATACAAAACCACTGTAAGGCCCTCCCTAACCTAAAAACCAACCACCCCACACAAGACAAGTGTAACAACTTTAATCATGAGCAATTCTCCATTGGAATATCACTGAACATGAGGTCCTTAACCTTATCAAAAAGCTCAAGCCATCTCTCTGCAAAGCAGACATCTGCCCTCCTCAAATCATCAAGGAATGTGCTAATGACCTAGCTCCTTTGATTACTGCCTTCCTTAATGCATCATTCCAAACAGGAACTGTCCCAAATAATCTCAAGGAAGCCTTGGTGCGCCCACTTCTTAAAAAAGGCACACTTGACCCAGCACAACCCAACAACTACAGACCGATAACGACAGTCCCATTCCTCTTGAAAATTCTAGACAAAGCAGCTCACAACCAGATCCAATCATACATAGAAGCTAATTCCATACTAGGCAAAAGGCAATCTGGCTTCCGGGTCGGCCATGGAACAGAATCTGCCTTATTAGACCTAAAAAACCAAATAACACAAATCATGGACAAAGGCAAACCAGCCCTGCTCCTCCTTCTCGATCTATCAGCGGCTTTTGACTTGGTTGATCACCAAACACTTACCATACACCTCACTCATGCAGCCCATTTCTCCAAACAAGCAGCATCCTGGATCACCTCCTTCCTCGAAGGAAGGGCCATGAAGGTCTACTCCGACACAGCAAACGCAGTCCCTATGACTATAAACTGCGGTGTCCCCCAAGGATCTTGTACAGCCCCCACCCTCTATAACCTCTTCACTAAACCCCTTTTCGACTTACTTGACTCCATCGGTGTAGCATACACTAACTACGCAGACGACACTCAAGTACTCACACCCCTAACTGGACTCTACCACAAAGACGCCACCACCCTCAACAATATCTATGCTACAATCCAAGCATGGATGGCAATTAATGGCCTCTGTCTCAACGGAGAAAAGACTGAAATTCTCATTCTTAGCCAAAAAAACACAATAACGAAGTTAAGCCCCCAATACGCCAACCTCAACATAGACAACTCAACCATATTGGTATCACCATCCGTCAAGACCCCAGGTGTTCACATTGACGCTAACCTATCAATGAACAAACAAGTCAGCGCCATACCCTCTGCATCAGCTTTCAGCATCAAACTCATCAATGCCATCAAACCCTATCTATCCAGCCCCAACCGTGTGGCCACGGCTAGAGCAACTATAGGCGCTAAACTCGACTACTGTAACGCTCTCCTAGCTGGCACCTCCGCCAAAAACATCCACAGACTACAAATCACACAAAATAACACCCTCAGACCCGCAATGAGCATCCCCAGAAGGGACCATATATCTCATGCCAGACGCACAGCACGGTGGCTTCAGGTCATAGATCGAATTACGCTGAAAATCCTTACCATCACACACAGATGCATCAACAACACTGCTCCCACATACCTATCTGAAGCAATATCAAGAACCACTTCCACCCGACCCACTAGAACTCAGTACACCAACCAGCTACACATACCACGCATCAAGAGAGCCACTTCTGGAGGCCTAGGCTTCTCCTACATTGCACCACAACTCTGGAACTCTCTCCCTGCCACCATTAGAGCTCAAACATCCATCTCTGCCTTCCACAACAACCTCAAGTCCACGCTCCTCAATTAGTACCACGACTGCCTCTCCTACCATGACATGTATATTGTAATATAATCAGAAATGTAATCTAACTATTGTATCTTTGTATATATATTGCTCATGACTATGTAACTAAGCCTGTACTGTAACAAGTGCCAGGATGTCCCCGGACTGATGTGCACTATATAAATGTTAATAAAACAAACAAAATATGTTACTGGCTGATAGAGCTAGCTCCTACATATCCTAGGAGGATGTGTTTTGATTGGGGAGGGGCAGGTACTGGTGTGAATGGCCCGAAGGATTAGCACAGCCAAAGGCAGTCAATGGGTGGCTATTATTTTCTTTAATTTCTTTCTTTGCTGTTTTACAGTAATACTACTTTTCACACCAGTATAAAATATAAAACACAAACCATATCAGCAATGTCCATTAAGTTATGCATGATGTGTAAAACATGTAATTAGTGACTTAAAGCAACGTTATTGTTTTGCATATCAAGATAGCAGACACCATGAATATAAAAAAAGTCTTTAAATGTAGGCTTTGTGTTACTCACTTTAACTAGCACAGATTTGCAAGGTACCTGCTGCTTTGCAAGCTCTTTGAGATGTAAATGTTCCATCATGCATATGAAAGGCACTGACTGACTGACTGCCAATGTGTGTGTGTGTGTGTGTGTGTTGTGTGTGTGTGTGTTTGTGTATGTGTGAGCCGATTCTACAACTGGCTCGGGAGAAAGAAAAAGCGCAGGCACAAAATACATGTCTGCAAACGTACTTAGTAATAGTTATGGTCACCATCACTTCATGTATGAACTCCATACTAAAGAATAACAGGGAGTTTCATAACCATAGATGGTAAGATAGCTCAGCAGGATGAGTGCTCTCTGCTGCGATCTGTGTGTCATATGCAGGTTCTCATGCCAGCAAGACTAACTCAGCCTTTAATCCTTCCACAGTATATAAATGGGTACCAACTTTGGTACACATTTATCGACATGCAAACCTTTGAAGACAGCATCTTGTGCAGCCATTTTTCGGGCTCGGCCTGTGGTGGGCTCCTACAGCCAGGCCTGACCCCCAGGCTCGGCCGTGGCTCTGCCCTACCCATGAAATCTCTGGCTCACCCACCTCTAGGAGGAGTCATTGGCAATGCAAGTACTACTTCCCCTAAATTCATAATGGCAATGATCATAGATGTACTGAAACCGAGCATACATCTAGCTCAAAAAGTAGAGATTTTCAATGTTCGGATGCTATGGACAAAAGGGCTAATAAGTTCTATATGTTTCTTATCAAGGCTGGGACATGAAGTAAGGATATGTAGGAGTGTTTCTGCTTTATTAGTGTCTAAAGAAAGACTTCATACTCTCTTTTCCCTTGGCATGTTAAGGCGGGCATGCGTTACTACCAAAGGAGCTGATTGAACCTACCTAACATTATACAAAAAAAAACTTCTAGCTCTGGGTCCTGGAAACTTGAGTAGATAGGACTGGAGTTTACCTTGTATATATATTTGCTCAACATTTTCATGTGTAGAACAGTATCCTTTTGAAAGTTTTAGGTTGGCAAAGAAATCCCAACTAAAAGCTCTCTTGCATATTTGTGTAATCAGCACATGTAATTCCATAGTCGAATCTACTCACAATACTTTCTAAACCCTTCTCATTTGTTTTTTTCCCCTTGGCACAATTCCACAATTCTTTTCCCAAAAAGGAACATATCGGGATAGTGGGTTGCTTGATAATTTTGAGCCACATCACCACATAATCAGTTTTCTAATATCAAACATGGTGGCCAGCAAGGTTAATTCTAGTTCCAGTATTATAGTGCACATAGGCACAGAGTTAGGAGTACCAAGCATGTGTCTCAGTATTATGCCTTCTAGTTGCTTTAGCCATCTGCGCTCGGGTCTGTCCCAGGATTCAAGACCATATAAAATGGTTGGCACAAAGCTTTGTTTATAAACAGTAACCAACCCGCTGATAGTAAATCCATGGTGCGCATTGATGGATCCCAATTGTCGAAATGCCTTCGGTTCGATGGAAGCCATTAGCTCCCACTTCAATTTTTTACAAGTGTTTAGAGAGCCCGAATATGTATGGGAAAAGCACAACTCAATATCGGAATTTTCTACGCTGAGGGCTGTTATTTGAGGACACTTTATAACTCCAAAATACATCATGTGGGTTTCCTTAGGATTTATCCCATCTGTGGGTGGTCCATAATGATTATATCGTCTTCATAAGACAAATGGGAAATATGATTGGTACCCTATTTCAGAGGAAAGTCTCTACATCTAGTAAAGGAGTCTGGAAGCTCTGCCATGTAGAGGTTAAAAAGTATGGGGAGGATACGCACACCTGTTTTAACTCTCTATTTGTTTTTATTAATCTGGTCAATTGGCCAGTACCATCCAAACAGACAGACAGACATTTCTGAGTGGAGCTGGGAAGTGTACTAAGTAGGCCTTAATCAATGTCCCAATTCTGGAGCTTTGTCCACAATGTGGATTTGTTTACGCAGTTAAATGCTCGAGTATAGTCAACATATACCACATCCATCAGCAGACCCCCTTCCCACCTTGGCTCGATTAATAAGGGTCTGTAAGATCAATATGTTGTGTACAGTCTAGCAGTGACCACAAAAACCTGTTAGAGTAACATGTAAAACACCCTTCTCTCATGCCCATTGTGTAAGGGTCCATAACATAATAGCAAATATCCTACTTGAGACATCCAGCATGGCTAGAAGCAGATAATGTGCAGGATTTTCTATGGGCCCAGTTTTAACAACCAGGATCGCAAAGGAATGCTTCCAGCATAGAGGGATATATTGGAAATTGCAATGCAGACAAAGTAATTGTAAAGGATATTAGCCCAGGTACCTGGGTTATCTTTGACAATCATAGTGGTGAGACCATCAGGTCCCAGAGCACCGGATTTCTTAAGGGCTTTTATCAATGCTTCCAAGTCTTTAGCGTTATAATTACTGATGTTGTATTTATCCGTTGGGGTCCTATAAGCGGAATCAATAGAAGCATAGTACGCTTTAGTGACTTAAGTCTCCAATTTACCTCCTCAAACACTATTTATCAGGTTGGAATTAATATTGCATGTATTCCGATTCCCAAATGCCTGGAACTTTTTAGAGTCCTTAGAGGCTAAAATTCTGAGCATAGTCTGCCATTTTTTTTTATTTCTGTCAGAAATCTTATGCTCTTTTACCCAGTTTTTATATTGGTTTTTGAATAGTTTAATTTGCTTGCATCTTTCCTCCACAGTTATCCTATTTTTAGTTGCTATGCGTATGGCCAGTCTAAAATGGTGCTTCCTTCCTGCAATTAAAGCATCATATGAGTCACATCCTGGGTTGAATATCTTATCCGGGGTTATTTTTCCTCAATTATTTATCACTAGCATGATTAATCCATCAAGTCCTTCCAAGGACCCAGGGAACAGCCGACCTCCAGATGAACTAGCCATCCTCATATTGTGATTTAGTGTCCTGATATTGCAATTGCACCAATAGAGGTGATTACCTTGTTTATTTCATACATGTCTTTGTGGTTTCCGACTGGTCAAGTTTACAATATCATGATTGCTTTGTTCTGTATGGATTATAGTCATTTGACACAAGTTTTCCCAATTACTACCCAGCGAGAATCAACCAGAATGTAAAACACATTCTGATTGGCTCTCGCCAGGTTGTTACCCGGCCGGGAATCTCTCAGCTGGGATTTCACTGCCATTGTTCCTGGCTGGGGCGTGGCACCCCTTCAGCCAATGAGGAGGCTCGAAGCGGGGCTATCCCTGCTCCGAGCCTCCACATGGCTGAGAAGCTGCCATCGCCCACTGCCGGGGACACAGATATGTTTTTTTTTCTTTCCTCCCCCCTCAAGGCCCTACCAACCCTACTTACCTTCTGATTTCTCCTTTTTCAAGAGCGAACACGCATCGGAACACTTCTGTTCTCAGCATGCCCACTTCCGAAGGCCACCCTGGAAAGGGAAAATGGACTCAGTTTTCCCTTTCCCGGTGGCCATTTTCTTTATCATTTCTTTTTAAAAATGTTTTTTTCTGTCCCGAAACGCTGAGTCCCGGGGTACTAATAGCAATATGCCCCTCGCGGTGAGGAATTACTGAGTCTTCATTAAGGCCCTCGCAATAACTATGGACCCCGGGGCATTACCTGACTCAGTAATGCCCCCGCCGCGAGGGGCATATTTCTTAATTAGAGACGTCCACAAACATATAATCTACGGTAGCTTATTTCAAGCTCATATGCCAAGTGGGAGATGAACTGTCTCCCCACTAGGGCGGCTGTTTATCATGACCTTCCCCTGTCCTGACATAAAATCCAATAATATTACGCCTATACTATCACCTTTAGTTGTTTGTAACCAAGCTTCTGGAATTTCTGCTATCATATATAATAATGCTCATTATCATACAGAAAGCCACAGTCATTGCCAATTATGGTTATCATATTTTTTTTCTCCATGATTATAGACAGCAATTATTTCAGAAATCACTACTAGTATGTCCCACAGATGTGTACCACAATGTGGACTACATACATTAATAACCAAAACATATTACCCTCTTTAAAGACAAATAATAACTGCTGTTCATTAAGTGAAGTTCAGTAAAACAAAACAAATTTCTTGTGCTAATAATTAAGCCACCTTTAGGTTGGCCTCTAAAGCCCTTCATGGCACCATTAACAATTGTACTATATCCGTCTAATTCAAATAGTAGGCTAAATACCCGAATAACACCCACAAGCTGTGTGCCCCTCCTCACATTCCTTAGCCCTCCTATCTGTCTTCCAGTGCAATAGATTTGATGTGTAAGAGGCACTAAAGTGCCAACCAATATCCAAAACTAAACTCATGAACTGGAGGTGGAGAGCAAAAGGATCCCTGGACATCAATGTTATTTGTGATGTCATCTTTGATGTCCTGGGTGTTAGTCTTAGCAATGCACGTAGATGGTGTGAGTTATGGTTGCTTAGCTTACTATAAAGGGGGAATGTACAGTAGAGTTTGGGTGCACTGTGAAGTGTAACATTCCTTTAGTGAAGTCTTTTTAGTAAATGTACATATATTTGTATGGCAGGGAAGGGAAAGAAAGGGGCTAAACAAGTGTTGTTGTCATTGATGACATCATTGACAGTGAGATGACATCTTTCATGGTCTGGGTGTCAGTGTTAGCAGTGTACAGGGGTGGTTGGGGACTTAGTTGACCATAACTGGCGAATTTCAGGGGTTTTTCGGTTTTAATTTGAACCATAAAGGGGAGGTGGAAAGTTTTTTTTTTGGTGAAGTGAACAGGTTTTTGTTTGGGAAACCTAACCAGAACCTCCCCTCAATAAAGTTTTTTTTGTAGTGAATTTCACTGGTTTTTGGGAGGGCAACTTAACCATAACGACCCCTTAGCAAAGTTTTTTTGTAGGGAATTGTACAGGTTTTTGGAAGGTGGAACCTAAGCATGAAATTGTGGCAATGAAGTTGTTGAGCAGAATATGTAATGTAATCATGTGATTTTGAGAGATATGTAGTATAATCTATGTACTTGACATACATTTAACATAGAACATACAGAACCCCCTCCCTATTGATTTTAGAAAGGGACGGACTGAGCGCATGTTTGCGGACGGGGGCGGACAGAATCACCATTAACCAAAGAGGCGGGAAGTTTCTGAAAATGTACTACTGTCTTACACAAAAAGTGTGAAAGGTTGAAGAAGGGCATAAAGATATTGTAAGTAGTAATAAGTAAATATGGAAACCTGAAGATGTGAAAAGAAAACGACACATTTAAAAACCATGTAGAATGAAGTGGATGGAACCAAAAAAAAAAAGAAAGGATGCCTCCAGCGTAAGCACTTCACAGAAACTCAGCAGCCTGGAACGACAGTGGACGGACGCAATAGGACGAAGGGAGATTACATCAAAAGAGTGAGTGCAGGCCATTTTTTTTATGTGCGTTTGTTTTTATTTTTGGTATGTGGTGCAGAAATAATAATTTCTTTCTGTTGTTTTGACTCAGAAATGGCTAGTACTTTGGAGTGGATGGAGGAGTATTTCTCGCACGGGGAAATGTTGAAGACAGCGACAACAATGGTACACAATGGTGTGCATATGGAGAATAGTGACCAGTATTTTATAGGCATTTAACTTATGGTGGTTTTTATTTCAACGGGCCAGGAAAAAAAAGAGGAAAGGGCAACAAACGAGATAGAAAAAGACAGGATAAAAAGGATAGAGCAGAAAGTGGAAGTTTACGGGAGTTTGTAGAGGTCGATGTGAGAGGAAAAGTTTGGTACCATTGCCCCACCTGCACCTGCCCCGCTTCTCCATTCCCTAGTGACCCATCCCCAAAACTGCAAGAGGAAAATAGACGTTTCGATGAAGTATCCATCCCTTCTTCCCCTCACAAATCCTCTCCTCATAACCAGCCTGTTTTAAATCCAAATTCCCCCATATTTGTTTCAGTGTCCGCTTCCCCTGCTGTTTCTTTAGATTGATGTGTGTGTATGTGTGTAGTAAATGGTTTTGTACAGTAGTTGTAGAGAAAGAGTTTGTGTGTAATTTTATCTTTAAAAAGACGGAAAATGTTCGCGAACAGCGCACCTGTTCGACCAATCCGCAAGCAATGGAATGTGGGTGCTGTCTAATGCCAAGTAAGACGGATGTGATGTGTGACTGCACCATCTTTTCAAAATGTGCGTACATAAACAGAAGGGGTGTCCAAAGGATATACTACCTCGGCGTACCGCATGGAAACGAGATAATACATGGTCATAGAGCACACAAGATGTCTGGAATGGGTGTAAATAAGTAAAAAGGGAGTGTGGGAAGGACAGTATAGCGGTTTATATTGGGCGCAGTCAAAATGGTGCCGTCCGTAGAACAGGCACGGTGGCCGGCAAGTTCGTAGGCAAACAAAATTGAGTTGTTCTAAGGTCACTGGAACTGTCCGTACAGTGAACATTGCATGTGTGCACATGCGCAGTACAAACGAAAGGATTGGCAACATGGCGCCAGTTGCTAACTGTCCGTCTCACTTGTGTCGCACTTTGAAGTAGTTTCAGAACCCGAACACTGTCCGTAGGACACTTGTGCGCATGCGCATGTTTGCATCTTTGCATTTGCTATCCAGGGGACTTTCATTAAGGGGCGGATGTGTTGAGGACGTCATCTTGTGAACACACCTACGCTGTGCGTGGGGACTAGTTTCCACAGTTTGTGTGCTTCCGCAACACTAAAAATGAACTTGTAGACACTAGGCAAACTATTGAGGAGTGTAAAAATGTAATTTCACACATCCCAAACAATAGGCCACCTCATGAGTTGCTGTGTAAAATGTGTGTACTGCTTTGTAGGGATGAAGACGGGCGCGAGGCACACCCCTGCATCCCTTCAAAAGGCCACACCCCCGAGTGCATCTTCATTGTCCTTCTAGCTATAGTAGATAGAGGTGCGTTGCCTTTACTGCTGTAGTGACGAAAAGGAAACTAATCGGTATGGCTTCCATGGCTGCTGTTGGGTTATTAGCCTCTGCACCACCCCCAAACCCACCACCATCACCACCTCACCAAGGGCCTGCAGAGAGCTATATGGGTGAGGATGTAGCGATTGAGGAAGAAGAGGAGGAAGAGAATGAAGTGGAGGAACTCCGCACTAGGAGCACTCAGCGGGAGTCGTGGGTGTGGCATTTTTTTTTCGTTTATGGGAACGTACCAAAAGCACGTGCAAACCTGGTGAAGTGCAACCAGTGCGATGTGGTGTTGAGTTGCGGGAGATTTGGAGCGTACAGTTTTGGTACGACAACCATGAAGCGACACCTCACTTCGTTCCACACTGCGGACATTCGCAAGGTGGTGCCATGTCAAGAGCGTAGTCGTTGGAGTTCCTCCACAGCATCCTCGGAATCTGCTCCTCCCACCACAAGAGGCACTCCTGTGGGGGAGCGCCTCCCTCCAGCTGCTTCACAAGTCATTCGCAATTCTGTGGACCCTTACCTTTCAAAGGTGACAGTAGTGTGCACGTATTGTGACGCAGTACTATGCAGGGGGGAGAGTTTTCGAACGCTTTTAAGGCTGCAGTCACTGAGCACCAGAAGATTTGCTCCTCACCTAAATAAAGATCACCCGTAATATTTGTCTGTTGAGTTGCCCTTTCTTATCCCCGTGGCTGGTGTCCCTTCCTTACCCTCCTTTCGCCGCTTCTCCTAGTGTGTCGAGTGCTGTTAACTAATGAACGTAAAAACAACAAAAATGAGAGAAAAGGCTCTTTTCAAGGCCGCCTTTTTCAGTGTAACAATGGAACTATGAAGTGAAGGCCGTAGACCCCTGCGGAGTTCAGCAAAAGTTTGCGGACAGTGGTAGAGGGGAAAAAGGAGGGTGCAAGCGGCGCAAACGCAATAAAGTGTACATTGGGAGTAAGTGGTGGCTCTGAAAAGAGCCTTTTGGTGGTGTGTTGTGTGGGTGAAAAACAGTGGATTGGGGAAAATGGATTGTCAGATAGGTTAGTGTGATTGCAAAAGAGGGCCCAATGTATTTTGTAAATTGTGAAGAAACATCTGATTACCAGCATATGTGAGGTGGACTCCATCCCTGCGGAAAATGAAAGTGCTATGAAACAAAATGTTTTCATTGTGGAAAAAGGACATGCCAACATCTCTTAAAAAGGCACACACAGCCTTATGCACATTGCGTCTCACTTTCTCCATTTGTGGACCAAATGCTGAAGAACGCAACCATTTTTGTCTTTGGGCAATACAGGAAAAAAGTATTTGACAATTTGGAAACATGTCCATGAGCTTCACAAGTCCTTCCTTCATGGCAAATTGTAAAGAAATGCCAGATACAGGGCCTAAACTGTTTCCTCCACAATGAATGATGAGTATATCTGGAGGACGCTCTGTCTGTAAAGCAACACAAAGAGGTACCAAGTCCACCCATCTAATGCCATGCACGCCATGCCAGTGCACTTCCGCATGTGGAAATCGGAGATTTGTAGATAAACTGCAGCTTTCTGCATTCACCTTCAACCAATATATCCATGTGTGTCCCACAATCCAGGTAATCTGTTTTCGAGCATGGAAAGCCATGGATGTGTGGGGTCCTGTGAGGGAGAAGACGGTCTTAATAAAGTACGTCGGTCAGAACACACCTACTGAACTTTATGGACCAATCCCGAGCTCCGCTCATTCTCATTTACATGCGGCTCTACACTTCTATCCCCGGTGGTGATATGTGCTGGCTGCTAACTACTGCCATGTTTGCGGACATGTACAGGATCAGAGCGTGACGACGGTACATTAAAGTACTATTCCCCTTGTTCCCCTTTAACGTAGGCTCTGAAAAGAGCCGTTTTTTTTATTTTTGGCCATATATCGTACAGACATGTGGTATTTTATGTATTTTTTGTATTTTCTGTCCTTGCTTTACTCGTACAAACATTACAGAACCTTCTCTAAAGCAAGTCTTAGGTTCCAAAAAACATCGCATTTCCCAAAGAGGATAGCGCAAAACCATCTCCTTCAAAGTAATGTGCATTGCTTGGAGCAATGTTATCGTGGCTACAAAAAAACATACCAACTCATAGCATGAATGCACACATGCCGCGATTGATGATGCACCTCCCCGATGCTTTGATCTGGACAGAAAACAGAAGTATTGTTCCATTGCACTCTCAGGAGTAAAGCAGAAAAAATAAATTTCGATGTTGGGAAGATGGTCATGAGTGCTTCAACCAACTGTGCCAAATCTGCCAACAAAGTATGTGAAGTCAGGTATCCCAAGTGGCAAGCACCGTAGTGTAAAATTACCACATGAGGAGTGGTCATTCGACGCATGTTTCTGCAAACTTGCAGAATTGCCGCAGCATTGGCATCAGTGTCAGTGCTCCACACTACCTCCACTCCTCGCACATCGAAATGTTGTGCCACATGCCTACTCTCGGCATAGTGTTGTAAGCTTTGCACAAAAATGTCTCCAAGCAGCAAAACCCTGACCCTCTGCTCCTCTGCCATTTTCAGTGTGCGCACCGTCTTTGACACAAAAGACTAATGTGAACATTTGATTGGCTGATGCCTACAGTCGTCTTGCCATGCAGGATTTGCTTTAGAAACCATATGTGACACGCCCTACCAGCAGACAAGTGTTGCTTACGTGCGGCACGTAACTCTTACCCAGTCCTTCCACCCTTTCTACAGTGGTACCAAAGCGAGTCCCTCATTGGACACAACTAAGCGGACGCACAATCATCCACCAATCACATGGAACATCGCTAATTTTAACTCTGTCATCAACATTGCGCACTTCAAAATTACTGTCGATGATTCTTAATGAAAATCGCATACCATTGCAAAGCACCCACTTCACAAGCGACTGTGCAAGGATTGCGAATTTCTACGTACAGCTCCATGCATGTGCACATGCATCAGTATAGAGTACAGGTATGTAAATTTTAATCAGAGTACATGTGGAACCCTTATGATGTAAAATAGACAAAATAATAGCGGTAAATTTCCATAGGGAACACATAACAACGCTCCCCCTTTTAAATTGCAACAATGCCGATTTGTCATTAACAAATCTCACGACCGCTTACTGTCCTCTGCATAACCTGTACATAAATTGCAAGCATGCCTATTTAGGCATAGCTCTCAACCATTTTTGTCTTAAAGGCGGGTGAAATCAGCTGATTTAGTTTTTGGCGGGTGAGACGTCCATTGGATAGAATGGCCGTGCAGGAGGCTTGGCGGGTGAGTCTGCCCTTTACAAGGCGGGTAAAACCCACCAAAAGCGTGTGAGTTCAGAAGTAGAATTTAGGCCAGACCTCAATTTTGTATGTGAAAATGTCGGAGTTCTGTACTCTGCACTGCCTACAGTAATGCTTCTTGCAATGTGATCGTATTAGAATAGTAATCGCTCCCGATTGTGGTGCTCAAATGTCCTTCGGAGGGTCTCCCGATTTTTGGACATAGTGCTTTTCATTTACAAGTACAAAATCTTTGCCCATCTAGTACTTTGCCCTATCGCTTACAAACATCTCTCCGATGCATACCACATTTTGTAAAGAACAAGGCATTTCCAAACCCTTAAAAAATGTTGTTATTTTGAAGGACTTTCAAGTACCGTATTGAAAGTAGTATGGAAAGACTGCATAGAGAGAAGTGAAATGTGCACGTCGACTGGGTTGAAATATGAAATTTTAATCCTTTGTCGAAAGAAGTACAAGTAAAGTCTCCAGTATCATGACCGCTGCAAACACACAAAGTAATTGATATTGTTTTTTTAATTCACAGTGAGAACTTCTTTCCTGAGAATCAACAGTTTCTACACTGCAGACGACATATCCGAAGAAACCTGGTCATCTTGTAGAAAAAAGTAAGTACAGTACAACCTTCATATTGTAACTACTCCTTAAAGAGGCTGCGTGGGTTATTTGTTTATTTTGGGCACCAAAGAAAGCATTCATTTGTAAACCATTCTACCTACAAATATCCATTTATTGAACAAAGAATAGCAGGTGGAATGGCTGACAAATCCCTGTGTGTTTGGTTCTGAAAGAACATAGGGAATCCTTAGAAGGTTAGATTGTGAAAGTAAGTTGTGATAGCAAGTTTTTGGCATTTCGGTTATTAATAATGGTTCTCGTCACAAGTAGGGCACTTTGTACTCTCATCTAAAGCACATTGTACTAGTATACAAACAGTAAAGTAGCCTTACCAAATGATAGTTAGAGGTCACTGTGTGTTGACACACCATGCCAAAGAGCTTCCCCATCACACTTATGCACACATGCACACAGCACACATACATTGGAGAACAGACCAAAGTATACTTTTTTTTCTCAACAAACACCAAAGAATGCCTACCAAAAAGCAGCTCCGTAGAAAGGAACGCAGAATTAGAGCAAATAAAAATAAAGGTGCCCAATGTAAGCATCCACCTGTTGTAGAGTTAGTGGAGAATCTTGGTACAAACCACCTAATGCAGTTGGGTAACATAATAAAAGAAGTCTCAACTACCGAAACTGTACCTCCTCCATAAAAAAGTGTCACAAAACACAGAAATGATGTCAAAAAAACAGCTGCCAGTACAGCTAACAATGTTCCTAATAATCCTGATATTGTAAGAATAACCCATAGTAAAAAAAGTATGTTAGCAAAAATGTTTCATCACAGAAGAGCACCAAAATCATCCTCGCCCCTTAAAACGTACCGTAGAAAGTTAATTCTACAAGCACTCGTGGACAATGCCATCCTTCTCAAAAGGAAGTTGTTCATATTAGTGTTGAAAAGGATGAAAGCATTAACAAAACTAAGTACCAAACTACAAATGAAACTCAGCAATAAACCGAATCTGAACAAAAATAATTGTTTGCATGTTTGAGGTGGTGAATGGAGTCACACAACAAGCACAGAGCCATACTTTAATGAAGAAGCATACAAACAAAATCAAACAAACACAATTGCCATCCATAGCAGTGGACGAGGGTATGAGAAAATCAATACTACCATCATGGAACAAGAAACACTGCTTACAAAACTGTCTTCTGAAAACTCAGAATTACCTCTTGATTCCGCATAATGACACCGTCCAGTATACAAATGCCAGTGCACATCAATGTGTGCCATTCCAAACAAAGCTTTCAAATCTTTACGTCAGTTCCTCAATCAATATGTAAAAGGTAAAGAGAAAAGTAAAATGAAAGTGCTGCAAAATATGGATATTTGTGTAGTGCGGAAAGTCACATGACTAAAAGGACATTCATTAGCCTGCATTTCTGGCCCTATTTGCAAAAGTACCTTCCATGATATTAAAAGAATAGCAGTACCTCATTCCAAAGTAAGAAATTTAGTGTACAAAATATACTGTGCAAAAAGTCCAGCTTCAGAATTAGGCAATTTAAATGCCACTCTTCTGCATGGTACACCCAAATACTTACAAGAAGAAATGGACCGTATTCAGAAAAAGTATTTTGGAAGTGAAAGCTATGTAGAAAATGCAACAGTTTTAGAGCATAGTAGCGACAATTCTGCACATAGCAACCTTCTATTACACACATATAGAAAAAGAAATACTAAAGAGAACGTTTTACAAAAGGAACACAAAAAATGTGGACATAGCATACAAAATAGAAAACAATGAAGACTCTAAATGGTTTGAATTAGCTTTGTATCTTTTAGCTGAAAGCAAATATGAAATAATTGAACGCCTAATATGTTGCAGTTACTGTAAAATTAGACAACAACCGCACTCCTTCACGTGCAATTACAAATAATTTGGAATTGTTTCCATTACCAAAAATCCTGCAACAGCTCAATTTGTATGAGAGCATAATAATTCAAACAGTTCACCCATTTCAAGCAAGTATACGCCTTCATCCAAAAACAGCAAATTTACCTTCCTCTGAATTGGTGAAAGGAATTTGTGGCAAAGTAGTTTACTTGCCATTAGATCTAACGGAAAATGTGCACACTCTAGGAGTGGAACGTTTAATAGACCATTCTTTACTAGTCTTGATAAATGGAGTACCAACAAAGGATACAAAATTTGGCAACAATTAGTAGACTTACACAAGTAACACAAGCATTGCAAAATCTAAAAGATAACAATGAGTACTACAAGAAAATAAATATTGATGAAAGCTTAAGGCAAAGAAGCTGGACAATTCGAACGTTTGGATCCAGGTACAGTATCCACTCTTTTGGACCATTGCACAATTCATCCATTGCATTCTAATGAAAGCATAGATGATGCACTAGAAATTTACCAAATGCGACAAACCAAAGGGCCACCAATTAGTATTTGGGAAAAAAGTATAGAAGCATGTGCTTTCCACTGCTATTTCCAACTGGCAAAGGTGGGAGATACGATGATAGACCCACTCAGATTGGGGCATCAGAATACCGCTCATTATGAATGTATTCGCAAGATCCATATTTTGCCTAAATCTGGGAATACATATTCCACCTACTCTTTGAAAGTGAATTAGCAACACTATGTTATGGAGTTGCACACATTCTTAAATCTGGAACGCACTTTCAAAATATGTCAGCTACGCAGTTAATACAAAAAGTACAAGAAAAAGATGAGGTTTTACAGTCAAGTATAACAAATTTGTTTGCAAATAAGCATGGTACAAAGGAATACTGGTTCATACAACACGGAGACGTGTGTTGCATGATCAGAAACCTTGGACCACCAACTTGGTTTGTTACGTTAAGTTGTGCAGAATATGCATGGGAAGATTTGCATGAGTTCCTACGCATAGCAAGCAGCAACAAAAACAACATAGATATATTAACACCTGGAGAACTTTGCTCTCTAGATCCAGTTAATGTCTCAAGATATTTCCATCATCGTTTCATTGCAATGCTACACTTTATTTGCAATAAAACTGTTCCTCCCCTTGGAGAAGTGCAATACTTCTTTTGGAGAAAAGAATATCAAGCGAGAGGAGCACCACATATTCACATGCTGTTATGGATCAAAGGTGCTCCGAAATTTGGGCACGACAGTGATAGCACTGTTTTGCAGTTTATCCAAAAATATGTCACATTTGAAATCCCTTCACAACAGACACCTAGTGAGCTGCATGGGCAGATTTTACAATTTCAATGCCATAAATGTGGCAAATATTGTCGCCCTAAATACAAAAACAAAGATAAATACTACACCAAATGCTGCTTTGGTTTCCCTAGACTAGTTACAGAAACAGGTGAAGTAAACAACTTCATGTCTTCAGTTCGACATAGTGTTAAAGGTAAATCACCTAAAAACATGTATTACATAAAAATAAGGGAAGAATCAAAATATATCAATGATTACAATGCAATCATTACCCTATTATGGAATGCAAACATAGATGTGCAGTACATTGCAGAAAAAACAGAGCTTCAAGACCTCTGGGATGACCTAGCATCAGACAAAACATTATCACAGACATTGTACAGACTAGGCATAAACATGCTCTCTCATAGAGAATGTGGGGCCTATGAAGCAGCAGATTGTTTAACCAGCACTGCTTTGTATGGAAAATCAGACAACATAGTATGGCTCAGTCTTGGTCCTGCAAAATCTAGAAAAAGAGTGCTAAAATCATACCCACGTGATAGCAGCATTCAGTTTGACAATATTCGCTTTGATAAAGTTTCAGAAGTAAAAAGGATAGGGCGCTCAATGGCTCGATTCCTTCTCTTCAAAGACATGTATGTACGTAGAGAGCAATTTTCTCTAACTCTTGCATAGGCAGTTACCATTCATAAATCCCAAGGTCTTACCCTAGAGAAAGCAATGATAGATATAGGAAAGACAGTGTTTAAGGAAGGCATGAGCTACGTAGCATTATCACGCTTACGTACACTTGACGGTCTAATGCTAATAACCTTTCATTCAAGTAAAGTCAAAGCTGATATTCCTTGCATTCTAAAATACAATAGATTGCGTTCACTGTACACCCCTCATCTGAAACAATACCCTGTTCCAGATAAAGTGAAACGTGGTAAAAGAAAAGTAAATACAACAGAAATGCAACAAAATGCAACAGGAAATTCCGCAAAAAAAAGAAAAGAAGCTAAAGTTTCATCAATTGCCGCAAACATAGAAGAACCTATTAGGGAATGTAAACCAAGCACATCGGCAAAGAAGCAACAGAAAAAACGAAAAATGCACTCAGATACAGAACTTGCTGGCCCATTCAAATTTACAAATGAAAGTGGGGTAAGCTGCTATGCAAATGTAGCAATGAATATTCTATTTCAATTGCCCCAATTGTTAACAATATTTACCTGCACAGCACCGGCCAATTGTGTTTGCAAATGTTAGTGCTTCAAAGAATCGCAACAAGCAATCCTGACAACACATACTGTGTTTATGGAGTAAGGCAACAATTGGACGACTGTGCTGGAATAGTGAGATTCACTATGAACTCACAAGAAGATCCACAAGAATTTCTAATGTACATACTGTTAGTATTGGAAAACAAAAGCATACCTGTAAATGAAATCTTCCAAATTTCATACATGTGGAAACATACATGCACTCTCTGTAACAAAGTGATACAGGAAGAAATTCCAAATGAGCGATTTGTGTATATTATCATACCAAATAGTGAGAGCATTCCATTTCAGCAACTTGTACAAAATGCAAACCATGGCAGATTATGTAGTATTTGCACTTCAGACAATCGCTCTACCTTACTGATACAATCACATAGTGCCTACATAATAGTTATGCTTCTACTTTATAATGCCGATGGCACCAAAAACAACTGCAAATGAACTTGATTTACACACGGTCAAGTGTCACTTGGAAAGAAAACCTTAACAACAGTAGGAATAATCTACCATGCAGCAGCTACAACCAATGCAGGTCACTACACTGCATACATTAAAAAGAGTTGTGGATGGTTTGAATGTAATGATAGCACCATTACTCTAAAGCAGAGGTTGCCAGCTAACCTAACAAATGCGTATTTAATGTTTTTGAAACCACAATGTACGTAAAAAGGTGTACTTCAAAATTGTCAACAAAGTATGTGAAAGGCTACAAACCGTTAGAATACGCCCACAGGGATCGAACTACCCAACAGGATGGAAAAATGACACAAATAAATGATTATTACAGATTGTTGGAAACAAATGCACAGGCAGAATACGCCTAAACGTATGTAACTGTTGTTAAAAATCAGCAGAAAGGCAACAAAGAAAACATTAATGGGAAAGATAAACGAAACAGGATATGTCAACGACACAAATGAATGAATACCACAAATCTGTAGGAAAAAATGCACAGTTAGAATACGCCTACAGGTATCGAACTACCCAACAGGATGGAAGAATGACACAAATAAATGATAATCACAGATCGTTGGAAACAAATGCACAGGTAGAATATGCTTATAGGTATCTCAGTGTTGGTAATAATCTGCAGGAAGGCAACAAAGAAAACATTAATGGAAAAGATGAAGGAAACAGGATGTAACAACGACACAAATGAATGAGTATCAAAAAGTTTTAAGAACACATGCTCAGTTAGAAAACGCCTACAGGGATCTAACTGTTGTTAAAAATGGGCAGGAAGGCAACAAACATAACATTGATTAGAAAAATGAAGAAAACACTGAAAGGAAAAAATGAAGTACTTAGTTGTATAAGCAATGAAGGTTTTTTTCCCCAGACCCAAAGATTAGAAAAGCAATCACAGAAACTGAGCGCAATGCACAGTACACTGGTTTGTAAACTAAATATGAGAATCTAAAAAGAAAGTTAACTGTCTATTATGCAATGTGTCGAGTGTGGAAAAACTGCAAACATTAACACACCTTTTTCTTTCATCATAGAAATGGAAAAACTGATTCTTCTGCCAAGTACGATAGCCAATTTTTTAAAAATGTATGGATTCTGAACAAAGTAAGGAGTAAGTATATTGACAGGCATTTTCTACACATGGGAATCAACTCGTCTAATCTATGGTAGTAATATGCTGCAGTGCCTATAGGCTGGCCTTTCGTCTGCGGTAGGTAACCTACCACCTATGCCTTACAACCAAGTTTCAAAGAGTACAGTTCCTATCCACAACCATTGCTGCATATGTAAAAAATGGTCCTTGTAAATTAGCTGCTGATAAATGTACTTTGCGGACCATCGTCTGCAGCCATGAAGTGAAGAAACTAGGGCATGAACACAACGACCACAATCCACCACACCCATATTAACTTGTAATTCCACTGCTTATAACTTCTGTCTTGCGTGCATGGGCTTTAGCCATGCTCCCAAGATAGCAGGGTCTCCCCACAACTACCTTGGTGATGTGTGGTAGTGGGGGTTATTCTATATGTGTGTTATCGTTAAGTACCTCTGCTCAGAGGCTTCCCTCCTAGGTGTGTGTCTGTAGATCTTACATGGGATGGGTGTGCAGTGTCTTCCAACTCTAGTACTTACCACTTTGTTCTTGGTTGCATGGCCTTCGGCCATGCACCCAAGACTGCACGCACTCCATACAACTTGACAATCAAAACGCAACACTACGGGTGTGTGCATGGGTGGCACATGTGGCGGTGGTTGTGGCCAGGACCTACAGTCTTGTAAGTAAGGCCTTCGGCCTTTGGCCGACGCCAGGCATGCAAGACTCTAGACCCTGGCCACAACCACCGTAGCATATGCCAATCATGGGAGCATACTAATGAATATAATAATAGCCATTGGAAACAGTAATTTAGTCACAGCATGTAGGCAATTTCAATGTTCCCTAACACCACACGTGCCCTTACAAATGTAACAATTCCCCCATGCAGTGCACGGGCTCAAATACTGCCCTTATTGGACCCCTCCTTTTCTGTTTGCACAAGGAGGCCATAGAACATAAGTCATAAAGTAGGTATAAGAGTACTGTGCGTACAAGATGTCCATACACATTACATCATGATGACCGACCCCCAGAACAAGTGCATTATTTACCCATATGTTAAGACTAGCCCCTGCCCACTACCACTGTAGCATGTGACACCCATGGCGGCGTGCTAATGAATATAAAAATAGCCATTGGGAGAAATAATACGTTCACGGCATGTTGTCAATTTCAATGTTGCCTACCTATACCCGTGTGCTTTCACGAGTTAAAAATGTTCCTGTCCGCTACATGGACTGAAGTGTTATAAATCTCCTACCCACTACACGGATTTAAGTGCTATCGTTATTACCCCCCACATTTACTGTACGTACAAGGCGTCCATAGAAATTACATCATGACGGTCAAAGAACAAATGCATAGATCACCCATTTCTTACTGTCTGAACCTTTCCCAATGCTCTGTGACACAGCAAAATAGGTTAATGAAAAAAGCATGTGTACCCTGGTTGTTGCTACGCTTTCCGCAGATCCAAGATGTCGGGCGCATCCAAACCATCTGACGCAGAACACGTCTCGCAGCAGCCAATGGGCAGAGACGTCGCGTGTATGCGGTCATGACGGCAGCCCCTTAGCCAATCAGTTTCTTGTCCGTCGACCGAACAGGGAAGTGTGACCGCGGAGCGAACATAGATATCATTAATTATTTCAGACCTACTTTTTCATAATTATAAATAAACGTACTGCACGTATGGTGACAACATTTACAAAAGCACGCTTTCTGGACCAAGCCCCTGTACCTGCTGCAGATTTCGTCAAAATCCGTCCAGCGGTTTGACCTGAAGCCGTGCGCAAAGTTTTTCCCCCATTCAGTCTATGGGGAAAAAAGATGTTTTCGGACCCCCCCTATAACTCTGCTCCCCCTGGACGAATTCTTACCAAACTTTACAAAATAATTCAGAGTGGCCCATATACTTCTTTTGCAAAGTTTGGTGAGGATTGGTCCAGGAGGAGCGGAGTTATAAGCCGCCCAAAAAGTTCTCTTCCTATGTAAACAGCAACTTAACCATAACTACATGGCCACTACCGTGGCCATGTATGTATATATATATATATATACCTTATGTGACAAGTCTCTGCCACATGACTGGTTGTGGTTGTGCAGGCAGGGAATTCTCCCCACACTGCCCCCAGTCCCAGCATTACTTAGCATGTGGTAAGACCCAAACTCCTTTGCTACCCCACTCATCGTGCTGAGAGCTAGGCAAAAGACATCATATATGCCCAGGTTACATACACCTTCATCCCTTTTTCCGTGATAGCACACACTGTGCTTCAAGCTCAATTCTGGAGAATGTACCTGGTTTTAGTGGCTCTGTTCTGCCCTTCAAAGACTTGGTACTGATTTGCTTTCGAATTGACTGTGGATGCTCAACTTTTCGACCCTATTTTCAGAGGCCTTCTGTTGCATCCTCACCAACTCCCTCACCCTCTGCTACTAGGTGGGTCATTCCAACCAATGGATTTCGTGATCTCTGGAGAAGTTAGCCCCCCAATGGCACTTTGGCAGAGGCTTCTGCACTCATGCAGCAATCATGGGCTCCCACTCTCAGAACTGTGATTCCTCATTAATACCCTGCGGAGGGGGGGGGGCAACCAATCAGAGGATAGGAATGCAAGCTACTACTGCCGATCTAGCCCATGTTCCAAGCCGCCTGATGGCCAGTTCCCTACCAGCCATCTTCCCGCACCAATCTAGCAATAATTTTGCCCCCCTCAACCTCCTATCCTCAATTGCCATTGCTGCGGCCACCGCCACAGCTCCTGCTGCTTCAGTCCCCACTCCGTTAGGCCACGATGGAAATGGAAGAAGGGCTCTGAATGGAGCCCCACCTTCCTATTCCATGGCAGCCATCTTTCTTTAGTATTTTATTTCCATGAATAGGCTGCTGCAGAGCAGCCAGTTCAAGGAAAGAAAATACTTCCCAGATAGCCCTTCCCCCTGCCATTAGGATGGGTGCTAATAGCGTTAAGCAGCAGTTCCATGGGATGGAACGGGTGTTAACGTCCCGTGGCCCTGGTTAAATGCCCTTGCTTCGATAGGGCCTTTAACTCGATCCCTGGCCCGTTATCACCCGTTCCAGACCTTGGAACGGGTGCTTAATGCTTCATTGTAGGTTTGGATATGCTGATTCATACAATGACATTTAGCTCAATTTCAGACAGGTTTCACTTTTTTTGTGGAAATGTCCTCCAGTTTATCTTACTATACTGGTCTGCCATTTCCCCATTATATGCTGTGGTTGATGTTTCCTGGTGGGTAGGTGAACACCCAATCTAAGGAAGGTTATTCTCAGGTGTTTGGGTTTGCCACCAGCAAAGTCTAACTAATCTTGTTTATGGGATGTACACTCTGTACTTTTGCTTTCCTGGGACTGCCCAGATAATAGTGACCTTACTATATAAGCTCTCTCAGCCAACTGCAAACTATTGGTTTCTTTCCATTAGGAGGTTGCCATATGTCAGAGCTCTAGGGCCACATGGTCATTCTTTTTCTCTTGAGGGTGTTACTTTCCATATTCATCACTGAATTGAGACTAGTTCTCGAAACATTTAATGTCCCTAATCTTTACCTTTTCAGATGTCTTCATACCTACAAATCACGCAGCGCTTACCAGTGTCTGCAGATCTGCTGTTCATTGCCTTGTAGAGCCTTTCCTGGTCTCTTCTCCTACTAGATGCCTTTGATGGCTACTGTCTCAGCCAAGGTTTGATGAGCCAATATGTGATGCTCATTCTTTGAGGCGGGCCATAGTTTGAGAGGCATTTTGGTTGGGTGCCAGGCTGAAGGACATTCTTGGTTCAGCTGACTGACCAAATGAAAAGGTGTATCATAGATTCTACTGGAAAACTGTGGTGCATGCCTCAGTTCTGATGGTAGATCCATTGTGTGCATGCATAATACGAAGGTTGTGAACCTGGCCATGGAATGTTCATTGTTCCCAGTCGTGTCACACAGTTAGTCGGTATTCTACTAATGGCGTGGAGGCTAGCAATATCCCACGGCATAGTTCCTTCACTTACTCGCTGTCTTTTCTTTAGCTGCGCAGTGTTTCAACAATTCACAAAGGTTATTTGCAGTGATCGTGGAGAAATAGCAATGTCTCCCTCCTCACAGGATACATTTTTACATTTGTCGCCTCCTTTTTGATACTATCAACAATGGTTTCTTAGTGTTCTGAGATGGTCGCACCAAAAAGGTGATTTGTTGAAGGAGTGGGATAAATGTCTATCTGAAGGGTTGATTGGGCACTAGTATTCAATATTAATTTTACATCAAAAAGGACATTTTACATTTTAGCCAATAATAAGGTGTTGTTGGATGAAACTTGGAGGACTTCTGGTTAAGGCCAACAGAGACAAACAGACCTTTAGATATGAATTCAGGCTTCACTAATTCCGCTTGTGTAGAAGTATCATCAGAAACAGGGGCGTTGCTAGGGGGGGGCTAAGGGGGCTATAGCCCCTGATCTTTTGGTTGTAGCCCCGGATAGAATCTCAGGAGCTACAGCCAAAAGACTAGCTAGCCCCCAGTCCCAACATTTCTGTCATCAGCTTAGCCCCGGGTCTTTTCCAGACCTAGCAACTCCCCTGATCAGAACAGTGTATGAGCCTCAGAAATTCTATTTATCTGAATTTGTTCACCGCAATTGATACAAATGCGATCTAAGCATGAGGGCATAACCGCCACTAGCAGCTTCTATAACCAAAACGCATCCAATGCAAGCAACAGCCAAACAGGAAGATTTCAGAAGAGGTACCATCCAAAAGGTAAAAACTGTGCATACATGGATTTGGCATGTTAGTGAGGATGCTGGCTATAGCAATAGTGCAAACTGCCACATGAAAACTGGCATGATGATCCCGGTCCATAAATCTCATTTTAGGGAAGTGACGTGGCACTCACCCATTGGCCAATTTCCATGCTGCACGAGGCAGTATGACTTGCAAAACTAGCCCAGCAATTGGACATTGGGAATGCACGCCATCGTCATTCCCCCTGAAACGCTGGACGCATGACTGGTAGCACATCACTCACTCTCATCATAGGAGCGCCGTGGCGGCAGTCATGCTGCTGTGCCCACATGGCTCTCAGTGCAGCACTCCTGTGATGAGACGGAGCACTGCACTGACAGCCATGCTGCCAGCGCTGGGTGGCTCTCAGTGCAGCGCTCCCTCTCATCATGGGAGTAGCACACTAACAACCATGCAGACATGGCTGTCAGCGAGGCACTCCTCCTCATCACAGGAGCACCATGCTAACAGCCACGTAGCCATGACTGGCAACGCAGCACTCCTGTCTTCACTTGAATGCAGCACTGACAGCTATGCTGTCAGCGCCGCTCTCCTCCTTGCCCCTGCCGCACGCACCTCCCAGACACGGCCTGGTACCAAATAAAGACCCACCTTCTCCCCCACTCCTTACATTCTTCGGGTGGGGGGGTGGAGGTCTCCCACCCAGGTATGCCCATTGTCCCTGGGCTGCAATTTAGAGGCAGGGCCCGGACATGTGAAATCAAACACCCCCTCCCCCCACTGGTATGGTAGGGTGGAGTTTGGGGCGTGGATGGCACACCGCCTTATTGCCTGCAGTCTTCACCAGGCTGCACCTGGCAGACATAGCCCGGATGATAATGAAGCCATGCCCCACCTCCTCATCACGTTTGGACGTGGTTCTTGGGAATTAGCCATTTCGCAGCAACCACTCCTGGCAGATTTGCCTTTTTTTTTTTAAAAAATAAACATTTATTTTGTTATATTTGTATTTTTTAGGGAAATAATAGCTTTATAGACCAATGCCCTCTGGCACGTACTGGTCGTTTTGTGACCTGACAACGTTGTTAAATGCCCTTGCTGCGCTCTGGTCTTTTAACTTGCTCTTCAGAACCCATAACTCCCGTAACTCTCGGTAGTGCCGTCGGGCTGTGATGTCATCATTGTTGTCATAGTCTGTGCAACAGGGGGCGCGAAGTTAAGGTGGCTTTAGCAGAATTTCCAGGGTTTTGTTGCATTAAGGTCTCACCTTAAGGTCTCTGCAACTAAAGGTTTTTCCTTGAATTTCAAGGGTTTTGCTACAATGTATTGCTCACCTTTACGTCCCTGCAACTAAAGTTTTTTCCTTGAATTTCAAAGGTTTTGTTACAATGTATTGCTCACCTCAACGTCTCTGCAGCTAATGTTTTTTCATTGCTTGTGTAGTATACTAAATTAAATATTAAAAATATAAACATTTACACTAAGCAAAACACAGTATTATTTCTACAAAGAAAATAAAAGGTAATGCGACAAGGACTTTTATAATATACTTACATATACGTGTACTGCTCATGCATAGTTATTAAAATGTTACACTGTCACTATATTTAAAAATATATATTTACAACACAACTGCCCATATAGATGCAGATATATATATATATATATATATATATATATATATATATATATATATATATATATATATGTGTTTTTTTAAATGTGTAGGTGCGTCTATCAAGTATATATACAGGCTGCATATTGCAAAGACTGGGGAAAGGGGGTAAACCCGTGTGTACAAAATGAGTCAATAGAACGTTCACATCCTTCAATGCAGCTACACATCTTCGCGCATAACATATCAGTCAGTCAAAACACATGCTGCAGTTCCGCGCTTACATGTCACGCCTATATGCGTCAACACACTATCCAATCAGACTCCAATACATATCAAAGCGGGTACGCTCATGCCATTTGACACAACCCACGCGTAATGCATCTGCCTATCACACCGCGCACTAAGACTCTGCGTCCGCATGTGGGCTTTTTGCATGTCAACGAACCAATCAATCACACATTGAGCTCTATCGACAAAGCCATGCCCACGCTATATGATGACACCAGTGCATACAAGTCTATCCAATCAGACAGCACAGAATTCTGTAGCCGCGAATAATCACCACACCCACAAAAACCACTTTACATTCATCATTACTTTTTGTACTTGCCAGTGAAAAGGTTCCTGAGTAACAGCAAGTACTTTTGGCAGTGTACTCTTTCAACTCTTCATACTTTTCACCCAATTTTCCTCTAATCCTATTTTACTTTGTCTTGTGATTTGTTTGGCTTGTCTATTTTTTTCTTTAGTTTATTGTTTTCATTTAAAAAAGGTTTTCATTTTTTTCAGCATTGTCTTTTTCATGCTGTCATTTTTATTCTTTTATATTGTCCTTCCCGGTTGGACATACCAACATGTCTGACCACGAGAATAGGAGCAGTGAGCACGTGTCTGACCAGGAGGATAGGAATGGTGATCATAGACCATAAATCAGCATTGACATGCTGAGCAGGAATGGAACAAGTAACATATTTTTCAATGAACTTCATCACAAAGCCATCACTTTCCTAGCCAAACTGAGGAGCATCTTTAATCCATAACAACATATTTATATGTAGAGCTCCACTTGCCTGATACTCTTTCCTCCAAAAGAAATGTTCCACAAGGCGTGGTGGACCATTTTCTTGATTACATATAAAGTGTAACATGGCTAAAATTCTGTGATGAAAGAAACATGATACACTTACAGGGTCCATAGAACACAATTCTCCTGGTGTCATGTGTTCTATGTTGTCTTTCTCTGCATTACTTACACAAATCCACTCTGCAAGATTATCCCAACCATACTCAGTACAACTTAAAGTCATAAAACAGGTTGGAGATCCAAAGTTTCTGATCATACATATAACTTCAGAGTGTCTTCCATACCAATATTCTTTAGTTCCTCTCATTGCAGCAAGAATATTTGTAAGTTTGCCCTCTAAAACTTCATTTTTTTCTTTCACCATTTGCAGCATCTAACATAACGAAAGATGTTTAAATCTAGTTCCAGTCAGAGGTTTATGAGCAATAGCATAACATAATGTTGAAAATTCACTTTCATAAAGTAAGTGAAAAGTATATTCAACAGTGGTGTGGAATCGTGAATCTTCTGAATACATTCTTTTACAACAATATTCTGAAGCAGAGATTCACACCTTCTGATCATCCATTCTCCATCCAGTACCAGTTGTAAAAAGCACAGGGAAACAACAGGCTTCTAATGTCTTTTCCAGATACTAATTGGTGCACCCGTTTCTTCCATTTGATACAATACTAGACTGTCACCCATAACTTCACGTGAGTGTAGAGAATGTGTCAGGTCTCCAGCTTCCAGGCTCAGGAGTGGCACAAACCAACCAACCCCTCCACGGTCTTGGTGCCTGCAAGTTAAGACTTACACAAGCTTCCACGACCCTGGCGGGGAAAGCGGGTTAGGGTCTCGTTGGTTGGATGGGTTCCGAAGCAAGGGTAACCGGTCAGAGGACTAGGATAGGGGAGGTGCACAGGGAAGGGGACATAGGATAACACAATAAAACATTTGCACATTCACAGCATGCACAATTCCCCCCCCACACCCACAACAAGGGCTAAGAGCCAGAAAGAGACTTATCTCAAGGGGTGAGTGCTGGCCTCCTACCTGCGCACTCTCAAGTCCAGAATCCAGAGCAGTGTTATTGCTGAAAAGAGAGTGGGAATTACCATCTGCGTATTACATCACACACCGAACCTTGCATTCATACACTCTCACACAAGTGGTTAATTGCACCCTAGACATGCTCAAGGTGCGCCATGCTCAAATCGTTAGGCACATGCATCTGCCCAGACTATGCCCTACACAAGTGAATTACAGCCGTGCGTGGCTCCGCCACTGTAATTGCCCCAAGTACTATTTCTACTATGAGGGCCCCTACGTAGCAACAACTCGTGTTGTAATTCACACTAATCGAATTGTAGCTTTCCAGGAAGCCGCTTAATATCAGGAGCGTTCACTTCCAGTAGGTCAACACACAGCAATTAGTAGGTTAATACATGCACAGCTATCGTGCTGCGTAGCTCCTGAAGTCCGCGCGTGATTTGGACTGCTGGAACTACTGCACTGGTAGTCAGGATGTTCACACTTAGCTTTTACTGGAGCAGGGGGACATGAGAACCTCGGGCAGAGCCCCCTGTGCATGTCCCTGGCCGCAGCTGCTGGCGAAATCTCTTGACTCTCTACGATGCGCTACAGCGCTGCACACCTTCCCCCAGGTCTGCTTGGCCTGCCTGTGGCTTGCGGTACTTATCTGAATGAGGCGAGGGCCCGGGTGGGGGATGCGTGGGGCGTGGCCCCTTGTGCGCTTCCCCTTGCTCGGAGCTCCGGAGAACACGTCTTCTCTGGTTGGAGTTCTGAGCACAAGCCCCGTGCTCTTGATGGTCTCGTGCGCACGCGCGCACGTGCCCCGCCCGATGTGGGCTATAATAAGTAGTTCTTGGCCCGGGGGTGCTTGGGAAATGTAGTCTGTGGGCCAATTCTCCTGCAGAAAGTACATAGAAGGCTTTTGTAAGGCAGGATTCTACTTACAAAGGCATGTTTCTTCATGGTGCTGGCTACCATTAGTCTCTGATCCTTTCCCAGCACTGGGACACCATGATAGGTACCTTGCCCCATGACAGAATGAATAGTGTAATGTTCATAAAAACTATTCCCTTCTGCAACAGATAGACGCTGACACTGGCCCTCAGTGCTTTTCTTTGTTGAGTCAATATCAAGCATAGACAAATCTGGTACAGTCAGACTGCCTTTGTATAAATCATTGTGCTCCAATAGAAATGACAATGCGTTTTTCACTTTTCCAATATTGATAAGCTGTTGCCAAATGCACTTATCTTTAGTGACAACACCATTTACTAAAACAAATAAAGAATCTGCAATGTCACGCTTCAATCCGAGAGTATTAACACGTTCTTCCAAATTCAGGGGTAAATACACAACTTTCTCTCTCACACTTTGCACTAATGGCTTCGTAGGCAGATTTGACATCTTTGTTTGCAGTCTAACGATAACTTGGAAAGGATGAACAGTGTGCAATGCAATCACTTCAAACATGTTCCATTTTTGAAGCACTACAAGAATTTCAGGCACTACAATATAATTAAGAACACTTCTTGGCCAAATACATGTTTGATTATAAAATCCAGCACAGTGTCTACAAACATACAGTGCCTCACTTGTGACAAATTGTTCTTATACAAATAAATATAGATACAGTTCTTTACAAACATCTTCAACACTGTGTTTAATTTTGTTCTCAACAAGCACTAGTTGCACTTGAGACTTATAGAAAGTGCGTTGACAAGATACACAAACAATGTCAGGTCTTTCCGTAGAAGAGAACTCAAACATTGCAATACTTCTTTTGCACTGTTGAAAAATCTGATCCTTTGAAAGCATAGCATAATCATTTCCACTTACTGTAAGTGTTTCATCTACGTACACATACTCTTTTAAATGCATCATATTTATCATATGCACTGTAGAAATTCAACGTTCTACAGTTCCAGTCAAAAGTATTTCATTTGAAACTGCAAGAGACATACTTGGTGTTTTGCACGCATACCATTTAACTAGAAGTTATTTAATTTTAGTATGATGTGCAGCCAGCATCCGTACATGATGAAACTGACTCTTAGATCTACTTTTATCAAAACAAGCTAGAGAGTGACCCAAAAGTCCTGTTTTTTTTTCGCAAACTTCACACTCATCTATTCTTTGTAGCATCTTGATTTGTCTTTGAACATTATCATTTGTGTGTAAAACCTGCAAAAATCTCTTTAAAACTTTACAAGAAAATGTATCAATATTGCACAAAAAATTGCAAGTCCGTACCTCACAATTACCCTTTCATTTCGCTTTTTGACTGACCTACAGTTTCCATTTCCGTATTGTTACACTGCATAATTTCTTATTTTTTAGAAATGACTCCATTTCGGACTTCATAGGTCGGTCCACAATCATCAATAGCTAGAGGAACATTCTTTCCATGAATGGAAATCCCCTCATTAAAAAATCAGTACGAGAAGTGTGTTTCCACTCTCCACCAAAGAGGTAACATAAGTTGTCACGTGTAAGCACATGAACTGTTTTTATATTTGTACAGAATGGTGTAGTCATCTTAAGCAATTTCTTACATTTATTTAATACGAAAATGAACAAGTTTCTTTTCCTATCAAAAGCTTTCTTAATGACTACTTCTACCTTTGACATTACAAACATGTCTTTTTTCTTTTGCAAAAAATGTTTTGCCACATATTTAGATTTTGGTTTGATACTTCTCCAATGATTTGTAAAATCTCAGGACTGACACATTTTCCTATACACATCTTTATTCTCTGTTTCACATTGATTGCACATTTGCTGCCTTTTTTTGTAAAATTCGTTCTGTTTTTACTAGCTGGTAACACATTTGAAACCTTTTTTCTTTTTTTCTTTTAAAAAATCCCAATCAGTTCCAATAACAGTATGTATTGGCATAACTGTTACTTCTACATCAGTATTTTCAAAGGTATCCCCAACTCTAGAAATTGTTAGATTCTCTACACAATTAGTAAATGTACAGATTTAAAAACACTGTCTGTATAATAAAAAAGATTAACTTCACACATGTTTCTTTATATTATGAAAATAAAATACAACTACTACTGCTAATCAACAAAAAGTCTCATTAAGAGGGGGAGAGTCAACATATAACCTACAATTGCCAAACATACCCCAAGAACATCCTAAGTTATATGATATCATATTTCATTTATAATGCAGCTGTACACAAGTGTTTCTACACACAGCAAGACAAGGAAGGAAAGACAGACGGAAGACAACACAAACATTCTTACTAGGCCTTGTGTCATTCAGATCATACAAGCACAAAAACAAAGAATGCAAAGGGAAATGCAGGAAGACAGTGATAGGGAAGAGGAAAACAGAACACAAAAGCTCTACATAAATGCAGCAAGTGCAGCATGATTCTTGGTAGTGCACAGAGAACAAGGGACGTTAGAATTACAGTTAAAGGCCATAAATGGGTGGTAGGAAAATACAGTGCAAGAGTGCCAGATCAATAAAAAGCCTAGTACCCAGTGGGAGTCTGAGAATAGCCAAAAAAACAGCTGCTACAGCAGAAATGTAGGACTGTTAGTTCAACAGGTGAAGGACAAAGACAAAGCACAAGAGAAAATTAAAGTTTCCATCTTCTTGCAAAATTTCAAGTGGTCTGGCTCAAGTTTGAAAGGGGCACAGACGCCAAAGAAGAAACATGATGTAGCAGAGAAGTAAGATACACATGACTTACATGGTTGGTTAGTTGCTAAGCAAACCTTTAAATTCATTACATATACAACAGGTTTACTGGCACTTTCCACTATTCAATGATCCACACCGGCATCACACTGTGTCTCCTTTGCAACTTAAACATGCAGAGTGACAATGCAAGGACTGAGGTGTTCAACAATTAGAGCAGACTTCAAGTGGACTCCTGAGGTTGCAGTGCCTGTAACAGTGGGTGTGATGCAGCAAGTCTAATTAAGAGGGGGAGATTCAACACATGACCTACAATTACCAAATATATCCCCAAGAACATCCTAAATGATATCAAATTTCATTAATAATGCACCTGTACACACGTTTTTCTACAAGCAGCAAGGTTTATTGATCAGTCACCTTTGCCGAGATGGCATCAGTGATGTGATTTGCAATGTCATCAGTGTTCTCATACAACAAGTAATTAGTAATGTCATCAGTGATGTGATCTGTGATGCCATCATTGTGGTCATAGTATGTGAAACAGGGGGTGCAAAGTTAAGATGGCTTTAGCTGAATTTCAGGGGTTTTATTGCATTAAGTTCTCACTTTAACGTCCCTGCAACTAAAGTTCTTCCTTCAATTTCAAGGATTTTGTTATTGCATACAGAATTCACATTAATAATACAAACAATTCAGCTAATCAAAACACTGCATTATGTCTAGAAAGTAAAATAAAAAGCAACTGGACAATCACATATCCCCGAAATAAACCTGTTGTTACAAAAAATAAGTTTGCAAATGTACTTAACTTGTTAAAGTATTTAAATGTATATGTACTGTTCATGAATAGTTATTAAAATCTTACAGTAACTGGCAATATATTTTAAAAATAAATATTTACAGGACTACTGCCCATATATATGTAGATATATTTATATTTCTTTTTTTATTTTAAATGTGTATAGCTGCGTTGACTAAGGATACATGTGCGGCTACACACAGCAACGACTGGGGCAGCAGGGATAAACCGTGTGTGCGAAATGAGCCAATAGAACGCCCACATCCTTTGACATTACAAACATGTCTAAATGCTCTCATGCTAAATAAGATCACAGGACTGCACTGCAACAAAGCTCACCAACTCCCACTTGTGCTGCTTTTCTTTTACTTAAATTAAATGAGTTAAATTAAATATTACAACATACAGCCTTGAACACTGGTCTGCCAGAGTTCGAGGCACAGCATTTAACCACTAGGCCACAATGGCTTGGTGCACTTTTTTTGGGGGGGGGGGGCGGAATGTCATACTTAGCCTATCATTTAATATGTTCAATGATAAAAGCCTAGGTATGAAACTTGTGAAAAAAAACAAACAATAGCTTTGTTGTAGCATAATGGTTAAGTGCTGAGTCTTGAACTCATAAAGGCCAGTGTTCTCTGATAGCAGTGTTCAGCATATATGTATGTTTTTAATTGAATTATTTTCTGTTTTATAATGTTGCCCAGAGACGGTGTAGTCCCCTTTTTGAATAGATGTTCAGTGTAAGGGGCACTGTGTGGTGTGAGGGTGTGCATGTCATCTGACAGTGTGTGCATGCAGTGTGTGTGTGTTTGATGTGAGCGTGTTGTGTGTGTACATGGTGTGAATTTGTTTGTGAGTTGTAGTTGCATGCAGCTTATAATGTTGCAGTAAATAAATGTGCTTCATGTTTAATATGTGTTCAATTCTGCAACAACAGTGTAATACATGTCCCATCCTGTTTTATAATGTTGCAGTAAATACATCTTTTTCATGTTTAATCCATATAAAAAAAATGCAAAGTGGACTGGCCACCAGGGGGCGCATGGACGATGCCAGCCTCCGTGTGAGCTCCTAACCCACGGGCCCCACAAGTGAGTTGAGCCCCCACTTTGGCCCCCCGTGCCCAACAACGACAGCCTGAGCCACTGGAAGCGCCCCCCCACCCCTCGAGCGAAAACCCAGCGGAAATCGGACCTTCTGTCCGTGAGAAAACTCCAGCGGAATCAGCCTCCCCCCCACCTGTGGGGACGCTGACGTGGGAGAAGTCCGCGGCCCGCGACTCCGCCCCTGGCTCTCCTCGCGGAAGACCAGCACGGCACGGGGGCTCTGGAGGGGAGAGCAGCGGACCGCCGCCCGCTCTGGGGCACTTTTAGGGCCGCCCCCCCCCCAGGCTTCCAAAAAGGCGGACTCCTCGAATGGCTGATCCCACATCGCAAGGGAACGGCCCTGCGGAGGTGAGTGCCCGCCCAGTCTTAGGGGCTTCGGAGCGCATCGCCCCAGTGGGGGCCCGCTCCGCCCCCCCGGATTAGAACAACCGCACGGGGGCGGCCAGGACCCCCCCCCGCACCAGCAGAAGATCCGAATCTGCCACAGCCAAGGGAGGCCTGCCGTGAGCCTGACACCCGTGGTGCCCCCCTCCGAGAGCCCCCAGGGAGCCCCCTAATCAGAGCACAAGGGCCAACCAGAAGGGGCCCTAATTTGGTAACGGTGCCGCGGTCCCGGCATCCTACGCACCGGCCGCAACGCGGGTTCCCACGCCTCGTGGCTCGTGGCCCACAAGGTCACACTCCCCGCCCAGCTGCAGGGGATCCACACATCAGTAGGGGAGAGGAGGAGAAAGTGAACGTCTCGATCTCCAGTGTTCTTGAAGGGACACAATAACACACCTACGGAGGACCCCTTTGCCGGGGGTCTCTCCCCACGCAGCGAACTCGCCTACACACAAAAGGGGGGCGGAAGGTTGGTCCCCCACTCCTGGGGCGTGTGCCCTCTTCTGACAAGGCCCCAATTTACAAACAGAACGGAACAAGGACAAGAGGCCCTGCAATTGAGAAACAGTGCAATACATGGGGGCGCTCGCCCCCCCCTGCATCTGCACCTCGAATCCTCGCCCTGAGACCTGGGCCCACATACCTCCACCAGTGCCCCGCTACAGGCCGATATCGACACCTAACACCCCCTGAAAAGACGCTGGATCCAACGAAGGACACAGACCAGTGCGGAGGGTAGAGCCCCTGGAGACAGGGCGTGTGCCTCCTCCCACTTCCACCAAAAGAACCTCCGCTACGAGGACAACCACCCTGGTGCTCTCCGACATTCCTTACGTGCCTTTCAACACACTAGTCCCGAGGGTACGGCTCCCGATCCCGGGGCTTGTGCCTCCTCATTGGCTAGTGCTCCATGAACATACCAAGCAAACTTGCCAAATACGCCTACATCCAACTATCTCAGGCTCCCCACCCCACCCTAGATCAACAATGTCAGTAGAAGCCATCGAAACGGGTGCAGCTGCCACTAAGGGAGATATCGCCACCCTCCTAGCCGAAATTCGAAACATGGGCGCCAACCTCGGCGTCAAAATGGATAAGATGACCCAAAGGATAGATAACATTGAGGAGAGACTAGAAGGGATCGAGAACAACCAAGCCTCTATTGACACTCTAGAAGCCCAAATGGAGCTTAGAATACGAAACATAGAAAGGAAGGAGGATGAGATTCGCCTGAAGATAGACGAATTAGAAAATAGAGAGAGAAGAAATAACCTACGGTTTTTCAGAATCCCGGAGAGAGAAGGGGAGACAGAAGAAGATCTCAAGCAGACTATACACGATATCGTCAAAATCCTGACCGCGGACGAGGATATTGATGAACTCAAGACCGAGAGAATCCACAGAGCCGGCGGCCCCCCAGGCGGCCCGAGATCAGTCCTTGCCTGATTCTATAGATATCAGGACAGAACGAGGATACTAGCTAAGGCCAGGTCTGGAGGCACTCTTACCTTTGGGGGAGCCCAGATTACTATTTTCCAGGACCTTTCATCACTGACGCTGGCATTGTGTCGCTTATGCGGTCCTCTCATGAGATGGCTAAAAGAACAAGGTACGAGATACAGGTGGGGATACCCCTTCTCCCTCGCATTTGAACATGGAAGCAGAAAGTTCCTACTCCGCTCTGAAGAAGAAATTCGAGAATGCATTGCCGACCTCCTCGGACAGGCCCCGGGGGAGGGGACCCAGGGAACACCAGCGCAGGACAGAGCACGATGGGAACTTCAGGGCCCGAGAAGGAAACGAGTAAAGGGCTCCAGAAAGTACAGGCAGCCCAATGACACACCTGAACACAACAAATGACATAGTGGCTTCAAGCTCCAAATCCTGGCAAACCAGGCTTTCAAGGTCCTGGCGGGGGACTCGCTTACATCACGGATCTCGGCACTCCTAAATCTGCGGTTCCGCCACACGACGGGTGAACTGCCAGTTCAGCAAAAGAGAGCTTCCAAGGAAGGAAGACTCCCGAAATCGCATGTATTATAGAACATACTAGCTTATAGTTAAAATTCCTGTTGTTTGACACACCGTTGTTTGTTACACAATCTCATGAGAAGGGGGGCGGGGCTCAAAAATGTTATTTTGATGCTATTAGTTAACGGGGTCGTATGGTTACGACCCTTACTGGTGGTCCGACAGTAGACCGATTGTTTACATCCAGTCCAACTCGGACGCCGCCACGGACAGTCACAAACCCTCATCGTAGAACTAAAGATCAACGCGATAGATCAGAGGGTGAAGGGTATGAAGTTCAATACCCTACGGGGACGGGTGAGGGGAGGGAAATGGGAAATGGCACAACCTCAGACAAAGACTCTGTTAAATAGAGGCAGCTACAATACTACTTCCAACATGGCAATTTCTTACAATGGGCTCCAAGACGCTGCGAAGGAACTCCACAGACGCACTGATGTCACACAGACATGATGAATCAAATGACACGCAGGGTAAGCTTAAAATTGGCACGCTGAATGTTAAGGGTCTTAACTCCCCCACCAAAAGATCGCTGGTGACGAGAGAGTTCAGGAGGGCTGAATTGGACATACTTTTCATACAAGAAACTCGATATAGCAAGGGAGAAGAGAGGAAGGTTCTCTATGCCAAGCTGGGGTCGGAATACTGGGCTCTGGCCCGCTGAAGAAGGCAGGAGTTGGCATATTAATTAACAGAAAGATCCAATTTGAACTCTTGAAGTCATGGACGGACGTCAGTGGCAGAGCACTAGCCCTGGTGGGCAGGATACAGGGCACGGTTGTTACCCTTGTGGCAATATATACCCCCAATACAGGACAAGACAGATTCCTACAGAGGATAATACCTAAAATCATGTGCGAAGCAGAAGGCAACGTAATTATCGGAGGTGATCTGAACACGTGGATGGACCCGGAACAGGATAGACAATCAGGCCACCCCTCTACGCCCCCGCTCGCCGGTGCTAGACGCCCACTAGCCGCAGACATGATGGCCGCCTACAACCTCACCGACGCATGGAGACATGCCAACCCCAACCGAACTGGCTTTACCTTTTTCTCAGCACCACATGCAACCTTCTCCAGAATAGACTATATATACTTAACCGCAGACCTCATCACGGCAATGACCGAAGTCGTTATAAACCCTGTCTCATGGTCGGACCATGACATGGTCACGGTCACCCTTGACCAAATGGCCCTGCCTCGAAGATGTTCCAAATGGCGCTGTAATGAAACCCTCTTTAAGGACCCCATCTTTCGAGAACAACTAGAGCAGGACATTACCCGATACTTTGAGATCAATAACACAGGTGAAACTTTCATGAACACAGTTTTGGAGGCAGGCAAGGCGACCTGGAGAGGGCTACTTATTAGAGAAGGAGCAGCCAAAAAAAGAGAAAGACAACTAATAGAAAATAGGATCCGGAACGAAATCACACAACTGGACCTCATGGCACAAACGGCGGATCAAGATAGACCACAAAAGATTAAAGAGGCCAACGATAAGAGAGAGGAATTAAGGCAATTAGAGGCGGGAAGCATAGCGCGCAAGCTACAGCGTCTGAAGCAGAAACACCATGAACATGGAGACAAAGCGGGCGCCCTGCATGCCGCAAGACTGGGAGGCCAACGCCAAGAGAGGTGGGTGCCCACGATTCAAACAGAAGAGAACTCTTGTGAACAACTTTCTCCCAGTGTCCCTGAAGCTTTTGCCGACTTTTACGAAAAATTATATTCAGCGCGCGCCCCCTTGCACAGGGAAGCTATAAATGAATATCTGGATCGGGTACCCTTGCCCACTCTCCCAACTGATATAGCACTTATATTAGAAGCCCCCATCACAGGAGAAGAAATTGAAGAAGCTATCAAAAGGCTTCCAACGGGGAAAGCCCCCGGAAACGATGGATACACGGCAGGGTTCTATAAAACTTTTAAAGATGCCCTTCTCCCATTCATGGTCGCCCTATTTAACAATATCCTAAATTCTGGCGTGGCACCCAACTTCTTCTCTGAAGCGCTGATAACAGTCATCCCTAAGGAGAGCAAGGACCCAAAGTTGTGTACCTCCTACCGCCCAATATCTCTATTAAATATCGACGCCGAAATTTATACGAGAACCCTGGCTGCAAGACTGGAGTCACACATGCCTGCAATAATCCACAACGACCAAGTAGGTTTCATTTTAGGCAGACAAGGAACGGACTCCACCCGGAAAACTCTTCACTTAATCCACGAGGCCCAAACTTCGCTGAGCAACCCAGCGCTACTCTCAATTGATGCCGAGAAGGCATTCGATAGAGTCGAATGGCACTTCCTCGAGGCCACATTGCAAAAGATAGGCCTAGTCCAAACTCCGACGAGGGATCAAAGCAATCTACAAGTCCCCAAGAGCATCGGTCTCGGTGAACGCCCAATTCTCCCGGTGGTTCCCCCTCAGCAGAGGTACAAGACAAGGTTGCCCCCTGTTGGCAATACTGTTCGCACCGTCCCTAGAACCTCTTGCCGTGATGCGGCGAGCTGATCCCTCAGTGGAAGGAATCCAGGTGAATGGTAAAGAATATAAGCTAGCCTTATATGCGGACGACATTCTGCTCCACCTGTCAAACCCAACGTCTTCCGTTCCGAGAGCGATCCAGCTGATAGAGGAGTACGGCGCACTGTCGGGATTTAAAATCAACAAATCCAAATTTACTCTTTTTCCACTCCATGAACCATCGTCGGAACACCAAAACGCCCTCGAGCATCTCGGGCTGATCATCGGAGGCCCGACACTGAGATACTTGGGAATGAACTTAACGCGACATCTCGACGGCCTCTACGAAGCCAACTTTCCCCACCTCCTCGAGGCACTCAAGACCGATCTCAAGAAATGGAAACCGCTAACAATATCCTGGATGGGACGCTTGAATGCAATCAAAATGGTGTCCCTCCCACGGTTTCTCTACCCCTTTCAGGTCTTGCCTATCACAATTCCGGACCAATTCTTCAAGCAAGTCAGAAAGGCCATCCTAAACTTTTTGTGGAATGGGAAGAAACCCAGAATCCCCTACGATGTCTTAATACTACCAAAAGAGCTAGGAGGGGTTGGCCTACCGGACATAGAACGCTATTATCAGGCCACACAGCTCAGAATTTTAATCCCACATATGCGGGATAAGAAGGACCTCCAATGGGTCCAGCTAGACAACAACGTTCTATACAATGTGACTCTGACAGAGTGGTTATGGGTCCCCAGATCGAAGTTATTGAGGAAGCTGCTCAACCACCCGATACTGGGCACGTTGTGGAACATATGGAGGAAGGGGAGAGCAATGTCGGGAGTCACCACGTGGCCTTTGCCACTGAGCCATCTTTGGTCCCCTGGAATCAGAGAGAAAATCCCGGAACATGCCAGATACCAATCCTGGTTTGATGCCGGCCTCGAGAGGGTCGGTCAGTTTTGGAGAAAGGGGAAATTCATATTGATAACGGAACTGGAGGAGGCCCTCCAAATCCACCCGATACCAGTCTTCCTGTACCTACGTCTGAAATGCGTCATATCCAGAAAGGAATGGAAAGATACCACGCAGAAAGAACTAACGCCCTTTGAGACGATCCTAGACACAACTACTACCTCTAAATGCCTCATAGCGAGAATGTACAGAGCCTTAATTACCAAAGACGACGCACCAAACCATCGTCTCAAAGCAAGATGGGAACAAGACTTCGCCAGAGAGTTCGACCAGCAAGCCTGGAACAAAATATGTGAGACACCATCCAAAATATCAATCGCGGCCCAGTATAAATTGCATGCCATAAAATTATTACATAGATGGCAATACGACCCACAAAGACTGTCCAAAATGTTCCAGACCTCCAGCCCGAGATGCTGGCGACATTGTGGGATGAACGTCGATTACTGGCACATGTGGTGGGCCTGCCCCAAGGTCCGCATTTACTGGCAGGAGGTCCTGGGATGGATCAAACAGCTGGATGGCATAGATAGGGAATTGTCACCCATCCTGATCCTATTTGGCCTCGAAGAAGAAGAGGACGAAATGATAAGGGTAAAAGGTCTGATATCTCCCCTCTTACTTGCGGCAAGAGCTGCCCTCGTGATAAAATGGAAAGCCCCTCGCCTACCTGATAAGAGGGACTGGATACAGATCGCTACAAATATTTACACTATGGAAAAAATAACAGCAATACTCCATGACAAAGCCGCGCGACAAGAGGAAGTCTGGTTCGATTTCACTACGCAATACATCTCACGTTCAACCATGGAAGGCTCGACACAGCAAGAAACTAGCCCCTGACCCATGCTACCAATGACTGGAAAACCGAAAGACCCTTTGTTGGCAACCCTTGCATGTCACAGACCATATAGGAGATCAATGATCTTTGGACGATTCAAGATGCGCGTCACGCAGCTCACTACGATTCAGAATGTCAATGCCCCGAAGGAAGTGGACTTGAGAGATAAGGGTAGGGAGGGGGGGGGGTGGGGCTTTTCTTTTCCCTGCCTTTTTTTCCCTTGCTGGTTTTCTTTCTTTTTGCTTTTTCCTGGAATAATGAGCATTAATGTTGATAACTGTTGCTAAGGTGGACTTGGATATTCTAATGAAGCAGCTCGCAATGCATAACGTGTACCCACCTGTATGTTCACATTCCATGTTAAAATCAATAAAAGTCAAATTAAAAAAATAAATAAATGTGCAAAGTGCCTGCAGGTTCATGGCAATTGCGACCTCTCATGCCAAAACATCCTTGCGGCGAGAGGTCCCTGCCCCAACCTGCTGCGTCTAACTGGGCACGCGCAAACAGAACCTGCGGCAAAACGGTCACACCATAAAGACGTTCACCTAACTGGCCATGCCGAAATGTCCTGTCCCGTGCTCGAAGCCCCATGTTTTATGGCTGGTCTCTTGGTGACTGTTGTGATACATCACACAACCACAACCACCCGCATTTAAGCAGCACAGAAAAGGGAAAAAAATGATTGGCTGCAAGAATAACATATGCCCAGGTACTTTTGCCCCCATAGTGAAAATCAAAAGCTGGCACCCATGAATATACACACAGTAAGTGGCCACATATTTTAACGCGAAATATACAAATGTAGTTCAATTGACCTTCTCCGTAGAAGAAAGTGCGCAAGACAAATTAGCATTGGACGTTTAAGAAAATAATTAACACCAGAAAAATAACGCAAGAGAGGAAATCTTTCAATAAATATGCTGGCAAAGTATAAAAGGTGCTCACCATTTAAACCCAGCAATCTGTAGTAAAATATTCCCTGGAAAAAAATTCCCAATATGAAACAAGTGCTTGTGGTTACTGGTGCCCTGAAAAGCAACCACAATCAGCTGAAAATAACTGCACCAGTGTCCAGGATTGCAAACTCTCTTGCCATATCGTGGGCAAATACTCATGATTTACTTGTCCTCCAATCATTTCCCCTCCTCAGCCCCAAGTCTGGCTTTCAACAATACTCTTCTTTATAAAGCTGAATTGAAAAGTACACATACCATAGTGTCACTCAAATATATAAATCCTTATAGAACTATGTTCAGCAAAAAGTGTACAATTCTGGCATTATTCCCCCCATCTTGACTGTGAGACTACAAATACCAGAATGCAATTCATCAAAAGGCAAGAAAATGTGGATGCCATGGGTTATGAGATATTTAAAACTTTGAGAACTCACAATGTTTTTAGGCAATGTGCCGTTTTTAGGCAATGCGCAGTGAGATTTAATTTGCCACGGAGCACACACTTTGGCTAAGCAGCGTTCTCCAAGCGGTACACCATGCACATATTTTACCAGTATTCACCAGTGATATTAATACCCAGTTCCCTGCCCCAAGTCTCACACTGTCTGGTGAGTGGCTTATCAGTTTTGTCCTGGAGTAGCTTGTACAGCTTAGACACAACACCAGAAGGGACTACACTGCCTATTACCAATGCTAAGATTGGGTCGTCGGGGGGGGGCGAGGGGAACTCCCTCCATGTCTTCTTGACTGCGCGGCAAAACCCTGCATAATGTAGCCACTGGGATGATTGCGTATTAGAAGATTTAGATAAGTCAGCCCACGCCATAAAAGAGCCCATGTCGTACATATCACCCAGAGTGGAGAAGCCGTCCACCGCCCAGGCAGCAACCGCTGCTCCACTTATTTTAGGAACTCCTGGGCTAAAGTTCCAGAGCCTGAGATCCCTATGAAATGGATGAAGATTGCCAAACAGTTTCCTTATTTTATCCCACACCAACGCTGTGACAGCCACAGGGCTGGGCACACCAGGGTCCTTCCACAGTGGGGGGAGCAAAAGATAACGAAGATCCCAGGTCCCAGTAGCGTACCTTTCAATTTTAACATGCAGGAGTGGAGGACCATCGGTGAACCAGTCTGCTGCATATTGAGCCCGAGCCGCAACCAATATTTTATTAAATCAGGGGCAGCCAGGCCTCATGAGCGTGGACCAATTTAGTCTCACTGATCCGGCGTGCCAAAGGAATTTGTTCACCTCAGTCCCCAGCTCGTCAAACAGTGCAGTACAGGGCCATATCCGCACATTAGAGAAACAGTAAAGCAGTTGAGGGAGTATTATCATTTTAAGGAGAGACACCTTACCCATAAGGGTGATGAACAGTTTTGCCCAGGTAAGCGATTTCGGCTTAAACTTCCGTAAGTAGGATCCATCGTTTTGTGCGAATAGTGAACTCTGTTGCCGTGAGATTATGATCCCCAGGTACTTGACCTCAGAGGGAGACCAAGTGAATCCCATGAGGTCGGTGGGGGCTGCAGTGGAATCTGTTAGTGGAACTAGTTCAGACTTGGCGCAGTGGAACCGCAGCTCTGAAAGAATTCCAAAATGGTGAGCATCCTGCATGGTAGGCTCAAGATTCTGTTTGGGGTCCCTTACGTAGAGTCATCTGCGTACAGGGAAATGATCTCAGTGGTACCAGTGAGTCGAATACCCCTGTGAGCATCTTTCAGTCGCAGTAAATCAGTTAAAGGCTCAATTACTATTGCAAATATAAGTGGGGAAAGCGTACAGCCCTGCCGGGTCCCCCTGCATATGTTGAGCGGAGCAGAAAGCCGGCCATTAATGCAAACTCTGGCCAATGGGGTGGTGTAAAGTGATCGTAGTCATGAGATGAAGCCAGGGCCAAAGTTGCACTTTTTGAAGACTGTCCAGAGAAATTGCCAAGACACCGAATCAAAATCCTTCTGAATGACTAGTATTGCAGCAACTGCACCGACCTCGGGATCAATTAGAGCCAGGATTTTGAACATGCGCCTCAGGTTAAGAGCAGTGGAACGGCCAGGGACAAACCCAGACTGGTCAGGTATGCACCAGGTGCGACACATAGGGGGCAAGTCTGAGGGCTTGCACTTCAGCAAATATTTTGACATCGCTATTAAAGAACGACAGAGGGCAGGATGAGCTGCATTGTGCAGGAAGCTTAGTCGGTTTGAGGAGCACTGTGATGACAGCATCTCTGAGTGTGGGAGGTAGCTCTCCCTTCCCACAGGCCTCGGCCCAAAGGGCAGACAGAAGGGGTATGAGGAGGGACTTATAGCATTTGTAAAAGTCCAGGGTGAGGCCGTCAGGGCCGGGGGCTTTATCAGAGGGCAAAGCATTGATAGTTCTATTTCCACTGCATTGATCAGTCAGTCGAGGGACTGTCTGGATTCATCGAAGAGAACTGACAACATGAGTCTGTCCAGGAACTCAACTGTGTATGAGCTGGGTGCATCAATACCTTTGGCATAGAGCGCCACATAGAAAGAGCAGAATACATTGTTAACCCCCATCTTGGTGTGTACTAAGACCCCATCTGAGTTCTCACTGAGTGGGATGTGTCATCCCCCCTCCTCCTGCTGCACCCGTCTAGCCAGTAACTTACCCAGGGGGTTCTGTATTGCCTTGCCAACCCTGGGCTATCAAGGAACTTATGCTCCATGTTGGCGTGTTCTTCGTGAGGGGGAAACAGGAACCGGTGTCTGAGGTCAACGGCCATCAAACCTATGGTGAGTCTCACACCAGTGAGTCCGCAGCAGCCTTTGTAGTTGGTAGCCTGTGTATTAAGTTGAAAAGAAGGATCAACCGGGGAAACACTGATACAGGAACTTCATCGCTTCCTCAGGGATTGTTAAGAAGTATACTTTATCCTAGTGTTCTATTCTTAATTTGGCAGGGAACAGCATGGCGTACGAGACACCAAGGTTGCGTGGTCTCTTTTTAAAAGCCATGAAGGACTTCTGCTCTCACTGTACTGCAGTGGAAAAGTCTGGATACAGATGGATTCTGCTGGAACCAAGCAGGAGCACCCCTTAGGCCCTGGCAGCTCGCAGCAACGCATCCCTGTTTCGACAGGTCAAAACTCTGGCGATAATTGGTCGCGGAGGGGCACCAGTTTACGGTTTTGTGGTCAGCGCGCAATGTGCACGTTCTATTGTGAATTGAGGCAAGAGTCTGGGACCATCAACCAGGGAGAGGAGAGTGTGTTCCACAAAGTCCTCCATAGAGCCAACAATGTTATCCTCTGGGGACACCAATTATGCGTATCTTGTTACGACGCAACAGTGACTCCAAATCCTTGTTTTTCTTGCTGACAATTTGTACCTGCTTGGTGAGCGCCATCAGCTCTGTTCTGAGTAGGTGGATATCATCTTCAGCTAACCTCTGTGATGCAAGCGTCAGTCTTCTCCATGGAAGCCTTTATGGCGCTTATCGTGCCACTCATGCCGTTGAGTTTTGTGTTAAGGGTTGTGAAGCCTTTGAGCATGAAGTCCATCATCTGCTGCATCTCTGTGGACCCCCCATTTGTACTGATAATTATATTTATATTTTATTTGTATCATGCTCGTACACAAGTGTTTCAGAGCGCGACGAGGCAAGGGAGGGGAACAACGGAGAATAAAACAACAATCTTACTAGGCCCAGTGACATTGAGAACGCTCAAGTGCATGGGAGAGGGAAAGGGCAAAGTGCATGAGAGGGGGGAGAAGTGGAATCTGCTAAGCAAGGGAGTAAAAAGAAATAATAAATAAAAAAATAATAAAAAGCAACAAACAGTGGTAGTGCAGCCAGCAAGTGGCAAGTGCTAAGTATAAGGTAGCAGACAGGGAGTGTCTGATAAGTGCAGAAAAAAGGGGGGACTCTAGGGTTACAGATACAGACCCCAGTGCAAGGGATTGCCAGGAGGCAGTGCGGGTGGGTGGCAGGGTAAGCAGATACCTGGGCCTGAAAGTCAGAGGGTAACCAGCTACACAGTGCCAAGACATATCAGATCAGCAGGGGAGAGGAGGAGTGAAGGCAGAAGCAAAGAGGAATGTCTTGAGGTGCTTCCTGAACCGGAGATGGTTCTCCTCAAGTTTTAGAGTGGCAGGGAGGCTGTTCCAGAGGGAGGCCCCAGCCAAGGACCGAGATCTACCCCAGCTTCTTTCTTTGAAAAAAGACTGGCCCTGAGAATGTTAGAGGTGGAGGAGCGAAGAGCTCGGGAGGGAAGGTAATTACAGAGGGACAGCAGAAGGTATTTTGGACACAGGCCCCAGAAAGACTTGTGGACAATGCAAAGGGTCTTGAATTTAATCCTTTCAGCCATTGGGAGCCAGTGGAGAGATTTCAGGGCTGGAGAGATACGATCCCAGGGCTTGAGACCAAGGACAAGTCTTGCAGTCCTGTTCTGGATAAGTTGTAAAGGGCGGAGAGTAGAAGCAAGTAGATTTAGAAAGAGGCTGTTGCAATAATCCAACCTAGAGAGAACCAGGGCTCGAGAGACAAAGAGCTCCTGGGGTAAGGAGAGGAAAGGCAGAATACCTCTGAGGAGGTGCAGTAGGAAGTTAGACTTTTTAGAGTCATCAGAGATGTGGGCAGAGAAGGAGTCAAAGATGACCCTGAGGTTCTAAGCCTCGCAGGTGGGGGTAGGAGGAGGGCCATAGGAGGCCAGCCAGAGAGGGAGAAGAAAGGAGGGTGAAGGTATGCCAATGATGAGGATCTCCATCTTGCTGGCGTTCAGGCAGAGCTCGTTGGTGGCACACCAATCCTGAATAGCAGATAGGCTCTCAGAGATGAGAGAAGGAGAAGAGGTGGCTGAAGGAAGCCTGAAAATGAGTTGAGTTTCATTAGCATAGCACTGAAGATTGGAGCAGAAAATGGCAATGCAGTGCGTGAGAGTTGCCAGGTATTGATTGAAAAGCCAGGGTGAGAGGTTAGAACCCTGGGGAACTGTCATGTGCACAGGCGCCTGGAAGAAGTGGCAACGGTTTAATTGGAGTGGCCATTAGTGTTCCAGCATGCATCTCCCCTATTACTTCAGGTGACGGTCTAGTCCTTTTTACGTTTTTCTATGTTGCGACTGCGGATAGCTGGGAAGTATTTAATTCCGGTCTTCCCAGCTATCTGCGCGTTGCAATGTCTTGGATATCGCTCTCGCTTTACCTTGTTGCTACAACACTTGAAAGTTCATTTCCTTCGTGGCTTTCTATTTACCTTTCCTCTCCTCCGTTCAGAGGCTCTGCCTCTTTTCCTCTCGCTCCCTCTTCTTTCCCGGACTTCGGTCCTCCTCTCGTTCCACGGTTTCCTTTCTTCCTGCTACAGGCCTACTCCGGTTGTTTTTCAACTGTGTTTCAGTTGAGATATTTTTCTTTCATCTCCACTTTCGTTTATTTCGCCTACCTTGTCTACCATACCTCTCGCTGCCGACTCCAGCAACACCTTGGATCTGCTTGAAAGCTACTTCGTGCTTCTTATTCCACGGATACTCCAACAACCCAGATCTCATTCTGCTAAAGGTTTTTTTTACACCAGTGGCTTTTTCCCCTTTCTTGCCTGTCTTCGGTGATGGGGCCGCAGTGGCCACAGCTTACAGGTGGCTGCTGTGGCTTCACACCGAGGAGGGATTATTTCATCAAACACCTGCCAGTATCAGGAGACCCCAAAATACATCACAGATTCCAGTTCTACAGGTGAGGAGTCGGTGGAGGGTAGTGGGTCAGAAAGAACAGACACGTATTGTGACAGGAACACCGCAAGTAGCAAAGGCGATAGATGAAAGGAAGGACCCAAGTTGGTCCTGGGAGGGTCGATCAGAGAGGCAAGAAATCAGCCAGTCCAGAACCTGATCAGTGATACCCAGGTTGTCACGTAGACGGTTGAGCAGGATGGTATGGTTGACCGTGTCGAAGGCAGAAGAGAGATTGAGTAGGATGAGGACAGAGGGGATGTTAGAGTCGAGGTTGGAGAGCAGATCTTCAAGGATGTTCAGTAGAGCAGTTTCAGTGCTTCTGGCAGCTCTAAAGCCAGACTGATGGTTGAGGAGACAACCAATAGAATCAGAGTGAAGGCTGAGAGGGGCCAGCCGCAACCTCATCCTCTTCCCCCAGTGACTTGGTGGCAGTGTTAGTGAACATATTTATGAGCTTTGTTTTTTGCCCCTGCCTTTGGCCATGGCAGCGCTGTCTATAAGGATAGTAAGTGTAATAACAGAACAGGACTATGCCAGTCAGGACGGGGTATAGAAGAACTGGGGGTATAGTAGCGGAAATGAGAGGGGGCTGCACCCCTATTCTGTATCACAGGGTGAGCAGGCCACAGCAAATACCCCACAGTCCTCAGTATAATCACTCACTGTGTCAGGGTTAGCAATGGAGTATCACAGAATGTCTACAGCCACTACGAGCTGCAAAAAGCACCACCCCTCCAGCGGGGTGACTGAACTAGAGTACAGCAGAAACCCTAATAAATTGTCTCAGTATTTTAGGGTAGGCAATACGATGAAGAAGCACTCGAGACTGTTGCAGGTTCTACCTTGGGGATAGCAGCCCTAATATCAGGGGGAGAAGAAAGTGGGCCCCCAACAGTTTTCCCTGAAGGCCAGAGAAGAGCTTGTGTACAGGGATGTGCAGCCATTCACTGCGCCATTGTTAGTACTAGCAGTAGGCTCAATCTGTGGGCTCAGCTGGCGCGTTTCAGCAGAAGGAGTCAGGGTCCAGTTTCAATGAATGATCTAAGACTTGTTCAACAGTTATAGTGGGTATCTCAAGCGCGCTGTGTGTCGAGAGGACATATGCTTTTGGTGTCAGCCTCGCAGCCCGGTAAAGCTCAGCGTGGGATGGTATCAAGTGGTCTGAGCAGGCACAAGTCCCTTACTGAGCTCCTAGAGCTTTGTAGTATTTAAGCAGGTGAGTGGCAACTCCGGGTTTCGGGGCCGCCCTTGTAGCGGGTCTCTCCCGCAGGGGCCTCCCATGTGACTGCGGAAGCTTGTGCGGCCTCATGGCCAGATGAGGGGGTCATGGACTGCTGGCCCAGTGTGGCCCAATGGATGCAGCCTCAGGGTCTCGGGGGGCCATGCACCATCGAATGCACCCTGCAACACTCACCAGGGTCTCTCTTTTTCAGCTCTGGTGTCGCAGGCCAACCTCAGAAGGAACAGCAGCATGGGCGAGTCCGCAGCAACGGCCGGTGCAGGGCTCGGCAGCGTGCGCACCACAAAGGATTCCTGGCAATCAGGCATAGGGCCAGGACGAAGAGTCAGGCAAGCCTGCCCCGAGTCAGCCCGTCAACAAGAGCGGGGGAGCCTGGTAGTCAAGTGGTACCGCCCAGGTGGACCACAGCTGCTTCGTAGGTGTTCAGGATGTTGTGCCGGGTGTACCCGCATCCCGCCAGCTCCGCTGTGGGAGCCGGCAAGCCAGTCAAGTCAGGACAGTCACTACAGCAGTTATCGCAGCTGTAGGGGGGTGTATTCTGCTACAAGAGGAGAGTTGTTTCTGATACAGACTCTTCTTCTTCATGGGATGAAGTTCATCATGATACAAACAGGACATTATAGGTTTTCCTGTCCCACCAGTAATTTGGGCAGCATACCGGCAAAGGGAACTGCCATTACCGATGCCTGTTATCCCAGAATTTCCAGGATATTACAGGCTGCCGGCAATGGGAGGTAAATACCTATTCAATGGAGTTCGTAGGGGGGATTGCCATATTGCTGGCCTCGGTAATACCGGTGGCAGTAATACAGGCTATTTTTGCCAGTGGGGGCCCGATTTACCTCCATCTCTTGGCTGCAGGAAAACCAGTCAACCCCCACTGACAAACTTGGACTCTGCTGGTCCGGAAAAGTGGCGGCATACAGAAATACCAGAACTTTTCTTCCAGACCGGCAGGGTCATAATGAGGTGCAGAGTCTCCTCCACTGTGTAGGAGAGTTTATTCTGATACAAAGTCTCCCCTCTAGGTATAGAGTTTTTTCTGTTGTTAGCCCCCCTCTTTTACAGTGGATGGTTTATTATGCTACATTTTCCCACTACAAGGAGTAGAGGTTTTTATGATACAGTTTTCCCCTTCATGTAGGAGGTATTTGTTTCTAATACAGTGTCTGCTTTCATGGTAGAGCGTTAATTCAGCTATAGAGTCTCCCCATCAATGAAGAGGGTGTATTCTGATATAGAGTCTCCCCTTCAAGGGGATAGTTTATTTTTCTCTAGAGTCTCCCCCATCAAAGGGAAGTTGTTTTCTGCTACCGAGCTCCCCCCATGAACAGGAGAATGTATTCTGCTACAGAGTCTCCCCCATCAACGGGGAGATTTTATTCTAATAAAGGGTCTCCCCCTTCATGGAGAAGAGTTTATTCTAATACATATTCTCCTCTACAAGGGCGCAGGTTTATTCTGCTACAGAGTCTTCCCCCATCAACAGTGAGAGTTTGTTCTTATACACAGTCTTTCCTTAAAGGGGGAGAGTTTATTCCACACCAGATTCTACTATTCAAGATGGAGATGTATTCGAATACAGAGTCTCCTCACCTATTTAGGAGAGTTTATTCTGAATCAGAGTATTTTGCTACATAGTGTCCCCACTCAGGGGGAGAATGTATTCTGCTACACAGTCTTCCCTTAAAGGTGGAGAGGTTAATCTGCTATGGCCCCCCCTTTTAAAGGGCAGATTTCCTTCTGCTACAGTTTCTACCTTTTATGAAGGAGAGGTTTTTTTCTGATACAGAGTCTCCTGATCAATGATGAGAGTTTATGTTGCTGCAGTCTCACCATCAATGGGAATACTTTATTTTGATACAGGGTCTACCCTGCAAGGGGAGAGTTTATTCTGCTCCAAATTCTATCCCATCAAAGGGAAGGTGTTTCTGCTACAGAGTTTCCCCCTCAAATTGGAGAGTTTATTCTGATTTAGAGTATTCCCTTCAAAGGGGGGAGGTTTATTCTGCTGCACAGTGTCCCCATAAGGGGACAGTGGTGCTGAAACAATTTTTTTGAATGGGGGTGTTGGCCAGAAATGTTACCGAAACAATATGTTTAGAAAATCCGGGTGCCGATGAACAAGTGAACTTTCCTAATGAGTTAATGCAAACTTTGGTTGATGTTGGTTCCACTGAAGACATTTTTGAAGAATAATTGCCGCACAGCTACATCTTGAAGCACTATTGCAAATGTACAGCAGTAGATTCCTTTCTGGACAGCAAGTGATGCACTGGAATGGTATCTTGCTGCTGAGAAATCACCAGAAACAATAGTTGAATAGTTGACTCAGCCTCAAACTGAGGGAAGAGTTAATCCTTAATCAATAAAAGTACCTGATAATGAGTTAATGAGTTATCTTTAAGGAAGGCATCATAGGGAACTCATTAGTGATGGCAAATTAACTTTCAAAGAAGTGGCGTGTTAAGTCCTGCACCAGACTTTACTGAATAACTCCAAGAATGTTATGAAGGAAATGATGCTTGGATGTTCGTTTTATAGGCCAATCTGCCATAAGGTTAACTATCAGTTCTGAAGGTAACCACACACGATTTCAAGATTAGGACAGATCAGGAAAAACTTCTATACCATCCAAACAACCTCATCCCTGCTTTAGCTTCTCCAAAGTAACCATCCAAGAGGTTGAAAAAGTCATACTTACCCTCAAACTGCCAAGGGGACTCATGCCCAACCCAAATCATAAAGGTTGCAGCAAGAGACCTATCTCCATTTATCTCAAAGCTCATCAACGCCTCCTTCTCTTCTGGCACCATCCCTAGCAACATCAAAGAGTTGTGGGTTCTCCCTCTACTCAAAAAACAAACATTGGACCCCACTATACCCACTAATAACAGTCCCATCACCACAGTCCCCTTCCTTCTTAAAATTCTAGACAAAGTAGCATACCTTCAAGTACAACAATACCTAGAACAAAACCATCTCCTAGGAGTCCGCCAATCCGGTTTCAGACCCCAACACGGGACTGAAACAGTACTGATTGACTTAAAGGCACAAATTGATACACTCAGAGACAAAGGCAAAGCAGCTTTACTACCTCGACTCGACCTATCAGCGGTGTTTGATTTAGTAGACCACATATTCTCTGTAATCACCTGGATTCAGCTGCCCATTTCTCGCAAGAAGCAATAGGTTGGATACAATCATTCCTAAACAACAGGACCTTGCGCGTTTTCTCATCCTCAGCATCTGCCGACCCTATTCCCATCACCTGCGGAGTGCCCCAGGGATCCTGTGTATCCCCCACCCTGTACAACATATTCACAAAGCCCCTTTTTGATGATCTCGATGGTCTTGGTATCACCTACACTAACTATGCCAGTGATACCCAGATCCTCATACCATTAACGGGAGATTACAACAAGGATTTGGCCTTGTTGAATAGAGTGTACCTCATCATCCTGGCATGGATGGACTCTCATGGTCTATGCCTGAATGATGACAAGTCGGAACTCTTGATCATCTGCACCTGCGCCAACATCAACAAACTCGGCCACAATTACACCAACTTCTTAATAGATGGCAGCAATATCAAAGTAGCCAAGGAAGTCAACACCTTAGGCTTCTACCTAGACGCCACCCGCACATTCAGTAAACAGATCAATTCCATGGCCTCATCCACACACCACTTCGCTCCTCCCCCATCCTGCCTATTTCTTTTTTGGGTATTCTTCCCTAATATTCTGTATATTTTCTATATGACTACACTGTATCTTTATATATGACTTCCTGCTTGTACACATCCTGCATATATTGTATGAATACTTGACTGCACAGCAATGTAACCAAAGCGGAAAACCTGCTTAATTCCTATTGTGCCCTGATAACCTCAGGTCTGGCGCACATTGTAAATATTAAAACAAACAAACAAAAAAACAGTACACAGTGTCATTTCTCAGAGCAGAAAATCCTATATGTTCCTATTAAAGTCAATCCATTCAAAACAAAAAAACAATAGCAATGAGGTTGGGGGTAGCCTTGCAGGTAAGAGCGGCAAGGCTCCCTCCATACCGGCATGAAAGTCCGGCACCCGCAAATGGGCAATTCCTAGGGTATTCTGAGCCACCGGACCTGGTAATTGCCCTTTCGTGGGTGCCGGTAGATCCCCATTCCCATTTCAGCCACATAATGCTCAATGGGAAAATGGATGTCTGTAGCACCGGCACCATTCATAATGGTGCCGGTGCTACTGGCATGCTGTGCTCGCGGTGCCTTTCATTCCGCTAGGGCAGAACTTGCGGAATGAAATTCCCCGGCGGCACAACTCTGAGTTTGCCGGTCCGGATACAACGGTACCGGTAAACATACCGATACCATTGGGTCCGGACCGGCAACCTTGTAATGAGGCCGAGTATATCATTTACGCGCATGAGTAATAATGCCAAGCATAGATGTTATGCCAGTAGATATTTCACAAGTTTTAAATACCGCAATAGTTGACACAATTCACGTCTTTCTTTCTGTGCTCGCTCACAACCATGTGTGTGCCAATGATATTCCAAATGTTTATGATACCTTTGGGTTCTGCCATTGTATGCATACATGTGCCTTTGTTTACATAGCTATGAGGAACCTGAGGACATCCTCCCATCTACTCCCCTTGGATCTTCCTCTCAGGTTGCCAGGGAAAGGCAATCGCTTTTGGATCCTGACCCTGGGGGTGGATATGCGAGGTAGGATCACCTGGGTGGAGGGACCTAGGCGAGTGGGGAGAGGGTGTCTGCAGGTGAGACATGGTACTCCCCTTTTCCCAATGAGAATGAATCCCACCCTCCCCCTTTCTTCATAGATTTTTGTCAGTCCACATCTCTTCCACACACACTCTATGGCCTTAAAGTGTATCCCTTTAAGACTGGGACAAGGAAAAGGCGACTAGGAGTAAGACACACTTCTAGTCAGTTTCACCACTTTAGTACTGAGACAAGGAAAATGCCTATAGAGGATCGGTATAATGAGGGTCAGGCAAACTATCTGCATCTGCAACCTATTGGGAGACTGCAGGTGCTTAAAAGCAGGTCTACCCAGGCCCACCCAGCAAAGAAGGGAGAACCTGCCTGGGGAGAAGGTGGCAGACACGTGGCGAGGAACAGGCTTGAGCAGCACTGGCAGAAAGGACACCATATGTTCCCAGGGAAGGAAGGAGATGCCTCGACCCGAGCGTGCTGCAAAAGAACCAAAACCTCAACACTTGCTGGTGTTATTTGTTCCCAGTGGGAGCTGGGGAATGCAGGGAACTCCTAACTGCCGCAGCAGGCTGCCCGAGCGTTTTCAAAATGAGCGCTGCTCGCTGTGACTCCCAACGTCAATACGGGAGCAGAGAGCGGAACGAAAAACTGCACAAAGACGCCCCGCGAAGCAGAGCAGCTCCGGTGAGTATGAGAAAGAGAATACACATACAAGGGTGCTCTGGGGCAAATGTAAGACATTTAATTAATGTTTACACACACTCGAGAAGCATATAATGAGAGGGTTTGGACCCCGAATGAAGAAATAAGGAATTATGAATCCATTACAAAGTGTTTTGGGAAATCAATGCCGGAATAATAAATCATGGAAAAGATACCAAGTATTGTGGGAAACGCAATGCCAAATATTGAATACTGAACTAAAGAGAAGACCTGGAAAGTTTGAGAAATTGTAGCACCAGTGGAAAACGAATATGTCCTATGGTGAAAGGAATGAAATATGTTATAAGCACTAAGAAGCAAAGTGAAAGATGTTATGAACATTTCAGAACTGAATGAAAGGGAAGTGGAAAAGACCAGTTGTTGTGGCAAAGCCAGAAGCCTGCTTATATACAAATGGTAAAATTCAAGTTGTTACAAAGCCAAAAGACTGCCAATACATACATGGTGATTAATCCCTAAACTGCCAGAGCGAGAAAGAAATTGCAATAGATTTTAAGTGCTAACATTGGTGCTAGGTGGAAATCCAGTGTTAATCAAGAAGGCCTGTAGATCATCACAAAGTGTCAAGGGTTATCGGTTGTGTGACCTGTATTGGGTGGACATTGTGATCCCACAACTGTGCCTAGACAAAGTAGCCCAACCTGGGAAAGAGCCAAGAAGAGCCCAAAGACAAAGGCTCTGTAATGTAAATGCTGAAGTGAAAGAGAGCACTTGTTTTGGTACGAGTCAAAGGAACTACCAGTTGGAACTGTGCAATATTGGTGAAAACCAAGAGACTTGAACCACTTGGAACTGTGTTAATCTTGGGGAAGGGAACCTTGTCATTTCCTGGATCTGTAGTGACCTTGGGGTTGGTTCCCCTGAGATATCTTGGAACTGTGTTACACCTGAGAAAGTGAACGCAGAGTCCTGTTTCTTTGCAGAACTATTTGAACTTAGGGAAGATGAAGCTGAACCATGCCCGAGCTTAATGAAGCTCGGAACTTTATTTTGAACACTGTTTCTTTTGGTGCTGCCTTCCCTACACATTGCATGTCTTTAGTTGTGAGGACTAGTATAGGTTATGGACACAGACTTACTGACAAAGACGATCCTTTGTTTCTTTAGGTAGGGAAATCTTACCTTAGCATAGGGCAAGTTAGGCCTTAATCTATCCTGACATATACAATAAAGACCCTTTTGTTAAGAAAGTGAATCTGCTGTCTGTGTCTTGCTTCATGGTGCCTTCACATAGCCCACAGACACTCCGCTCCCAGCTCTGTAGAAGAACATGGCAGGTACAACGGTCTAATGTGTATCCCTGACAGCTGCTAGAACACAACATTCCTGCAAGAATGGTGGCTTATTGATCTTCTCCACCTCTGATATACATTATGACAATTGTATGCCTTAGCAGGTTTATTGGCATGTAAATATTTAACTATAAGCCTTGCCTAGCTGTGGCATAGTGACTAGTAAGATCACATAGTTATACAGCCAGAGTAATTTGATGTCCCACTACTGTCAGCTCCATGAGCCGGGACAGCTATGGCAGGACTGATGTGAATGGGTGTCTAGTCTGACTGTTTCCACTATTGCTATGTTGAATGATGGCCAAGTTGTTGCTTCCTTGGTTCCCCAGAGAAAGGCCAACACCATCCTCCATGGCAAAGGAACTTTCCCAAGGAGATCTCCTTTTACCGGTCTGTCAAAGGTAGCACTGACATAACAAAAGCCACACTCATGCCCCGGGGTCTGCGGGCTGGAGTTTCCATGAAGTCAGTGCTCCTAAGGAGGGCGGAGTACCAGTAACCAGGAGGGAAAAGGGAGCTGAGTGAGAAGTTCCACAATCTTGCTTGATATAGCTCTGTTCCGTTTTTTGTTCCAACCTATGCCCTGCAGTGAAGGCACTCTGGATGTGATGTCATAAGGCAAGGGGCACTTGCTAAAAAAGTCTAGATTGGACCCCTTACATCAGACTTGCTAAGGACCAAGCCCCTGTGATATTGTGTCTTTATAAGGAGAGGGACACCCCTTCCTTTTTTGATTCATCTTTGGACTCTTGAAGAACATGAAGAATTCACTACATCTCTGTTGGGAGTGCAGACCATTCCAAAGACCTCGAAGAGGGAGGTGAATACAGAAAGCATCCAAGGCACAGGAGAGCTATGCCCCCTAACCATCCCAGGGAACAATGGGATAACATACTGTGGACCAAGGCCTGTCTCTCTGCTGGTGCATTTGAAAGAGTCTCCTGTTCACTGGAGGCAAAATATCCTCTGTAAGTGGCAGCTAAGCTCCATGGTGTGGGAGTGAAGAACAGAAGGACTTGCCTTGTCCTGAAGCTTGTGAATTTCAGCTCCCAGCCACCACATAACCAAGGAAGTAACCCCTACCGCTTCTTGCATGTCTGGACCACTTAAACCCCAATTTGGGCACCTTTGACACCATCCAAGCTACACCAGGGAAATCTCCAGCCTCGATGCCGACCATCCCTGCATCTCTGAGTTTTCATTCAATGCTGATGCTCAAACTAAACCATCTTTGTATCTGAGATGCACTAAATGTTCAAACTCCCCCAAGTTGACACCATTGCCTGGTCACCAGCTTCTTCAAGTACCACACCATGGTCACTGCAGAACCTCAATGCTGTGTCAACGTACATAAGCTTGCTAGCCCCCAAACGCCAGTCTCTGATTCTTGTAGCACTGGCGATTCTACATCACCTGCTGTCCCCAGCATCTTCAACCTGGAAACCACTCCCCGATTTGATGTTGACTGGCAAGGAATGTGCCCAGACTTCCGGTTTCCACCACAAAAACTGGTTCAACAATGTTGAGCCCCAAAGATAATAATAAGGTACTGCAAAGAGGATCTGTTCTCCTGGTCCACCTTTTCGTATCATGGTGACTTTTAGGCCCCCTACTCTACCTTTTTCTTCAAGAACTAAACTTTGAACATTGACATCTTTGAACTATCTTATTACCTGAACATCCATGCACATCTACTTGGAGTGCATTTTCACAAGTCTGCATTATCTGTGATTCTTTTACACTTGTCAGTTTTCCTAGTTTTTCCTAATTGAGTATCTGCATTTTATCATTTGATTAAAGAATCAATGTTTTGCTACAACTTTGATTGGGCATTCTTTTATTTTGGATCCATTGCCCTTAAGATGTTTTGGTTGCTACTCTTATCGGCTCAAACATTTTCTGAAGATGTAGCCTGCACCCGGCCTGAGTTACCAAAAGAGGAGAATGTGGTATAACCTTTGGTGTGCGCTTGTTTTGACTTTGTGATTGGGATCACAATCACTGCTGGTTTAGTAGTAGTGTGGAACCAAGTAGGCAGTTTATCCACTGCTACTCCCTGTAATCCAGCAGAGAAAGGAGTCAATTCATCCCACTGAGATACTCATATATCAAGGAGCCCTTTCTCTGAACCAAAAGGTTCTTGCCTCCCATAACCCTTAGCAGGTATTTTATGGTAAGCAGAGGCTATTGGGAGTGCTCCCATAACTCATCTCCGGCAACTAATCTGAGAAGCTCCTACACTTCCTCATTACAGTACTTAACTCAATATGCTGTGAGCAGACTCCATCAGCTCTTTATTTACTGCCAGAACACCAACCTTCATCCCTAACCGTGAATGCCAGTGATAAAAATACTTTGACTTGCAACAAAAGGCATACCTCCTTGTCTGTGCAGGTGCAAATATTAGTGCCAGTTAAAGGTTTTTGGATCAGACCAGGCTGCCAACCTTCAGAAGTCCCGAACTTGCACTTCTTGGGCCTCTGCCAATGAAGCAGGCAATACCCCTGTTGATCTATACTGAAGGAAGCAGAATAGCTGCCTCTGAATATGTCACAGCAATATTCCATTAAATCCACCTGCTGATCATGGCCACCAAATCGTTTTTGCTCAGATTCTGACCATTAAAAGTCAGAAACAGGGCATCTAATTACCTGAAACAGCTGTCCTTTCCAGGTACATACGCATTGTGCTCTTCACCAGGACAATTCATAAAAAGGCCAGCGGTAGTAGAAGTGACATCACAGTAAGTGGTGTCATATACCCTTTGACCTTAGAGAAAAACATCATTTGACTTTTGACCTTGATGATTTCACCAGACATGACATCACATATGTAACCAAAGCAATGATATTTCCCCATGTGTTATAACATATCAAGTAATTACTTAAATAACATTTGCCTGCGTTGGTTACTACCTATAATTAAACTTGGTGCTGCTGTGATGAACCATGTGTTGGCTTATGGTATCAAACGAGTACACTCCGCAGAGCCAATATAGGCCAGGGGCACTACCACTGTATGCCAGGTGCAGTCATTATAGGCTAAAAACCAGCACAACAATCACAGATATTTCCATAATATGCCAAGTGTAGCATCCACACATGCATATGCTGCTAACCTATTCCTGCTATAGCCGTAATATGTTATGTTGTTTCTGCCATTAAATTCAAAGCCCTGGTTCAAATGCTCCAGTAACATAGTTCACTGTAGCCTTAGATCCCCAAGAAATGCCATCCTGCTGAATACTGGATAATATCTCATATGTTAAATGTTAAAGGTATTTGTACCGCGCACCGTCACCAACAGAATAGGTCCCAATGCACTCATATGAATGTATGGTAATCATAGATGTTAATGTGATGTACAGAATTACATGTCAGCTTGTTGACATCATACTACTGAACATACTCCAGTAATGACTGTTAATACCTCATGCCCATGGTGAGCTTATCACATGTAATGTTCATCCTCGCATATCCCGTTGCTTCTATCATATGCAAACCAGCCTGTAGTGGCCCCGAAATGTCAGTTAATGCATCACATACATTGTTTAGTGGACACAGTGCACCACATGTCCAGTTTCTCCCATCATACTACTTAATTACTCAAGAATTGATAGTTAATGCCTCCTACGCTTTATCTAGTGATCATATGTAATGTGCAGCTGCTGCAGTCTCACCTATCTGGTGTCTTCTATCACATCATATCATCTAGACTTCTACTCAGGCCCAGCATGAGGGAACACATAAACACTGGCTCTCAGAGTGCTTCATTGGCTACCAATCCAAAATAGTATCGAGCTAAAGGCATTCTGCACTGCCCACAGAGCACTTGAAGGTCAAAGAGCAAAATTCCAACGAAACAAAATCCCACTCTACCTACCAGCCACTGTCCTAATATCGAGAAAATACATATTAGTAGAACATTTTGCAGGGGAACACACTAAGTAATTGCCCTTTCCACTTTGTCTGCCAAACGCTGGAATGAGCTAACAAGGGAAATATCAACCCTACGGGAACACCTGAAATTCAGAAAAAGTCTAAAAACGTGGCTTTTCAATGCTTAACAGGCAATGGTTAACCTACACCTATCAAGCAAACAGAGATGACACTCCTCAGTAGTTAAACTTTCACATGCAGACCCAAGCTAAGAGAATGCCATACCGGCTCCCAACTGTCTGACACAACACATGCCGCTCATAACGACTAGAACACATCACATCAAGGCACCTTCAAAGCCATAAGAGAACGCTTTCACTGCCTCCATGAAATTCAAAACCTCAGCACAGGACATCTTCATGCATCAACCACTAGAACCAAACCTCTCACCATAATGCAACATCCAACTAAACCAATAATTTGAAAGTACTCGCGAAACCCCAATAGTACTCCCAACATTTGATCCAACCCTCAACATCTCTCTGCCTTACTCTATACACACAAGCACAAAACATCTACACGCACAAAGATTTTAAAGATGACCCACTCTCCAGACTTCAAACATCATAAGCTTTACACAACTAACTGCAACTGACTTACTCTGGCCCTGGACAACATACACCCACTCTGTAAGCACCGGAAACAAAGGCTTAAATGCCTCCTAGACCTCCCACCTAGAAAGCTTACAAGCACACAGAGCTCAGGGTCCTGCTGATCTTCAACCTGAACACAAAGCATTGCAATCTTTCATTTCCCTATGCTCCCAATTAACTAAACCTCTTTCTAGATCTTCCACTCTTTCTAGATCTGCCAGAGCGCCCAGAGACCATGCAAATAGCAGTGGCATGAGGTGCAAATCCTAATAAAATAAAATAACATGCCATATGCAGCTTTGAAAGTTCTAAAATGCCATTGCACCTGGTATTTTCACTGTAGGTGATGTGCATCTTCATATGTCCTTTGCTGTAATCATATGCCCAGAAAATGCCCCAGAATGGCAGTAAATACCGTAAATAAATTGTAGATCACTAATTGTATTGTAAATACTCAAGTCCACTTGCTGCAAACATATGTTCTTCCTCAAATGCCCCAATAATGTTCTTTTTAAGATATCTGAATAGGGGTGCTTCAAAATTAGTATGCAATCACCAGATGAAATGTGTGGCCCAATGCCCATACACTAACCCCGCCCCGCTGCCCTCGCTTATTTTCCTTCCCCAGCACCACTATGGCTCATTCTCCAACCCCATCTCTGGGCCAACGTTGCTTCCCAAATCTGCTTTTGTGCAATTCAACTGTTGACATTCTCCAACTGCAATCAGGGCTGGACTGCCCCACCGGGACACCGGGACATCCCCCGGTAGGCCTCTGGCCTGTAGGGCCTCTTTTTGAGCAGAAGGATACACATGTGTTAGCTTAAACACATTGGGCCTCATTACACGGACGGCGGTAAGGGTTAACGGTCACCGTTAATGGCAACGGTGACCGTTAACCCTTACCGCCGTACTACGAGGTCCCTTTGCGGGTTGGAGGATTTAACGCCTGCTTCTTGCAGGCGTTAATATCCAACCCGCTAAGGGACCTCGGAGCTAATTACAGCACCGCAAAATTGCGGTGCCGTAATTAGCGCCTTCCCCATTCCCATAGAGCCCTATGGGGCAGAAATGGGAATGGGGAAGGGCAATGGCGGAAAGGGGGTTTACCGCCCCTCCAACCTTGTAATGGGGCGGTAAATCCCCTTTCCGCCAAGGCGGTGCCGGTATTTTACCGGCATGGACCAAGGTGCTAATAGCACCTTGGTCCACCGCCTACCGTGTAATGAGGCCCATTGTGTGATTTTCCTCGGCTCCGTCTGGGTGGTTTGCCTTGAATTGGCTGCCACCACTGATTGAAGCAGAGGCATTTTTTTTTTCCCAGCATCTGGGCTGGGCCCGCACCTGCGCAGGGCCTCCTGGGCTGGGCACCAGATTGGAACTGCACGTGCCCTGCCTGCAGCCCAGGCTGCGCCTGCGCGCACAGTGCACACATTAGCAGGCAGGCAGCTCGTCCAGGCTGCATGAGGCCTGGCATTGCAAGACAAAGATCGATCGATTGTCAGGTGAGAAGCGACTAGCGAGACACACTGCACGTTGATGATATGTATCTCGAGTCTCGACTCGAGATTGTCCACTTAAGTAAAGTTAACTTGCAGTGGCTGCCTGAATTCATTCCCCAGAGCCCTGTTATTGGGCCGTAGAACCGTCTAGGCCAGACTGGGTAGGCACATCGATGCTCGGCTGGTGTGGGTTCAGCACCTGGGTGAGGAAGAGCCCAGCCGAGCGTCGATGCAGCAGGACCTACCCCGGCCTGTCTCTGCTGGTAGGGCAATAAGGCAATGCCCGAACCAAAAACACAACAAAATGCTAGTTTGGGCCTGTTTTTTTAATCAAAGTGGGCCACTCTTTTGGCCCATGTGGACCGGTTTGACAAGTTACTTCGCTCTGCAGCAAGTAGTTTTGACCAGTGTTGCTGAATACATTTTGTTTAAATTGCCCAATTTGCATCACATTTTATCAAAAGCCTTGCCCTTGGGTACTACTCAAACAGTCTGTCACAAAAGCAATGAATTGCCACTTGCGATTGTGGGCCACTTGTTCAAGGTGCTCGAGATAATGTTATTCCCCAGCCTGACCCCGGCACCAGGTCAGACTCCGGCCGGTGTCTGCAAGTGGCTTGTCTCAGCCCAGACTGTCTCAGGTGGCATCATCCGTGCACGTCACCACAACTCTCCAAAGGTTGTGCACCCATTACACGTCCTCCAGTCCGCGTGGCTGTGGCGAGAGTCACCTCACTCCACCCCTCCAAAGGCCACGTGGGGTTCCCTTATCGCACCACCGAGCACATCATAAAGCGCCAAGAGGTGGCCATGCAAATGACAAAAAGAGCGCTATATAAGACCCAGCACATAACATAGGCACCTTGCACACAGAATGGGACCCATGGCACCACTTGCCCTCCACATGCACACTGCAGGGAGCACAACAGGGGCATCACGTGCACACTGCAAGGGTCACCACGGGGTGCAGCACATGCACTCCGACACACCTCGCGACCTTTTCACGTTCGGAGAAGTTTCAAATCAGGTCTCCTCTGGTCTGTGATGGCCATTCACTGCTACTGTTGATGAAATGCATGATTTTGTTCAGTTAAGTAACTTAATTTAAAGCCTGCAAGTCAAGTTACTTAACTGAACAAAATCATCTTTTTCTTGAATCATGCATTATTTGCAGCGGCAGCCAGTCCCTAAAATCATTCCCCAGGACAGAGCTCTCCAGGACTGTCCATCCAGGTTCCCTGCCTGGGGAATGTAGGGCAATGGCAGCGCGCGCGAGATGGGGGCTATCGCTTGTTTTCTTTTAAAAGTTGTGGCTGCCAGTGACGCACAGAATCTTCAACGAGCAGTAGCTGGCCTGGTGCAGTGATTAGACTGCTTGCGTGAGTCTAGCATGGCTCTCAATGATTTCATGTTGATAAATATGTTGATTTCTTATTGTGTTCCGGGTATGGAACGTATAGGGAGCATCAGCATGCAGTGTTCGTATCAATCTAAGCTTTTGAGTGCAATATGCGCTTTGCTCAGATGTGTCCCAAGACCAACGTTTTTAACACATTAGGCACGAAATGTGGATGGTTCCATAATGAGACCCCTCCCTCCCCCTTCACAAGTGGGAGATTATGAGACGGAAATAAGTAGAATTCAGTTCACCTATAGTCTTGAATGGGGCGAGGGATTTTAGAAGGTAAAACTTTATGGGAAAAACATTTGTGTCTGCAAAATCGTGAGTCTCTTTCCCGAATAAGGAGGAGTTGGCGTGTATGCTTGCCCGGCAGCAATGTACATATCATTTTGTTGGTGCATGCCTGGCACACTCACGTTTTACCTGCTGCAAACGTTTCTACCCAGTGGCAGTAAAATGGCTCTTGAACTAAAGTAGTCACCTAATTTCCACAGCATATGTCCATATGCCTTGGCATCAATCAGTGACATCACCTCTGACCCCACTGCTTGAGTACAAGTAGTGACAGCCTACATTTGGTCTCCTTTCGAGTGAAGGGTGGGTGTCACTAGGGAAGGAATGATGTCAGACTGAGTTATGCTGCGGGGGCCTGCATTTGGCATTACATGGCACATGGCCTTCTGAGGAGGGAAGGGAGGGTGGCATTAGGGAAGGAATGAGTTTCAATGCAAGCCTGCCTGGTCAGAGCGAGGTATGCTACCGGGCCCTGCATTGCCTTGGGAGAGCAGCTGCAATTCTGCTTTGCTTTGCTCTGTCCACTGTGTTTGAGATGCGCAGCATGTTCCTGAGTCGTCGTGTGTTCTGGTTATATTCTGGCTTATGTCCATCCACTGTCATTCTAGCATTCTATCAAATGCTTTTGGACATCGTATATTTGGGGGGCTCTGAATATCCAGCGTTTACAATTGGAAATGATAAGTTGGCGTTGCTATTATGAATGTTGTAGTGTGGGTATAACGGACCTTAATTTATTGACTTATTTTATTTCTTTGATTTGTGTAACACGCCGTGTGACTGAGTTTACTAGATGAAATATGTTGACTATTTCTTATGAATTGTTGAGTGTATGCGAGTTAGAGCTAAGGTGCAAAAGAGAGGTTTGCCTGCAATGGTGAAAAAGACCCAAGGTTCAAATGTCAACAGGGTTAGAGAAATAAATAGGGTGCATAAGATGGTAATAAGATCGCTGTCTCTGTCTTCCCTCTGTTCCCCCCTTTGCCTGGTCACGCCTTGAAACACTTGTGTATAGCCGCGTTATAAATGCTTTATCATCAGATGATATCATGGGCTCTGTGCAAGGTGGTAAGAGAGACAGGGAGCAAGTGGGGTGTCACAACAAGGGTGCTGCCAGCAAATGGCGTATGAATGTGCATTGTTGGGAGAATGAAAATAAATTCAGGGTGTGTGGCACAATGTATACAAGGGTGAGTGAGAGGTAAGTAGGGTGCAGGAGAGGAAGAGAGTGTGAGGTGAGAACGATTGGTGTAGAGTGTGTGGTGAAGAGAGCGAGGTACACATAAAGAAGACCGGTTACAGAGAGTGGGCTAGAGGCAGAGGGAGTGTGTTAAAGAGGGCGTGCACTAGAGAGAGGGGGAGAGAATGGTAGACACAATGAAGTAGAGAGGTGGGACTATATTAGAGCGAGGGAGATGGAGTGTGATAGGGAGAGAGAATAAAAGAGCAATTTGTTATTATTTGTGTAATCCTTCCTCATTGTTCTTTGGATTACAGGGTCACTCACCCCTTTACTGAAAGGTCTCTGTCTGCTGAGGTAGCTGCTAAGGGGCCCTTTTTGTGGAGTTTGGCACTGTATGTGCTATGGGGATGGGGTAGAATGAGGCACACTCTGCTGTGTGGAGGTGTCATGCGTGTGCAATGAGGACCTGCATGTGTGCTGATCAGCTCTTATAGGCCTTCGTTGTGCTGTGTAGCCTGAATATGCACAGTATATGAGATGGGGCACTGCTTGTGCTAAGGGGCCCGATGTGTGCCAAGAGGCCCCTGTGTGTGTGTGCTGAGAACCTTTTTGTGCTGAGGGGCCCCTTTATGTGCTGGCAGACCTTTGAATGTTGTGAGGAGATTGTGTGCATGTGGAGTGGCTCCTGTATTTCATGGGGCCCAATGTGTGCTTTGGGCCCCTCTATGCATGGTTTCCTATTCGGTTCTATGTGAAGGGTGAAAAAAGATCCATTGTGCTTAAATGTTTGTGCAACAGGAGTTGGAAAAAAGATCACCCTCCTTTCCCTGTTCTCCCACCCACATATGCCACTTCCTAACTCTCTGGGGGACACCACCAGCGTCCACCAATATTTCACAGGCCTCCCCGCTTTCATTATCTGGGGGCACTACGTGGAACTGCCATGACTCATCCACCCTCTCCTTACCTGACCCCTCCACTTCCCAGACCATTCCCTGCCTACCTGCCTATTCCCTCCCATGTCGCCACTTACCACTGCTCCCCCAACGCTGTCCTGTCCCCTTTCGCGTCCTGGTATTGTTTTGCAGTTTGGGGTAATGCCGCCCCATCGATGCGCCTCTACCAGTGTGGCAAGGGCCCATACCTGCCTGTATGAGTGGTGCTCCACTGTGTGCTGATGGGCTTGTAGTTGCTGAGGAGGGCTTGTAAATGCAGGGGCCTTTCATGTACCGAAGCACTCTTTGAAAGTGTTGATGAGTCCTGAATGCGCTGATGGACCCCATAAATGGACTGATCAGCATTTTATGTGCCGAGGGGCCAACCCCCGCATGTGAATAAGGTCATGTATGGGGGCGCATTGTGCGTGCTGAGTGGCCCCTGTGTGTTCTGAGGGGCTCCTGTGTAATGCAGAGTCTCCTATAGTGCTGATGGACCCTATATGTATTGCGGAGTCCTTGTATGTGATTGGGCCCCACAAGGCCTTAGATGCACTGTTTTGAGATGTGGGGCCACTACCTATGTGTTCGAAGGCCCCTGCATGTTTTAGGGAAGCCCAGTATGTGCATTATAAAGCTCTGCCCGGGCCCTTTGGAGACTCGGTCAGATTGTCAGTACATATTTTGGCACAAGTGATGAGATACCTTTGAGAATTAAGTGCATTTGAGAATATGGTGACCTGCCCATTTCTCAACCTAATGCAAATAAAAAAGTGCATTATCTCAGCTGTTTTATTTGCATTAGTTTTTAGGAATGTGCCCCTATATGTGCATCTTGTTCTGTTACTTAATAAAAACATTTGTTACAATCCATTTATTATTTGATATGTTTCTTATGTTTATTGAGACTGATATTGCACTCGTGGTTTGTCCATCTATCATTGAAGATATATTTTATGAGATCATGAACTTACTTAAAACATGAATTTTTAAAAACCATATATGATTATAACATGGTTTAAATGCACTAATTTAGACTAATGTTATACAACATCTTCTTGGGGGATACTCGCAATCCCCTCATAGAAGGGTTGGGCTCACACGCTATGCTAGCTCCTTCGACGAAATATGGGGCCACTTTGAAAAAAAAATCCAGGGCCACTTTTGGTTCCCAGTCCAGCCCTGACTGCAATCCTATGGCTGCTCTGCTTGGGCTGAGATACTTCCCATGTTTTAACGACTTCCCTGCGCACCACATCTACACACCCCTTGTCCTGTCCTCAGACTTATTGTAGCCAATAAAAGGCTGCTAAGGGAGGGACACATGGTTGGAGATTTGGGAAGTAAAGAGGACTCTCCCCAGGGCACGCTTTACTTTTGGTTTCTCAAGTAGAGCATTTAAGCTTTCGCCTGCCCTAGACCCAACAAGTGCATGCACCCCATTCAATTTGACTACACCTCTTCGGCATACACTGGCCCGAGAAATCCACCCCACTTCAATGTATTTCTTCCACCACTACCTTGGTTCCCTGCGAAGCACTGCCGACTCCCACCAAGGCACTCCCTTCCTTGCAGGCCCTGGATGTCTCTTAAAATGCACTTCTGAAAACAAAGAAAAGTGAGGAGTCAGTTTGTCTCCCAAGCCTAAATTCCTGGTGTAAAGAACAGTATTGATTGTATTTGCATGTGAAAGCCCTCACAAATCTCCACTTTTACCTACTTGTATACAAGTCTTTTCTCTAGGCAGTTCAACTGAGACACAAAATACTTTACTACACTTTTTAAATTGCTACTTTATTTTATTTCAGTGTAGTATGCTTGTTTGCAAGCACAATTCTTTTTGCAGAACTTCAAATTTGCATAATTAAAATCTTCATGCCTGTGTCAAACAGCGACAGCAAACACGTAACCATTAACATGCTTGTTATTCATATTTTATCAGCAATGCTTGGTACGAATGTGGTTTTGTCAGTTTGATTTGGCATGTGTTAAGTCCTCTTTATAAAATAATAGTGTTTAGTCACTGAAAGCCAACATATAATGGTACTGTGAGGAATCAGGAGTAAGAGGTGCACACAAAGCTGTTATTATACACATTTATTGAAATTAAAAGGGTTGGGAAAATTCCTCGCTACCCCTATGAGTAAGAGGGGTTTCCCTGCCTCTTCCAAACTAACTAAGGAATCTGTCATTCGCCAGAGTGTCCAAAAGAAAAGTTCTCCATCCTGTGTCCAACTCCTAATCGGACCCTCATTTCCTAGATCAAAATATAATGTGCAAAAGGGAAAATGTATTGGTGTCACTGGCTCATAAATCCTAAAGTTTGGACCCCAGTCTTTGGAGCAAAAAGGTTCAGATATAAAACAAAGGTCCACAATCTCAACAAAGGAAATGGGTCTATTTTCCCCTTTTGATTTCCTTTTAGCAAAGCCAAGAGTTTCACAATCTCCACAATGGAAAGAGGTCTCCCTTTCCCAATGATTTTCTCTGCTCTCATTCAAGTTCACAGCCTCAAGGGGCATGGGTATACCCTTGAACCTTCTCAGTTCTTATTATCCACACTCTCGGTGGGGTCTCTGTTCTGGCCCCTGAGTTCCATTCAACAAAGTTCCATTATGTTTTCAACAGGATACACTCTACTTAATGTTTCACCAAATTCAGCATAATTGGTTACAGGTCCCAGACTTGCTCTCTACCTGGTATACTGTCCTGCCAGTTCTTTCATATACACAGTTACAAGGGCATGGACCTTTCCTTGAGCCTTCAACCTTCACTGTGCCTGGTATACTCTGCTGCCAGGGATTCTTTCTTTCGGTTTAACTGGTATTTTGGGTGTGAGTCCCAGACTCACAGGGAGCCCGGTATACTCTCCTGCCAGAACTCTCGCAATGTTTATCAATATTACAAACAAAAGGGGGTATAGTACTTTCCCAAGTTCCTCTTTCTTCTTATCTTTCAATGTTATTAATTCGAGTGTATTTATACTTCCAACTTCCCCAAGTACTGAGACTATGATGAATACTTAGGCTAGCCGTGATTACGTGCTCAGACCACAACCCGGCATCCCTACCCTCCACTGTCGGCTCACCAGCGTTGTCATGCCTTTCCCTGGCTTCCCCAACCTCTCTCAGGTCATTCTTTGCATTCAGTTTCTCTTCATGATGCGGGCGACTCTGCCTTGCGGTGGAAGGGTGTCTGCACAGACTACTACTCTGGACATTGCTTGGAAAACTCTGTGAGTCCAGAAACACTTTACCAACTGAAATACGAAAGGAGTGATATACATGATCACTTGTCCTTACAATCTCAGGTACATAGGGATGACTATGCAGGAAGTGAAAAAACACCCGATAGAACATCGCTCATGCATCAGAACTGGTAAGACCATAGCCGCATTAGTTTTACATTTTCTGGCTGAAGGCCACACTGCAGACAATTTCAGATGGACCATTATTGAAAAGATCAAGCTACCAATAGGTGGGGGCAACTTCCACGATATTCTGTTCAGGCAAGAACAAAGTGGATTTTTCGGAACAGCACGTGTCAACAAGGGCTAAATGAGGCCATACAGTGGCAGGAACTGGCTGCCATCACCCGGTAGATTAGCAGGGCTTCCAACATCACGTCACTTTTTTTCTGCACCTCCTTGGGCCTTGCCCTAGACCCATTCCATACATTTGCAGACACCACTTGCACCCTCCATGTGTATCCTGCTCTGCCCGCATTTCGGTCCATCTTTGACCACTATGGGTCACCCCTCATGGCTAGGACGCCCTCCCAGACTCTTTGGACAATTGCGGGGCAGCCACTGCACCACCTGGACAGTGCTTCACAGGGCTTTAATGGTTTGGTTGTATCTTTTTTACTACATAACATTTATCCTCCCTCTGATACATATCCATCATCAGATTCCTCTTGCATTTTTGCCCAGCCCCTCAGATACCGCATTTTCAGCCAACATGCTCACTGCCAGCTGATTGCCATTCTGTTCCTCCTTGTTTTGGCCCGCTCAGGTCGCAATCCTACTGCTAGTCGGCACACCTTCCTGCTTGCCGCATATGCCGTACATAATGTTCCCATAGTGTTCCGCTATTAACAGTTGACAGTTCATGCAGCTCCTGCTTTTGAAAGCCGGAGGCATTGGGATCTGCCCTCCCCCTCTCCCTCCCTGTGTGACGCACTGTGATGGGCAGTAGCAAGACACCATAGGTGAGCATGATAGCCTGACCACGCCCATGCCCCACCTTCTGTGACGTACACGGAAAGGCCAGCTTGTTCATTACGCATTTGCCAGGTTCAGTTATCACTGCAATCCAATGACGGCGGCTGCTTGTTTACCTTTTCCCCCCGGAGTCCAAGAGGTGAGCAGCCGCTCATTGGCACGATCTGACGCTGTACACTACATTGGGCAAGTGTGTGATGCATCCATGCTCTTACTGTCGTTTCCGCACTTCATTTGTTGCAGGGGTCTGTGTCGGCTCAAGGTAGCAACAAATGAAGTGCAGAATAGATGCTATCTCCTTGCTGCATTTTTCAGGTCAGCATTTTTAGAGGCGCCCTTTGGGCCCCTTCACAAGAATCACACATAATGGGCTTGTAAACTGCACAGGCCCGGTGACACACTGCAGATACTGTGAATTCCACATTTGTTTTTGTGTTCCCACACAGGGGACAGAACGGCACGCCCAGGCAGCGTCACTGCTAGATCTGCTGGAACACGTAATTTTGTTTCCACTAAAATTGTCCGCCCTGAAGAAGATGGTCAAAACCGACAAAGCCATCGAAACCGGTCGACCTCTCTGGTTATGGTGTTCACATAACCTGAGTTAGAGGGAGTACTCTTTGTGTTTAGTGGAACCTTTCTCACACATAGTGAGCTCTTTTTAAAGACATCCCATGCTGATTGGGATGAGCTTTTAACTTTGCATTTTTGTTTCATTCGTAAAACCATCTGCATGTGGTTATAGTTACAGCCTAAAGGTGAATAAAGATAGTACTGAAATTCCTATGGCACCAACCACCACATGTTCAGCATTGCAGCCATTTCCCACAGGATCTAATCACAAGTCTTGTTGTTGAAATTAATGCGTTGGTTTTCGCTGGACTTTGTTGCTCTCTTTTTGAAATTACATGTTTCTCATTGAAAACTGGCCATACAATCAATGAGAACTAGGGTCAGTTTCGCTTGATCTATCCCTCTTAGATAGGCGGTGCATCACTGGCCATCTAGGAACAGGAACCCTCGTTAGGGCAAGGGTGTTCTTCTTGAGGGACAGATTGTCTTTCTTATGTGCTACATAAATATGTTTTGCATGTCATTTGTTTGACCTCTGCATTTTTCCTCCTACAGAACCGTTTAGGTTGTGTTGCAATGTCTGCTCAATGCTCCAGCTTCCCTTGCTGCTCCAAAGCTTCTTCACTGCCACATGTCCCACTTCGACATTTCTGATGCACTTGGGGATGCATCCCTGGCCCAGTAACTGCATTGCCTTCTCTCTGTACCTCTGCCTTGCCTCGCGCACCACTCTCTGGTTTCCCAGCCAGTGTGGGGAGAATTCTCTGCTTTCGTCTGATGTCTCTGTACTGAACTGTCTGGCTGACAGCTTAGCTTCCCCGATAGCAGCTATCCAGTGGAACTGTAACTTGCCTGTCAGCTGGTCTGCCTTTTGAACTCCCGCATTGGGAAAGGGAGTTGTTTGGAACCAATCAGATTTGACAAAACACTAGACAGTTCACTTCAGTTCACCTGAGTGATCATCCTTCCAGCAATGTCCTCTTCGTCTCAGTATTTCCCGTTTTACTCAGTTGTGAATTATAAAAGGTTTTGTCATTAGCCTTCGTGGGATGTTGCAAGATGTTATTACAATATGCCATAAAAGCATAAGGGATTGAGGGAGTATCATTGAAAGGAAAGGGGATACCATGTCTGACCCGATGTGTTTCCAAACCCCTGAGGGTCGCCTCCCCACATGTGGTCATCCCTCACATAGCCAGCCCCAGGGTCAGGATCAGGTAGCTTCTACCTGTCTCTGACAACACAGGAAAGGCTATCACAGGGAAAGGAGTGACAACACTATTAGATTCATCACATTACCAACCAGAGTTGAGAAGGTATGTGGTCAGGCAAACATGATGCCAAATTCACAGTTAGGGTTCCTTCTCCGGCTTCACTATTCAAAGTGTGTAATCCTGGACACATCATGCTGTGTAACAAGGCCTAAATAGGGAACCCCTCTCACCCCACCCACTAACGTTATACATCTTCACAGTGTTCAGTCAGAAAGAAATTCAAAGGATGTTTGGGCAAATAGGTTCAGGTATAGAGACATCAACCTTGGCCTTTCTGACCCTAAGGATATTATGGCCACCGAAGTTGCTAGCACCTTATCCAACTTAGGCTTCCAGCAACGCATCCTCGAACCCACCCATAACAAAGGAAGAACGCTCAACTGGATCATCAATTTAAACTGTAACACATCTATAAGCTCCAACTCTGCCTGTGCCTGGTCCGATCACCACATCATTATATTCCACCTACCAGCCACCAATCCTTGCCCCAAACCCACTATAGGACCATCTATACCCACCAGGAACAAGAAGAATATTACTAGGGGCAAGCTACTCCCACTTACGCTACCCATTCTGAACACAAGTGCCACACTGCACAACGACTCCACCGTTCTAGTGGACACCTTCAACCAAACTTTGCTCAAAGCTATTGACTCTATTGGCTCCGCTTAAACTATGGAAAGCTTAACAACGAGCCCATCTGAACTCATGGTTTACTCTGCAACTTAGAGTCCTGCGCAAAGAAAAAAGCAAGGCGAAACACTCTGGAAAAGCCTTCCTTGTGCTTCCAACAAAGACAACCTCTTCTTCGCATCCCTTAATAACAAGGAAGCGATCATGCAAGCAAAGAAAGAGACCTACAACCAGCGCATCTCGCAAGCTGAATCCAACACGAAGGAGTTTTTCAAAATCCTCAAAGAATTAGAATCCCCATCGCTCATCCCAGATACCTGCAGCAAAGACAGCTCTTGGTGTAACAATATCCAAAATGCTCTTCTCTCCAAAATAACCACCCTACAAGCCAAAATCAATGCCAAACAAAACTCCCTCACTACCCCTTCCCTTACTAAATTCTCTGCACCTAAAACAGCCACCACCTTCACCCAGCCTCCATTTAGCTTTACACCCCTCACCATCTCAGAGGTTGAAAAAATCATCGGTAACCTTAAACCCACCAATTGCCAAGGTGATGCCTGCCCTGCACCTATCATCAAGGAATCGGCTCATGTCCTTGCTCCCTTCATTCCCGCCCTCATCAACTCCTCATTTCACTCTGGAGTTGTCCCTAACAATCTGAAGGACACATGGGTCATCCCGCTGCTAAAAAAACCTACATTGGATCCATCCATACCTATAAACTTCAGGCCCATCACCACAGTCCTGTTCCTTCTAAAAATCTTTGATAGAGCAGCCTACCTGCAGATACAGAAGTATCTGGAGAATAACAACCTACTCGGCACAAGACAATCTGGCTTTAGACCCAAGCACGGGACAGAAACAGCCCTATTAGACCTCAAAACGCAAATTGAGGATTTAAAAGACCAGGGCAAACTAGCCCTCCTACTACTCCTGGACCTCTCGGCAGCTTTCGATTTGGTAAATCACCAAATCCTCTGCCAACATTTGAGATCAGCTGTCCACTTCTCGGAAAAAGCCACCAACTGGACTAGCTCCTTCCGGGATAACAGGCACATGAGAGTATTTTCACCCACCTCATCGGCCGATGCATCCCCGGTCCCCTGCGGAGTTCCACAAGGGTGGCGTGTATCTCCTACACTCTACAATGTATTTACCAAACCTTTGTTTGATGTGCTTGACTATCTGGGTGTCACCTATACCAACTACGCTGATGACATCCAGATACTCATCCCTATCACTGTTGACTACATCGCAGACTACAAAACTTTGAATGTCATCTACCAAATTGTCCAAGCCTGGATGGCCCAACACAAGCTCTGTCTCAATGATGACAAGAAGGAGCTCCTCATCCTGAGCATCCAACAAAGACGCAACAAGCTAGACCCCTCGCTCAGCATCTTCAATATTGACGGCAACTCCATCAAAGTGGCCAATGACAACAAAACCTTGGGAATCTACCTTGATTCTACCCTCTCCCTAAAAAGACAAACTAATGCAGTTGTCACTGCCTCAGCTTACACATGCAAGCTGATCACAGCTTGCCGCTCCTTCCTCTCCACTCAGAACTGCATCATCCTCGCCAGAACCCTGGTCATGTCGAAACTCGATTAATGCAATGTACTCTATCAAAGCACCAACCAACGCAACCTCAACAAACTCCAGATCACTCAAAACAATGCTATTAGAGCAGCCCTCAACATCCCTAGATCTGCACATATCACTGAAACCAAGAAGAGCCTACACTGGCTCTCAGTTGCCCAAAGGATATTACTCAAATCCCTGACCCTCACTCACAAATGTGTAAACAACCAGGCCCGTATATACCTAGCCTCTCGATTTTCTCAGTACATACCCTCAAGATCTCTCAGATCTGCCCAAGCACACCTCCTCACAATCCGCAGATACAAACTACAGACAGCCGGAGGTGTTAGCTTCCCAGTCCTTGCTGCCAAACTCTGGAACTCACTGCCACTCACCATTAGAACCTTGCCTTCCCCTACCTTATTCAAACACAAAGCCAAGCTCTGGCTATCCGCTACATCTGACCCACTGCCTTCTCATGCCATCTGACACTGCCCTGTACTTTACTGCCTTTGCTCATAATGTTTGCTCTTAATGATTGATTGATTGATTGATTGATTGTAACTGTACCCTGCCATTCATGTATGTACATGTATGTATGTATGTATCTGCCATAAGATATGCGCCCGGTTGCCCTCGGGCCTGGTGCGCTATACAAATAAACAAAATACAAATACAAATAGTAATCACAGTGACGTTTCACATATTGCGCACAGCAACTGCTATTTTCTGTGATTTTATTTTTAGTCATTTTAATATGCATATAGAAATTAGCAGGGCACCCATGTCTCTTGCTGAACGAGTCCTGCAAATCATAGAAACAATACATGTTCCCTTAATAAAGCACAGTGACGGATTACCATTTAATCAAACTATGATGGGACACTCAAAAGATGCCACCTTCTTGCTCGAGATAGACGCCTTTTTAACCCATTCAGTTTGGACAAGAGATGATGCGCGGCAGTGAAAAATCTAACGCAGTGTGCATTGCAGAGACTTTGAAATTAGCAAGTGGATGGGAACATAGTTGAAAAGCTGGAATGTTTAAAGAGGCACAATGAAAACAGGTGTTTGTAAACTTGGAAAGTTGCCTCCAATAGTATGTGGAACCCTATGCTGATATAAATCACCCATAAACCGATCATAAAGCATTTTAATTTACATGTTGACCCTCCTCTAGCTAAATCTATATTTACTTAGAGGCTGCACTTTGGTATGTGGGAACGCTGAACAGGGAAGTAATTTCACCAAAATGCCTGGGGTAGCGGAAGTGACATCACATGACCTTTGATGACATCACAGCAAGTAATGTCATTTGACCCCACCCCGAAATGATATCATGAGAAGTGTTGAAACATGACCTTTCACTCCTTGACAAAACAGGAAGTGGCATCACATAGCATTGTTCCTAAGTACACTATGAAACATATGGTTAAGATATCACTGTAATGTGATATACATTTTATCCAAGAATGGATCACCACATGTATCGTAAATATCAGTGTGTATAGGCTCATATTACCAAATTACTGTGAATGCAAGCAGATGTCCAATGCCAAATGATAATGATGTGTTATTATATAGCACTTGCGCTTAAGAGCATTATATAGAACAAATATGCATAAAATATCGCCCACCAAATATGTTTTGGTAGTCATTTATCAACCTCAGAAGGATGAAAGGCTGAGTTGACCTTGCCTTGTTTCAACCTACAACCTGCAGACCACACACACATCGCAGCAGCCAGTGCTCAACGCACTGAGCTATCTTACCAGCTATAGCTATCGTACCCGCTCTAGTAACATGAGCAATTTACACGTCTGAATGTTCTCAAAGTAAGAAAGCAAATTACACTCTATAGCGGACACGATTAAACTGGTAACTCACATTTTTCAGCAGGCGAGTTCATCTGCAGGTCTAAGTTTTATACTTGTGGAACCCCCTTTTTTTACAGAACTGAAGAAGAAAGTGAGCCTCTGGAGAAACAAAGAGCCACATGGCACTGTTGGCCCAGGAGCTTCAATTGAAAAAAACAAGTAAATATTTTAAAAGTTTCTTTTTCGTTTAAGGTAGCAAGGGAGACCACAAGGGCAGCAAGGGAGAGCTCAGGGGTCGCAGCTGTGACCCCTGGCGACCCCGAACCCAAAATGCCATCCTTGACACTGAACCCATTCCGTTCTTCACTCATCTGCCAGACTTAAGTCGTAATGGCAGCCCAAGTCAGGGCAAAACCTACGTGCGCGACTGCAGAGACTTTGCTTCTGGGCGTCCCTCTCTGCCTGGGGCTCCATTAGCCCCAAATGCACCTGGTGGTGGGTCATGATCACATTACAGACATTTTGTCCATCAGTGTTCATTATATCAAAAACAGTCCACACTATCAAATTTAAAGTGAACACGTTTAATAAATCTGCTGCCTTAATGCAGTATGCCGCTTAGGTGGGGTGCCAGTGAGCCTTACAGTAAATGCTGACTGTTTTTACCTTTCTGTGAAGAAGCTTTGCATTGACTCACTCCTGGTGTGCTTTTAAACTATTATTGGTGCGCTCAAAAGAAAGCTCCTTGGACCCTCCACAGCACTGCAAGCAGTCGGCTCTTGCTGGTAGGGAGGCGAAGTTACACTCACTCACGTGACAGTATCACGTGCCTTACCTGGATACTTCAAATTGCAGCCAGCGCCACCCTTGTGGCATAAGCCCTGGTGGCAGAAGGGCTGGTGCTGTTTGGCTGTTTGCTGTGATCTGTGCGAGGAGCAGGTCACTTGGCTTTGCAAGCGTACTGCAGTGGGAGACTGTTGAGGCAAGTCCTCTTTGATCCCATTGTCTTTTTTTTCATTCGTAACTTTGGTGTTTTAAAGAGCACACATAATAGGGAAATAATCAAAGTTTTCTTTTTTTGTGTGTAGTACCTACAACTCTGGTTGATGTTGTTTTGATCGTTTCTTCATTCATACACACTTTCCGAATCGGGGACTGCAGGGTGAGGCTGTTGTCTTTACCCTTTGACCCGATTTTTGTCCAGTAATTTCCTGCTGATTGATCCCAATGAGATCAGGACTACGAAGTGGAGTTGTTTTATGTACACCTTTACAAGAGCCTATGATGTTACCCTGTGGACTTAGTGGTACCCAGCGGGGGGATGTTTTAATACCTGCAAAGAATATGCAAAGTATACATACTATGGCAAATATCCCACTACCACCAGAAACAGGGATAACATTTACCACGGATGATGAGATTCAGGCATGTGAAGTCCAGAAAACAGCTGCAAAAACGGTCCTTATGCCTAGTAAACCAGCCTGTGCACTTGAATCAATAGGGCCTTTCCGTAAAGGGATCAGCAACAGAACATTGGTCGTACAGTCAATGTTGGAAAGTTTCCCTATTTCAACTATTACACCCCAAGGCTATCAGAAGGGGTGTAAAGCAGTAATTTCAAATGTCTCAGCCCCTCGGGCATCTAATTCAATGCAGCTCATAAAGCCCATCTCAGGTCAAAGAGTTATGGACCACTATTTTGTTAAAACAGTTACCGCAAGCACTGAGATTAAATCCTTACCCGTCCTAAAGGGAACAGCAATGTTGGATCATTCAGTGGTGACTGCGCAGCCCATTTTTGGGGGTCTTAGAGATCTGACAGACATTAGCATCATTGAATTGGCTGATCAAGCAGAAGACGAGCTGGAGGCCCTGAATATGGAACATTCTAATCCACAGTCTCAGAGGCCCCTTAATGCTGCTGCTTTTGATTCACCAACTCCATTGGTGGATCTCATAAATGAGGAATCACCTGGTCACAACCAAGAAGACTGTCAAATTCTTTTACCAACGAGGGAAGACCTGGGAGTCCACGAAGGCTCCTCAGAGTTACACCATACATTGAAGGAGGTGGATGAACGTATTTGCCTATCTCACCCTACTGTATCGGCTCTGAATATGGTGTTAAGTCCTTTTGTGGCCCTATATGACAACATATGGGCTGAACTGAAATACACCAACACTATATTAATTAATGTTACTTCAAAACTTGAGGAATTAGAGTTTGAGATTCCGTTTGCTAACGTGCCCATGAGAGATGAGGATCAAATTAGATCTGTATCACAGCCTAAGGCAAATTCTGATAATGCCTTGGGGTCTGTCATTGAAATCTCTGACGATCTGGGTTCTAAGGATCAGCCAAACCACATGGGAGTGAGGTCATCATCTAGTGGAATGGACCCTTTAACTAATTTGCCAGGACAGGGAACTACTGGGACTATGGTGGACATAACTGATATTTCTAATGATGAATTCCCAGTAGAGGCGGTGGTTAATATACTCATGGAGGGTGAAGGAACCCTAGCCTAAGGGCAAGAGAACCCTCCAGTTTCTAAAAATAAAACTATTACTGTGATGAAAGGTAAAGCTTTGAAGCGGAGGGCAGGGGCCAAAAAAAAACAGATTGTTATCCTTAAGAAAGGCCCACCGGACTCTGTTTCAGGCTAGACTATCCCCTGTTCCGGAACAGGTAATGGCAGTACTCGAACCAGTGTTGGTAGCTCAGAACATATCTGAGAATATTTCAACTATACCAGGTAGGGTGGTCGGGGTCTCAGCCCTCCGGAATCCTATCATAGGGTCACTGGTAAAGTGTACGTACATTACAAGGGTAGTGGAAGCTATCAATATGAATCAAGGTGTGAGACTGAATGATTCTCCCATGACCCCATTCCCATATTTAACTGAGTCTTGGGGTGAGCGGGGAGGAGGTCCTGGCAGATTTAATCCATTTAATCCATTAATTCATTTTCTAGTCAATTTCCGTCTATCTGGGGTTCATCAGAGGGGGCAACTACCTTGTTTATGCTGGGGAATAAAGTGGATGGGAAAACGGCATATGCAAGCTCGATAGTAAAGCCCCCTGTAGTCCCAAATGAAGTGCCGGTGGGGAGTCGTGGTGTTACAAACAACCTTGCCAGACCCATGTTGGATACAGGGGATGCCCCTATTACACATTCGCCCCTTCCATGTCCTAATCTTACTTTCCCTATAGGCAGGATGGTGGCAGGATCTGGAATGGGGAAATTAATATTCCTCAAAGAAGTGGCTGACCTCCCCCCTGAATCTAACTATCCTAGAGTGTCAGCCAGTAGGAAGAATTTGCTGCAGCACTTTCACTACCCCTTAAGTGCTACTGTTTGAGGGCCCACTGGTGCTCCTGTAGGGAATGCAGAGCCATGCTATAGTCCAGCGGGCGTCCCCCTAATAAAACATTCTTACTCTGATGTACTCAAAGTGAAAATAGTCACACAACAGAGGGGTGGGGGCCACGCAACACATCAAGTTAAGATCCACTGTACTTTAGGTTCGGACTATCAGATCTGTTTGAATCGGCCAAATATTCTAACCATTTTTGCATCTATCCCAAGCCTTGGCTTTGGTGTCATCGGCAGATATTGGGAGAGTTTCCTTCCCAATTAGAGAAGATTTGAGTACAAGTATCATGTCTCTGTCCTCTCCGCTAGTAAGAGAACTCATCTTTACCCGAAAAGAAGAACTAGCAGAGATGCGTTTTGAAATCTCTCTGATTCAGGAATTAAAGAAGGGAATTGTTAAAAATGGGAGGAGCCAATCTACTGCTAGTTTTCCCAAGGCTGCCGCAATTACCGAGGGGTTGGCCCAGGGTGGAGTGTCGAATGATATGGATTGGGCATCCATTATCTCCTCTCTATGGCAAAAATTGGTCCCATGAGCAGACTCCGCCTGTGGGAGAGAATTGGAATAGCATAATGCTATGTTTGAAATCTTGGAATACCCGAGGTAATATCCACCTATTCACAAATCGTGTATGTATGAAAACTCTGAGAAAGGTGAACTGTATTTGTCTGCAAGAGACATGGCTAACCTCAGCACCCACTCTGGATGGCTATAGTGTTTTAATCCAATCGGCTTGAGATGGGACGGAGGGGAGACCATCGGGGTGCCTTTTGACTGCCATAGATATTTCCCTCGGCCTCAGTGGGGCGGCAATTGTGAACTTGCCCTTTGGTGTATTGGGTGTTGACTGTAGGTCAATATCTATTGGCATAAAGGTATTTAATTGGTTGGCCCATTTATAGATTGCCTTTGTCAGGTGCTGGACGAGTGGATGGAAAACCACCCAGATGGCAGGGTTATAGACATGGGAGATCTAAATGTAAATGGTGTATATTCTCACAGATTGGGGGAACTGGAAATTACTGGTGAGGGTATTTCAGCGAAGGAAGTGGCTGGTCAGAAATGGATAACAAATTTGGGAGGTAGGGGTCTTTTTCCACTGGTGGGGAAAAGCACTGAAACAGGGAATGCTAGTAGTTGGCATACTTGGCAGAGAGGGGATAGTTCCTCTCTGATCGATTATATTTTTCTAGATTCCTCCCTTATGAACTCATGCCTGTCATTTGAAATACTTAAAAATGATTGGAGCGACCACTGTGTTCTCGCAGCACAATTTAATTGGGTTCTTAATATTAGAAAACGTGGGCAAAAATTAAATTTAGTGCCCAAGGTAGGGCGGAATGCTGTTAAGTGGACTGACCCTAAGATTCGTGCCTTGAATTCTGAAATACATCACACATTGAGTCGTTCAATCAATGATTGGAAGCTCCAAAATTTGAATTCAGTCGAGTTCCAGTCATTTGTGGGTCAAATGACTGATAAAATGGCTTTGGGAATGAGAACAAACGGTTTTTGCCAAGTTAGGCATGCCCATTGTTATAATTCCGATGTAGCATCTGCAAAAAAGATGTTAAGAAGAACAATAAAGCATATTCAGAGTACTAATCAGGATGAGGCAGTGTGCAGAAAGTTCATAAGGAAGGTTAAGCAATCATACAAGAATTATTGTAAGTTTATTAAATCTGTAATGCTTCAGAACGACTTAGAAAAGATGCTTGGAACCCTAATCTCTGCAAATGCAAGTGCGTTTTGGTATTTGGTCAATGGGCAGGACCCAAACTATACAACTTGCCAGTCAAACTCAATTTCAGAAAAAGATTGGGTCGAATATTTGGAGAGCGGATTTGGTAAATCATTGATGGACCCACCATCGGTTTTGAACTTGACTATAGGGGATAGGTGGAACCCAAAAATTGAGCTAGAAACCATCTCAAAACGAATTACCAGATGTAAGCGCTCTGGGGCTCCGGGCCCAAATGGCCTAACAAATAATACATTTAAGGATGATCCTAATTTGTGGGCCCAGTTGTTGCACCTGGAGTTCAGCGATATGTTGTCCTCAGGGATGACCCGTGCATCCTGGAACACAGCACATATTGTACCACTCTTCAAGTGCGGCAGCAGGACTGATCCGGCAAATTATTGTCCGATTTCTTTAATTGATGAGGATTATAAGATCTTCTCATCTTTCCTGTTGTCACACTTGGAGGAGTGGGCTCTTAGGAGCCACCCGCTGGCCCAATTCCAGACAGGGTTCAGAAGGGGTCATTCGACCAATGTCAACGGCCTGGCCCTGAAGTGTGTACAAGAGGCGGCATGGTCAATAGCGGACGGTTGCACGTATATGGCTTCAATCGACCTGACTGCCGCGTTTGACCGGGTTGACCGGGGCAGGTTGTGGTTAAAACTGGCTGGTTGGGGCCTACCTGTAGGGCTTTTGAGATTAATCTGTGGGGTCTAGGAAAACTGTGGGGTTCAGGTCCGTTTGAACCAAGAAGGAAATTTATCAAGGAGAATTAGATCCTATCAGAGGGTCAGACAGGGTTGCACTCTGGCACCCTAGCTGTTCATCCAATACTTTTCAGATGTAGCCATCTCACTTGCTAAAGAAGGACTGCTGGCCGCTAAAATTGGCAAGGACAAAATTATCTAGTTAGCATATGCTGATGATCTGTTGATCTTTCATAACACCAAGGTTGGGTTGCAACGGTCTTTAAGAAATTTTGAAGCTTATCATAAAACCAACGGTCTACTCATGAATCCCTCCAAAACTCGAATTCTGTCCTTTAGAAAAGCAAGGGGTAAGTCATCAGGCTTTATTGGTAAGTTGGGGGAGACTCCTTTGAAATTGGTTGAGTCTGTGCGATATTTTGGGTTTAACATCTCAGCCTACCCGGGCTCTAAGCCTCTAACCGAATCTATGTTAGATAAGGCAAAATTGTTAGAAGCACAGGTGGTCAGGATTAACCGAAAGTGTGGTAAATTTTCTCTCATGCCTGCTTTGATATTCTATGAGAAGAAAATTATACCCAAACTGATCTATGGCCTGGAACTGGCTCCAGAGCGAGTGAGCGAGTCACTTAATCGCATTGAGAGCCGTATTTGGAGAAGATTGTTATGTATACCAAATGCAATTCCAATCTCTGCAATTAGATTTGAATTGGGTGCTGTATCAATGTGGGCTCGGGTACAGTGGGCTTGTATATCGCTGTATGCAAAAATTAAAACTGGAGTGCTAAACACATTGTATCACCTACTAGATAGAAACCTAGATCACTAGAGTACATTGACTTCCTTAAGGGATCGATCAGAGGCCATCTTAGAAAAGATTGGAATGACAACTGAGTCATTGATCTGCAATCCTATGTATGTAAAATGTGCGCTATTCAATTTTGATTGGTGTGAAACTGTAGATACATTTCATTCTTATCCTTCACTGGTGCACTTGAACCACGAACATAGAGCCCGTGGATTGGCCTCGAAGGTTAGTCTTCAATTTCCAGATAGATTATATCGAGGTATTGTTCTTCGAGCTAGATGGAATGTCCTTCCCACTAGAGATATCTTGGTCAGAAGAGGGGTGATCCCCGTGGATATGGCTGGATGCAGGTTCTGCCTGGCCAAGGAGGAGTCTTTAAAACATTTGGTTATGGAATATGTGATTCTTCACCCACTTAGGGTAAAATATCTGAAACCCCTAAAACTTAACTATTTTATGTTTGAGGATGAGAGGGCATGGAAAAGATGTTTAAATATCCAAACCACTCATGAGGGCTTAGCCCTATCCGGATTCATTAAAGCTTAAATTTATAAACTTATAACATCATATAGCTAAATTTGTTATGCCAGGATTATGAAATTGTTTATGAAATTGTTTATGTAAATGTCTGAGCACAACGAAGATTACATTTTTTATCTTGTCTTTTTTGTGGGTACAGTAGTTTATGTATAATGTGAAAACATTATTTTTCGCTGTGTTCTTCTTTTAAATGATTGTTTTAAATAGTGTTTAAATGATTGTTTTTTTGATGTTTTTGTAAAGGTTTGAATAAACCATAAAAAACAAAATTAAAAATAAATAAATAAATAAATGCTGACTGTGTTCTATCTGCCTCTGTGATTCCCATAACAGGGGCACAGAGGCAATGCCATAGGTAACTGGGAAGTTTCCAGGGGTAGCATCTGCGACCCCAGGGGACCCCAAAATGATTTTCTTGCGCTTCACATTCAGTTTTTACCAGAGCGCCTCCTCCAGAGAAGTAGGATTCGGTAAGAAAGCAGAATCACAATGGGCCTCATTACGACCCAGGCGGTAAGGGGTTTACGGCAGCGTAAACAGCGCCGACCCTTACCGCCTGATTCCGAGGTCCCTTAGCGCCATGGAGGTTTTAACACCTGCTTTTAGCAGGTGTTAAAATCCATGGCGCTAAGGGACCATGGAGTTAATTACGCCACCGTAATTTACGGTGGCGTAATTAACGCCTTCCTCACTCCCATTATGCCCTATGGGGCAAAATGGGAATGGGGAAGGGAAAATGGGAAAATGGGGATTTACCGCCCCGCCAAGGTTGGAATGGGGCGGTAAATCCGCCAACCACCATGGCGTAAACGTAGTTTACGCCATGGTGGTAAAGTCACGGCCTAGGCGGTAACTTACCACCTGGGTCGTAATGAGGCCCAATATCTTGGGATTGATGACACTTTGAAAATGCTGTAGGAAGGAAATGAGACTCACACCTGAAAATAAGTATTTCTGACTGCACCTGCTGTAAATGCAACCTGCAAAGAAGGGCACTAATCTTTCCCAACCTTTTGGGCCGAAGTATTTGGTGAGCTGTCAAGTCAAGCCCCTTCCCTCAATAAAGAGGAAACCAAAACCTCATCAGCCTTACCGGATCTACCAGGATCACTTGGAATGCCGAGCCTGTGATTTTTATTATAAACTTCACCAACATCCGAGGTGGATGCATACAAAAGCTACTCTAGCCACTGAACTGCCATCATATCCCAACACTATATCCCTGGATACAGCAATATGTGACGAAAGCTGGGAAGATAGGCATTCTGTAGAGGGCAAACAAGTTCAAGGTTGAATACACAAACTTAAAGGAGTAAGAGGGGAATATGGTGCTCAGATGATCCACCTGTATGTTTTCAGACCACATTACCCTTTGAAGGTCCATGTGTGCTATAGAGCAGGGGTCTGCAACCTTTGGCTCTCTAGATGGTTTGGACTACAACTCCCACCAGTGCTAGCCAGCATGGTAAATGTTGGGGGGAACATGGGTGTTGTTGTTTAAGAGTCACAAGTTGCAGACCCCTAAAATAGCAGATGTGTTTTGCATCCTGATTATCACAGCCCTCCCTGAATCTTGGGGCAAACACCAAAAGAGCTCTCCAAGGAGCCATTCATTCCTTCGAATTCAATGATCAGCGGGACTCTTACCAGTTCCAACTCTTATAGAGCTAACTGTCTTTCAGAGTCACACCCCACCCCAGGACAGAGATATCTGTTGTAATCAAAATCTGTGAGGTCTGATACAACAGAAACTGCTCAAGAGATGTATCATCTGTGACCACAGCAACCTGAACCTCAGTTCTTTTGTAATTAGGAAAGAAAATGAAGTTTCCACAACGGCAGACACTTGTGTCCCCTGCACACCTATTGTACTGAATAACAGTCAAATATTGTAAGAAGGTCAAACAATTCTCAGTGGTAATCGTTGCAAACACATTTTCTACAAAGTCAATTCTTTTTAGTTAAATCAAAAAATGGTATTAATCTGCAAAAATATATGACAAAGTTCAAACAGGATGTGGTCATCAGCTCTACGCATTTCAGGAATGTTCCCTTCCTCTGGAGCAATCAATCAAAAATGTCTTCATGTGCATATCAGCACAGTAATCTATAAACTAAACAAAATTATCTACTTTAGCAGGGTATATTTACATGGTTACAAGTTAAGTATGTGCAATAGTGCACCATGTCTGCCATGGATATCTCGTAATCATTCACCTGGTGTAGGTCAGAACCAAACAGTGCAAGATGTTATCGTCTATTTCCAAATGTCCAGCGGTCACATATTCTTGGGTGGGAGTCTCCAGCCTATTGAGTAAAGAATAAGTAATAGGATAGATCACATTAACTGGATCCCTTTCTGAAAACATACAGGCTTTATGCAAGACATATATAAGGTTGTAACAGGGGGATATGGCCATACCATCAGGGAAGGTCATGAGATAAACATCAGGCAAAAGCACTGGATGTTAAGAGCAGATCCAAAGCTGAAATGGATTCAATTTGCAATGATCTTAATTACAAGATGGGAGACTGAATTAAGGTAGTGTGGTATCTATAAAAGCACTCTATATATATAGTAATTAGGAGTAACAGGGTCTGTCTGCATACCTAGTTTACCACCGTCATGAAAAGAAAATTAGGCTCCATTGGAGGTGCCGTAAGATGATTCCAAAATGGCCACCGTAGTTAAATTAGTGGTAAAACTATCAACGTAACCTCAGGACATCATGTGTTTACATTCATAACTTTGTGGTTCGGACCAGGGCACCAGATTACGGCCTCTCATGTGGATGCAGATGGAAAAGAAAATAAATATTGTGAGTGCTGCCCAGGGTATCACAAAAACACAGACAGAAATTTTTCTGAGAACCCGGAAAGCGGACAATGGATGGAATCAGAGTTGCAACTTGCCGGTACGAACAGCACGGACAAGCTTAGCGTTGATACGCGCCGAGCCGCGGGGGCGTGTCTGTTTTCAAGGAAGCAACAGGCATTACTGGGAGACTAGACCGTGTGTTTCCACATGGCACCGGCCATGTTGGGTGTACAATGATGCAATACTATGGTGTTTAAGGGCCCATGTTGTCCAGAAGGGGTGGAATTGGTGATTCATGACAGTTTTGGCCCCCCCTCTATGCCTTTTGAGGTCATACATTTTGACTTTATTGAAATGGAGCGTTGTCAGAATTATAAATATGTTCTAGCAGTTGTCTGCGCTTTCAGTAAATGGGTTGAAGCTTTTCCTCTAAGAGATACCACAGTAATGACGACGGCAAAAACCATGCTGAAGGAATATTTTCCTAGGTTTGGTTTGTCGAGAGTCATTTGGTCGGACAATGGTCCACATTTTATCGCTGCTGTTATCTTCCAATTATGCGCGGGATTGCAGATCGATAAACGGTTCCATTCGGCCAGACACGCTCAGAGTGTCGGACTTGTAGAACGCCATAACGGTATACTAAAGAATAAAATCGCAAAAGTGTGTGCAAATAGCAATTTGAAATGGCCAGATGCCTTACCAATAGCTTTATTGTCAATGCGGACGACCGCACAATCAAAGACAGGCCGCTCTCCTTATGAAATAATCGTGGGGAGACCAGCCAATATTTAGAATGTACCTAAACCCAAAGATGTAGAGCATTTGCTCCTTTCCGAGTACTGTACCAATTAACTCAAAACTTGTATTTGATTCATCAACAGGTGCGAGAAGCCCTTCCAGTAAAGTACGAGGTTCCAGGTCATCGACTCCGACCTGGAGACTGGGTGCTCATTAAGTCATTTGAAAGAGCCTCCTGTCTCGCACCTCACTGGAGAGGACCGCACCAAGTCCTCTTGGCCACACAGACTGCCGTAATAGTGGAAGGGAAGAAACACTAGATACACACAACACACATCAAGAAGATTCCTTTTTCTCAGCCCCATGACAAAGGGCAGGAGAAGGAGATTGTTCACTTTGCTGCTCACCACAAGCCTGTTTTGTCTACGGAAATCCTTCCTGAGCCCGTGGGGCCTGGGGAGACTGCTGCTTTGCCTTCAAGTTCTTCTTTGAATCTTTCTACACCATTGAGCAACCTTGCTTCTGCTTCATCACTTCCTTCAGGAAACGACGACACTCTGTTCGCAGATCACACCGTACCTGAATTCTTGAGGTACGATCTGCGACTAAGACATCGGACTTACAGTGCAACATCAACTGTGCCTACAAGAAATCATCGTTGAGCCAGTCCCTCGCCACTCTTCCACTGAGAAATAAATAAGAGGCGCGGACCGGCAAATTTACCTCCAAGCAAGATAGGCCACGTGGTCAGGAGCCCCTGACGGATGAACTAAAAGAGCCTAACGGAAAGGCTTCTAAATGGACTCTGAGAAACAATGTCCATTCCTAAACCCACTCGTACGGAACAAGCTATTGGTCACTTATCTAATGATGAATCTGTTCACCAAGGATCATGGTCCCTGAGGACCCACTGTTTTCTGGTCATAGTAACAATCTGTTTCATAGTTATATTTACGCTTGGATTCTGGCACATGGACAAAGTGCACCCACTTGATATACTGTTACCCACTTAAATAGTCACCACTGTGTCTCTACCTTTCGTGCATCTGCACACTCTTCCTCCTCGAGACTCCCAACATAGAAAGGGTTACCATAATAACACTCTCTTAATGATCATGAATGCAACCCATGCGATTCTGAACAGAAAAAAAAATTGCTGGGTGTGTTCACATTTGCCACAACATGGGGAAAAGAAACTAGCCTGGTATATTCATCCTCTTCCTTTAACTACTGCATGTTTTGCCTAGCTTAGGGCACTATTCTTTGGTCATTGGAATGATAGTATTTCTGGGAACTTTGACAGGACGAATTTGAAAAGCGAGTCTTAACACCTCTGGGATGTTCTCTTTTTGCAAATAGAAGCAAGCTCAATTTTGCTAATATTATGCCTTCTGATAGACTCTCTAGACCTTTTCAATCACTGATTTCTTTCAAAATGGCTCCCATAGGCAACCGGGATGCCATGCCTCCTTCTTATACTATCAATCATAGCCCCAACTCTGTTCTTTCTGTATACAAAGAGAAGGTTCTCAGCCAATGGGTACATTCGAGGTTGTACTAACATTGCAAATTTAACCAGTGAGGGCAGAACTTTGTATGTAGGAGACCTGGTTTACTTTGTTTGCGGCAATGAGACCTATCCTTGGTTACCCAGAGATTGGCAGGCTACTTGTTACTTAGGTATCTTGTTACCAAGGGTATACGTGGCTACCACCATTGAAGTATCTAGAGCTCATCCAAGGCGGGATGAGAATGGTGATACACCTTGACAAGTTATGGGTGATGTAGCAAAATCCTTTGTGTACAACATGACGTTTGAGCAAAAGGGAATTAGATTAGTAGCCCTCCAAAATAGGATGGTGTTAGACATCATCCTAGCTGAGCGTGGTGGGGTATGCAAATTGGTGGGATCAGAGTTTTGTGTTTTTGTACCTGACTCCTCCCCTACCATATTCAAGAGATTTCAAAATCTACATACCTTGAGTACTGAAGTACATGTCCCAGAGGGAAACTGGAATCTTAGTGCTTGTTTTTGGGACTTTTTGTGATCATGGGGTTGGAAAATCTTTGCAGTCCTAATGATAGTTCTTGGTATTCTACTGTTTTGTTGTTGCTGTGTACAATGTCTCTGTGTCATATGTTCGATGTTAGGAGGATATTGTGCACAAATGATAGGTACAAAAGGACCTAAGGTACATACGCCTGAGAAAGCTACTAATGCCTTAGTAATGAAGGCTATTACCATCAAGGAACTAATGGTGGTGATTGATATCTCTGAAGAATGTGATTCAGGATGTACAGACATTGAGGCGTGGGTTTTTGGATAAATGCAAATGTTTGAGTAATGCGCTTGGCTTAGGCCAAAAGGAGTGTTTGTTAAACCGTTTTCGTATAATACCGTCTAGTTATGAACATTGGCCTAAACCAATTCACCTTGTACAGAAAACTGCATTTATAACGCTCCGATTCAAATCGACTTTGCTGCCATCTTAGAACCATCCCCCATTTTGATTTTAACTCTTGCTTTTTGTCCTAAAATGGTGTACTGTGTTTTCATCTAAAGCTGAGCTGAATTAACTTTGAGCTACGTCAACATTAAGGCTGCCGTGAGCAGAATGTTTGTTCTCTGCAAAGAAACCTTGTGACTCGTATGAACTGCAATCTAAGTGTTGTCTGCGCTCACAGCCTCATACTCATTTAAACAACGAAACAATGTAGAACAAACTCAAACCGTGTGTTTTGGCTGAAGCACATTGCGTTCATTCTTGAAACTAGGCTTACTGTGAGCTGGAGAACCAACATCGCCATAGAATTTTCATGGACAGACAAGCATGTGTTAAACAATATTGTCATATTTGTCATATAAACTGGGCACGATTCCTAGTATGTAAATTATTAGTTTGGAGAGGGGGTGGACAATGAACGGACTATTGTATAAAAAAAGCCTCTATTTGGATGACCAGCTCTCTCACCCCTCACTGTGTCTGCTGGTACACACTGAGAGGTGTTGGGAGCCAGATAGCTATCTGTTCTGCTTAGAATCTGTACAGAAATAAAGATACTAGTATATTTTGACCCGTGATTGGCATATTTCATTTTGTGGTACTAAGCCCTGATATTTCTTTGGTCTCAACCCCATCACTGCAGCAGCCTGCCCAGCATGGGACACTTATCTAAGTAAGCAAAGGGGAGCTCATTTTTGACTTCCTTCGTTATTTGGCAACAGGAATATGCACATATCCACTTTTCTGTAAGCAGGACCTCACCACCAAATTTTCATCATTTGCACAGCGCAGTGCAAATGGGAAGGACAGAAAGGCAGCCTACACACTTGTACTCTGCTGTTTTGCACTCTGCTGTGCAAACTGAGTAAGCACTGCCTGCTATGTGCCCTCTGCATTGCCCATAAATCACTACATGGACAACAAGCCGAATTCATCCAAACAAAAATCACGCGATACCAGCCGAAAAGAGACTTAAGTTCCAGCACTGACCTCCAAATAGAAACATGACACTACGAGAAAAGAACATTTGGAGGAACTGCCTTTGCCCATCTGATAGTCAAATTATAGAACTCTACTCCCTCAGGAAATCAGAAAGACAGAATACTTCCTCACTTACAGGAAAAGTCTAAAAACATGACTTTTCAACTCACTGCGATAAACACAGATCAAACGCTTAACAACCACTCCATGAACCGAACTACAAATAACCAGAGATCAAGCAAAGCCCACTAACCACATCCTCTCTCCCACACTCCTCAACTACAACACAGGCTCAGAGGGCTGGTGAATGAACCCACCAAAACGCACAAACCGCACATCACTTTAATCAAGCTACAAACCCAAAGACCTCATACAACAAACTAGTCAAACACTGGATGCAGTCCTTTCGAACAGCACAAGCCCAGTGCACAAAACAAAGCACATCCAGAAGTCTCACATGCAGACACAAGTTGCTCCTAGTTCTGCTCACATCAACAGATTAGCAAAACATCTACCCTCTCTTACTCACAAACCAACCATACCCACTTTTCTTTGCAGAGCCACAACAGCACCTGGAAACCATGAAAATGGCATCGGTGCACGGTATAAATCAACTTAATATAACATAACATGTATGCATGACCGGCAGCATTCTAATGGATTCCTATGGATTCTGCCTGCTTTAGCTGGCGGACCCCATAGGAACCCTAGCATTTGCGTCAACATGAAAATCCATGCCGGCCAATGCTGGACTATTTGTATGGCAGAGAGGGAGTGCCAGAAATGTAAGTTAGTTTCCACCCTTCACTCCACCACACAAATCAACGAAAATGAGCTTTGATGTGAATTAATGGCATAAAAGCCTTCCACAAGGGTTTTAAGCCATTCCTTTACTTTACAGGCTCAATGAAGTATTTTCCCCGTGAAGCACAGCAGCAAAAGGATACAGCGGTGCATCATGCATTACATGTACACACCCGGACAGGGGTTATACTCCTGGGGGTATGAGGGCCCTCGCCAAAAAGGAAAAGTTGCCACCCCACATGTAAGTACTGGAATGTGGAAGTTGGGCATGGAATGAATTAAGCTCGTGTTCTCCAAGATGGAGGCACGTGAATGGCAATGGACAGCTCAAACGCAGACTCATGACATCGAACTGTGTATCGGTGTATCATGTGCCACTGCATGCCAGGGAATCATACAGAGATTGCAGTAACACCGTGCTTTTGATTAAAATATATGTGAGCCCACTTTCTGGTCTGCTCTCCTTATCGTGCACGCTCACTGAAACCATAAGATGCCACTCTGAGGGCATTTGAACCCGTCAGAAGAAGAGATCACTAATGCTTTGATTACTCTCTGGTAATGTTTTTTACTTATGGTACACAAAGCATCCCACCATATCTGATAATTCGCCAAGCCGGTCTTTTGCCTGTCCATACCTGTTTTAGGGACAGTGAGATGGGTCGCACCTGCTGAGACCAGGAAGAGTAGAACTAAGAGTCATGAAGTTTATTAAGTACTCAAGGCATTATCTCCACTTCCCTCTACTTGTCCAGGCATTAACGTATGCATAATATTTATAACAAAGCCAGTGATTGAGGTGCCTATGATAATACTGCATAGACCGAAATCATGCTACCTGCACACCCTGTCTTCATATCATTCCATCATACCCTTCTTAGTGAATCCCTGTGCGGGCTACCTTCATGCCAACGGAGTCTTCTCTCTGGCACCTAATAGTCTTGAGTTGTAACCTGTGCCTGAGATGTGTAACTAACCCGTTCCTAGCCCAGGCCAGCGACTACTTTGACTATGCTGCCTTGCGCATCGGCCTGAAAGAATGCCATGCCAATCTATGCATACATCACGCCTATTGGAGATCTGAAATTCCAGCTGATGGAGACCATCAACAGAGAGGCACCCCTCAGCCTGAAGTCTACACAAAGCATATCCAAGACCGGGATGCCAACCGTGACATAGCACCCATGCTGGAGAGGATGCTTGACGGAAACTGAAGGTAACATTGTACTATTTGGGGTTAAGCTACAGAACAAGGTACGGCTACAATGAATTGCACATTCAAATCTAGGCTATTGAGATCTTTGTAAAGGGCGATTTGACATTGAAAAGGTGTAAGAAGTCGATCCTCACCGCACACACGTAACTCCTAAAATCTGCTTGTTTGCCAGCTTCTTCATGTATCCTTTATACCCACACTGTCGTTCTTGGCTGGTTCCTGCCTATCTGTAGCACTTCTAGCAACGGACAACAAGCCTAAGGTCTGAGCGAGCAAATGTAGTGCAATTGTAATATATTCACAAAAATTAATGTACACATATTTGGACATTTCAAAGATCTAGACGGTGGCCTTAGGCGGGCCAAGGGACTTCATTTCACCAAAATGCCAGGGGTAGCGGAAGTAACATCACATGACCCTTGACCCCTTATGACATCACAGAAAGTGCTGTCATTTGACCCCACCCCAAAGTGATATCGCGGGAAGCGATGGAACACAACCTTTCACCCGTTGACAAAACAAGAAGTGGCATCACTTAGCATTGTACACTGAAAAATATGGTTACGATATCACTATAATGTGATGTACATTTCATACAAGAATAGATCGCCATATGTATCATTAAGATCAGTGTATATAGGCCCATATTACCAAATTACTGTGAACGCAAGCAGACGTCCATGACCAAATGATATTGATGTGTTATTATATAGCACTTTAGCTTAAACTCTTTATATAGAAAAAATATACACCCAATATCACCCAACCTGAATTTATTGACCTCGGAAAGATGAAAGGCTGAGTTGAGGTGTTTAAGAACAGACTAACTCAGTGACTCACCCGCCGAAGTGTGCCTGAAATAAACCTTTAATGAGTCTAGCAATTATTGTATGGAATTCCAGAAAGACACATTATTTGGTATTCTTATTCTTTCTTATTTAGGGTCAGTGCTGAAAGTGTTAGACTTGTGGCATTCCTGTTCTTATTTTTCTTCTTTTTTTTATGGGCCCCAACAAGAAAGCCAGCCACTCCAGCAGTAAAGAGCCACAAGAGCCGCAGCTCTGTCACCTCAAAACCTTTCTCTTTGCTTCTGCTTTCACTCCTCCTCTCCCCTGCTGATTTCCTGGCTGAAACTGACACTACACTGGCTACCTGGCCACCCTCAGGCCCTGGTCCCCTCCCCTTCCAGTTGCACACCTGCACTGCCTTCCTTGCAACCCCGCACTTGCAGACAGTTTTTCTGTATCCCTACAGTCCCTTTACCAGCACCTGACACTTGATGCCTGCACTTACCCTTTACCCTTGCACTTGCCAGCTGCTGGTCGTACTTTACTTATTGTTATTTATTCTATTAGTACCCAGCGAGGGCGCAATCAGAATGAAAGAGCCATTCTGATTGGCCCTCGCCGAGTCATTACCAGGCTGGGAATCCCTCCATCGGGATTCCACGGCCTTTGTCCCCACCGGGGGGGGCGTGGCAGTCCCTAAGCCAATGAGGAGGCTCGAAGCGGGGCCATCCCGCTCCGAGCCTCCCCGCGGCTGAGAGGCTGCCTTCGCCCCCCCGCCGGGGACTCAGGTAAGTCTTTTTTTTTATTCCCTCCACTACCTCCCACCTGCCCCCCCAACTTACCTTCTTGTTCCTGCGTCCCCAGCGTGGAAAGAGGGAAGCCTCCAGCCGTGTCGAGACTCGGAGCAGGGCCATTCCCGCTCCGCACCTCCACACGGCTGGGGGCTTCCCTCGTCCCCCGCCGGGGATGCAGGTACGTTTTTTTTTTTCCCGTCCCACTCCCGCCCTCCCAACCCCATTTACCTTCGTTTTGATCCTTTTTCGGGAGTGGACGCCCTGGGAACACTTGTGTTCCCAGCACGTCCGCTCCCGATGGCCGCCATGGAAAGGGAAAACGGACTCCGTTTTCCCTTTCCATGGTGCCCATTTTCTTGGTCATTTCTTTTTTTTTTCGGTCCCGAAACACGGCAGCATTTCGGGACATAAAAAAATGCTTTTAGTGCCCCGGTCATGCACATAATGTGGGCCAGGGTACTAATAGCAATATGACCCGAGTGGCGGGGGCATTACCGACTCAGGTAATGCCCCGGGGCTTTCGTTAAGGCCCTTGCTTCGCTCTGGCCTATTACTATGGGCCCCTGGCATTACATGAGTCAGTAATGCCCCCGCTGCTCGGGTCATATTGCTTAATTATCCCTTGTACCGCACTTCCCCTCGCACTTTCTGCTTCCCCCTTCCTATGCACTTGCGCGATATGAAGGTCACCTGGACTAGTAGGATCGTTGTCTGTCTTCCCTCTGTTCCTCCTCTCTTGCCTCGTCGTGCCTTGAAAAACTTGTGTATAGGCGCGTTATAAATACCATAGCATATCATATCATATCATGGTGCTGGCCAGGGCCCAGGAGCTTGCATTACAAAAGAAAAACGTTTCTTTTTTTTTCCTTTTTTTTTTAGAGGTCGCAAAGGAGACCTCAGTGATCGCAGTTGCGATCTCTGGCGACCCCTAAATGACGTCCCTGGGCGGCCCAGACAATGGAGTAAACACAAAATGTAACAATCAACAAATAACTTGAATCGATTTCTCAAACGTACAAGTGACGCACACCATGGCTGCCTTGTATCATTAATGGAACGTGAGAGAATAGACTAAGAAAAAAAACAAGAACAAACAGCGTAAAAGTATTTGACAAAATCAAGACATTGCAACAAAGAAAAATGGATAAGAAGATAAAAACAGCAATGTTAGAGATATACACTGGAATGTAAAGTGTAACCTAATCGAAAAATGACATCTGTCTAGTACAATTTGACTACAACCAGTCTTATTTCTGGAAAGGTCTCTGTCAGAGCAAACTGGGTGAATGACCTTGGAGAATGTAGGTTGTTATAGTGTATGTGCAACACTTGGACAGGCCCTTGCGCCTGGTCTGCGCAATAGAAATTCCTTTTAATACACATAAGCACATATATACATACAAATCTCCATTGCTAATTTGTTCCAAGGTCAGTACAGTGCGTGCTTGAGTGGTTTTGTTATGACAGCATACACCTGTTAAGTCGGAAAACCCTCTGACACAGAAACAGCACGTGACAGAACCAGAACGTATCTTGATATCAGCGGGGCTCTCCGGTTCTTAAACGTCTGTTTACCTACGCAGATAACATCATGGAGCCTTCTACAAATACCCCACGGAGCATTATGCTTTAATGAGCATTTAATTACCATACACAGGGACATTGCAGCATAAATTACATATTACAGGCATACGCCATACACCCATTGCGTCTTTTATTCTGTACCCACATCTAGAGTTGGATGAGGAATGACCGCCTTAATTTCACCAAATAAGTTCAGTTATGTCCTTAAATAAGTACATTAACTTTGCATTTATGTAGTTGCCATGTCGTGACTATATTGTTTTAAAATATGATTGCTGAGGGATTAAGCACCTGCTCAAGAGATTTGAGTATAAGGGGGAGGTTGTA